>NC_140179.1:4962237-5195933 GCF_963971535.1 Notolepis coatsorum | reverse complement strand
TCTCTCTCTCATCTCTCTCTCTCTCTCTCTCTCTCTCTCTTTCTCCCTCTCTCCTTTCTCCCTCCTGACACACACACACAGACACACACACACACACGCACACACACACACACACAACACATGCATGGAAAAATGTCATGTATATAAACATTATGATAGAATCAGATTCCTTCATAACATTATCTTTATTTCCTTCAATCATTCATCCGTAGAACGATCCGTGAGTTTGATTTGTCATTTTATCAAGTGTGACAAAGGTGCCGTGCTGCAGCCAACCTCGTGTCAGAGAAAAAGGGAAAGGAGAAAAAGTGCTGTGTCATGGTCTTGACAGAATAGCAGATGCTGTGTCATGGTTCTGACAGATGGGAGGGTTAGTGTGGTTATAAAGGGAGGGCTAGTGTGGTTTTAAAGGGAGGGCTGTCGTGGTTTTAACTCATTCTGCGCCAATCACGGAAAAAGTCGGGTTAACTCGCCAACCGTTCAGCGCCAATCACAAGAAAACTCTTTCTTTTATTAGCTAGATCCATAAATTGTTCATCCATCCAGCCTGATGTTATCATTGGGAATGGGTCTGAGCTCGCAAAAGGGCAAATACTGCCGCCTACGCCTTCCAGCCGTTATTGCACTCCATTAGAAATTATGTAGTTTCTTTTCTGGGCCGATCTGAGCCGTGCGGGCGGGGTTTAAATACTCCGGCAGGACGAGCGTTCTGCGAGGCTGCCCCCCCCCCCCCCCCCCCCCCCCCCTTCATATGCAATGCCGGACAAAGTGGGACGGACCTCCACGAGCAGTATTTGGAATGGCGATCAGATAATTGGATACTTTTTTTTGCATTACATCAGAGACAAGGTAAGAACCCTATATATCAAATATTGCGCCCCGCTACAAACCCTGTTTCATTCTTGCATGAGGAAAGATAATAACGGAACAGGATAACGATAATCTAGCGTTGATTTCAGGAAGATTCGATAATCAGGCGAAAAATTACAACGTGATAAGTGGATTCCACTAAAACACTATTATCGCGTCTTTTCCTGGGATTACTAAGAATCACCAAAACTATACTCATATTCAAAATGGTATAAAACGGAAATGTACGGATGAAAAAACAATCAGTTTTGACCAGAAGCAACTCACTGACAATCGACAGTGTTATTAGACCCATAGCTATAATATAAGATATATTTTAAGCAATTAAACTAAATAAGACTCGTGCAAGACTCGACTGGAGGTGCAGGTCAGCGCAAGAGAGATATATAACAACTAAAAGGAGAATACCTTCAAGAGAAAGAAGGGACCGCACACTCCTCAGGACTGGTTTTAGCTTTTTTATTGCACAACGCGTTTCGCTATCTGCTTCCTCAGGTGTGAGAAATCGGGGGGGGGGGGGTCAGACCCATACTGGACCTGTCCCATGGAAGGTTCAGAATGTTGACCGTCACCCGTTAAGCGCTGTCAGGTGTGGGACTGGTTCACCTCCATAGACCTGAAGGATGCGTATTCGATCCCGATCTTCCCTCCTAGGACATACCTATGCTTCCTTTTTCAGGGCTTAGCGTACGAGTACCAGAGGCTCCCGTTCGGCTACTCTCTGGCTCCTCGCATCTTCACCAAGTGCGTGGAGACCGCGCTGGGGCCTCTGCGTCGTCAGGGGATACGAATTTTATTCTACCCTGGACGACGTTCTGGTCCTCGGCCGGTCAGAGAAGATCGCCAGGTCTCATACCAGGCAGGTGGTGGAATTCCTCACCAGCCTGGGTTTTGCTGTAGACTGGAACAAGAGTGCTCCTCTTCCCAGTCAACGGGTGGAGTACTTGGGCTTATTTCTAAGCTCAAGGTCTATGTGGGCATCCCTCTCAGAGCGGCATCCCTCTCAGAGGTTCCGTCCTAGGACGGTTACGGCGCTGACCGTGATACGCCTGTACGGTATTATGGCATCTGCTCAAGCTGTGGTCCCTCTTGGCCTCCTCTTCATGAGGAGGATACAGAGGTGGGTTTTTCAGTGTGAAAATAGACCCTGTGAGAGTCAAGTGGAAGCTGCTGAAGGTTCCCATGTCAGTACTGGGGGACCTCGCCTTCTGGGGGGGGGCCTGGGGCCCTCACCAGCGGGGACCCCATGGGCAGCAGGCTGTCACACGTCACGGTCTTCACCGACGTCTCCCTCACAGGATGGGGGGGACGTGTCGGACCGACGCAGTAGGGGGCAGCTGGCAAGGACCATGCTGCCTGGTCTGCACTACATATCAATGTGTTGGAATTGAAGGCAGTGCTTCTAGTCCTCGGACGGCTCGGCCATCATGTGATGGGCGAGCATGTTCTGATCAGGACGGACAGCACGACGTCGGCGTCGTATGTCATCAGACAGGGAGGAGTACGCTCCCCTCGTCTCCACCGGGCGGAAGCCGATTCGGTCCGTGGCCGGCGGGGATTCTGTACACCTTCCCCCCCATACACCTGATAGCTCAGCTGTTGGAGCGGGTACGTCAGGAGCGCAGGACTTTGATCCTGGTCGCGCCGGGCCAGGGCTTGGCTGTGTGGTTCCCGGCCCTGATTCAGCTCTTGGTGGCCCCGCCGTGGCCTGTTCCGTGGTCACCGTGGTCTCAGGCACGCGGAACTCTGTTCTGCCTCCTGTTCTGGGGCAGCCCCTGATAGCTTGGCTGCTGAAAGGGTGAATCTGGTGGGGATGCGTCTTAACTCTTCTGTGGTTAACGCCATCCGGAACGCGCACACTCCGTCCACTACCGTGGCTTACGCAGGGAAGTGGCGTATGGTTCGAGAGTGGTTTGAGGTTGGGGGCTTGGACCCAGTGTCATGCCCCCTGGACTCGGTTCTGTCCTTCTCCAGTCTATCCTGGATGGGCGGTCGGCCTCGACAGTGAAGGTATATGCCGCAGCTATATCTTCTTGTCACGCGGGCAAATACTGCGGCATGGTCATGCTGGACCTACAAAAGGCCTTCGACACTGTCAATCACACCATTCTGATTGACAAGCTAAAAGCAATTGGTTTTGATAGTCTATCAGTGAGCTGGATACAATCCTACCTGGAGGGGAGAGAACAGATGGTGGAGGTAAACGGTACCCTACCCCCCCCCCCCTCCCAGTGAGCTGTGGTGTTCCACAAGGAAGCATACTAGGACCGCTACTGTTCCTAATTTATGCAAATGACATGTTGTCAGCTTGTGACTGCAACTTGTTCCTGTTTGCGGACGACTCAGCCCTGCTGGTCTCTGACAAGAACAAGTTACAGGTTGAAAAAACCCTCAGCTCGGAACTAGGCAAAATCTGCATATGGCTCGCCGACAACAAACTATCATTACACATGGGCAAAACAGAGTCCATTCTCTTCGGTTCAAATAACAAACTCAGCAAGACCGACGGCTTCTCAGTTAAAGTGGGTGACAATATTGTCACAAGGAAAGATGAAATTACCTACCTGGGTTCCATCCTAGAGGCTAATCTTTCCTGTGACAAAATGGCATCCAATGTAATAAAAAAAGTCAACCAACGAACTCGATTCTTGTACCGGATCTCCTCTCTGGTAAACAAGAATACCCTGAAGACTCTGGCAGGAGCACTCATTCAAGGGTACTACGACTATGCTTGCACCTCATGGTACCAAAGCACCTCAAAGACACTAAAAACCAAATTACAAACATCTCAAAACAAACTAGTCAGACTACTGCTTGACCTGACTCCTAGAACCCACCTCACCCCTGCCCACTTTGACAACCTAGGATGGCTTAGAGTAGACGACAGAGTACAGCAACTTGCAATGGGCCTGGTCTACAAGATACACTACACGACCAAGGTACCCATGTACATGTCAAAATACTTCTCAAAGGTCAGTGAATACCACAATCACAATACCAGAGGGAGCTCCACAAATCATGTTAAACCCAGATTCGGCTCAAACAAGGGACTAAACACGTTTCGCAATTATGCCACATCAATGTGGAACGCCCTACCCAAAGCTGTAAAGGAATGTGAATCACTACCCACTTTCAAAAACACTCTCAAAGAACACCTACGTGAGACTGCAATTCGAAACTGGCCCCTACAAATGTCCTAACCCAGTTGTACAGTAAATGACCAAGTATGGCTTTGTCAGTATTCCAATGTATAGTGTACAGTGTCCCCCACCCACCCCCTACCCAACCCCCCCCCCCCCCCCCACCCAACCCCACCCCACCTACCCAATGTACAGTTTCTACGTCAAATGTATATACACTCTTTTTCTGGACACTTTTTGTATCACAAACAGTACTGTATTTGCAAATCTGGTATGTCATAAATGTATAGATGTAGCAGTACTGTCTATCTGTATGTCGTGTGTGTCGTATATGTTATGATGAATTGAAAATGGGGGACCCTGATGTAAACAAGACGAAAGTCTTTCTCTGGTCTGCATCCCCTTAACAATTGTATGTATTGAGCTGTACTGTACTGTACCCATTCTGCAATCTGTTAATAAACTTTTGAATCAATCAATCAATCAATCAATCAATCAATCAATATGGGCTTTGAGGGCAGAACACTGTTCAGCCACCCTCTCGTGGGACCTTCTTGTTTGACGCACGGCGTCTCAAGCCTGTGGAACGTTCTCTGTCTCCGAGTCGGGACCTCCAACTGTTCTGGAAAGGCTGTTGGGGGCCCTGTTTGAGCCTCTTGAGCAGGCGCCATTGGATCGTCTGTCTTACGACCGCGTTCCTATTTTGGGCCATCACCTCCGCTAAATGCGTGGGTGAGCCATGGTGCTCTCTTGGTGCGGTCGTAGTTCCTGTCTATTCGGGCCGATAGCAGGCGACTCTGTGGCCTGATCCGGCCTTCATGCCAAAGAATATCCGGAGCTCTTGTCGCTCCTGGGATATTGTGCTTCAGGCGTTTCGCCCTCCTCCTCACGCTAGTGGGTTGGAGGTGAGCCTTCACCTGTCGTGTCCTGTCAGTGCACTGAAGGTTTACCTTAGTCACACGCGGGATCTCAGGGCTTCCGATCAACTGTTTGTTTGTTACGGTGGCCCTCGCGTGGGTAAGGCGCTGTCCAAGCAGCGCCTGTCACATTGGTTGTGCGAGGGCATTGCCTTTTGCTACACGTTGGCTGGACAGGTTCCCCCCGGGGGCGTCA
This sequence comes from Notolepis coatsorum, assembly GCF_963971535.1. Lineage (NCBI taxonomy): Eukaryota > Metazoa > Chordata > Actinopteri > Aulopiformes > Paralepididae > Notolepis > Notolepis coatsorum. The sequence continues at coordinate 5,190,810 of NC_140179.1, read as the reverse complement.
GGGCGCACTCCACTCGTGGTGTGGCGGCCTCTGCTGCCCTGTTGGGGGGGGCCTCGGTGGAGGACGTCTGTGCTGCGGCCTCCTGGTCCTCCCCGGGTCCTTTCGTTAGGTTTTACCTCATGGACATGACTGGGGGTTCTGTCTCCCAGGCAGTCCTGAGGTCCGGGACCTCTCCTGCATCCCGCCATCAGGTGGGCTAGCGGGAGTGTGTGGGTGTGGACCGCAAAGTGCTGTGTCACACGTGGTCCCACTTGCGCTGTGCGTTCGGGGGTGCCTGGTTCCCCTTTTCATTTTTTTATTTTTCCGCACTTTGGTTGTAGTTGACTGCCTCTGCCCCTTCGTTAGGACGGGTGGGTGGACGGGACTCCCCTCCTATATAACGTAAGGTTATCCTATAACCCTAGTTATATGAATACTGGCTGAGCGTCTCGCTCTTCAGCGCCCTGAGGTCCCTTGGATGTTTCCCGCGTATGGAATTCGAACTTGGAAGGGTGAGGCGTGACCACTTCCTGCCTAATATAGAGGCACGCATGGGAGTGGCGTGGTCACATGCAAGTGGGTGCATTAGTTTTGTTTCCCCGGGCACACTAGGTGCTGGAGATAATGATATATCTCAGTAGGCAGAGCGAGATGCTCAGCCAGTATTCATATAACTAGGGTTATAGGATAACCTTACGTTTTAAAGGGAGGGCTGTCGTGGTTATAAAGGGAGGGCTAGAGTGGTTTTAAAGGGAGGGCGTCATGGTTTTAAAGGGAAGGCTAGTGTGGTTATAAATGGGACATCTTATGGACAATAGCCTCTGCCAAGTCTTTGTATGGATTTGTCAGGCTGAAATGTTATTTAAGTGCTGGAGAAAAATGAAATAGTTACTGCTTGCTTTTAACTAGGGTTTACTTTGAAGTCTTCAGGTTAACAAGCCTACAAGCTGTTCATAATTATGAATTAGCTTTAATTAAACAATTAGAATGTGCTTTTTGGAGCCAAAAACACTGCCTTACCAAATGTACTCTTGGATGTGGGGTAGCCAGGCAGGGAAGAAAATAATCTATTAAAATGTTGGTTGGTGCTACACTCACCAAACACACTGTGCTCAATACAAGGGAAGAAAGAGGTACTCAAAATTAAACAATTAAAATCAGATACATACATGTTCCATAGATTCAAGGAAGTAATATAAACGTTTTAAAAATAATAAATAAATAATATGTCTCCTTTAATAAATTACTAATATATAATAATAATAATAATAATAATAATAATAATAATAATAATAATAATAATAATAATAATAATAATAATAATAATAATAATAATAATAATAATAATAATAATAATAATAATAATAATAATAATAATAATAATAATAATAATAATAATAATAATAATAATAATAATAATAATAATAATAATAATAATAATAATAATAATAATAATAATAATAATAATAATAATAATAATAATAATAATAATAATAATAATAATAATAATAATAATAATAATAATAATAATAATAATAATAATAATAATAATAATAATAATAATAATAATAATAATAATAATAATAATAATAATAATAATAATAATAATAATAATAATAATAATAATAATAATAATAATAATAATAATAATAATAATAATAATAATAATAATAATAATAATAATAATAATAATAATAATAATAATAATAAGGATAAATCAATTATGATCTGTTAGTTCTACTCGGAAGTCCTAAGACATCATCTGGTGGAAGTCTGAGCTCATTGACTTGCACTAATTAGTTATCTGCAAGCTGTGCGCTGGGGTTTTGTTGGGGAAGGTTTGACAGTTTGCGGAGGGCAGGTGGGGTTTTGACTTTGGGGCCGAGAGAGGTTTTACGGGGCAGACATTTGACATTTGGGTTGGCAGAGGTCTGGAGTTGAGTTAAGTTTGGTTTGGCCTTTGACCTCCAAGTTCAAACATCTCATTAGTAACTGTCCGCCTACGACATCATCAAACATGCCTAGTGCTGCCGTCAGCACTATCTATCAAACGTTATTCCATCTCACCAGGGGCGTAATTAACGGGGGGGACACGGGGGACATGCCCCCTGCATGTTTTCAGAAGGCAGTTATTGTCCCCTGCACTTTTGACCGCCCAAAACAATGTTACACGATAATAAACGGAGACGCGACGCGGCACTAGGACCACATGGAAAACGGCTGCTTTTTTATACACTTTTTCTCCTCCTATTTTCTGTATTTTCCTCCCATCCCGATTTAGTCGTTATGCCAATTCCCCCCTCCCCTTCCTGGTCATTGCGTGCATTTGCCCCCCACTGGTCGGTCTAGGGAGCCCTGAAGTCTATCACATGCTTCCTCCGATACATAGGAGACAGCCAGCAGCCTCTTTTCACCTGACAGCGAGGACTCTCATTGGTGAAGTGTAACGCGTGGGAGGTCACACTACCTTCACCATTTCCCTCCCTCGCTGTGCAGGCGCCCTGACTGACCTATAGGAGTCGCTGTTTACAACGACCAGATTACCACCCACCGGCTTCCCTCCCGCTGACTCTGCCAATTGAGTCAGTACGACGACTGGCCAAGCCGGAGGCACCGCTGACAGACGGATTCGATACCAGTGTCTCTGCAGTGGTGGACAGACGCTTAGTCCGCTTAAAACGGCTGCTTGTTCCCTCTCTGAGCTCAGCTCTCTGACGACCTGAGCCATTGTTATGCAAGCAGCCAGGTGGGCACCCAGCGAGGGATGAGTCGCATTTTTGTGTGCACACGCCAGGTACCGACCTGGCCACCCGTTTTTGCATAACAACAGCTCAGGTCGTCAGGTGTGTTAAATACATAGGACGGAACACACAGAGCTCCCTGCCCCCCCCCCCCCCCCCTCAAAGTTTGGTGTGAACGATGGTCTGTGTGATTGCCATGAAATGCAACAGCATTGCTTGGTGTCTGTGAAATATCTGTCTATGACCTTGTTGTATTTAAAAGCCTCTAGGCCAGGGGTAGGCAACCCTAGGCACGTGTGCCTGAATAGGCACGCAGGGGCATTTTCATAGGCACAGGGGGCAGCAGTTTAAATATTATAGTGAAATATTTTGCACTGTTGTCGCATTTATCTTGTTGAAATTCTCCCACAGGTTCTTTTTACTACCACATATTTAATTGAGACCCTTTATTTGTTTATTATTTCAATTTAGCTGGAAATACATTGCTACATCATTCAGTAACATTTGCAGAGCCTTATAACAAAAACATTATTACGGTCACCATTGTGACCAGTGGGTTAATCAACTAATTGTATTATTTATTTTCTATTTCATTGAACATTGCACATGTTAAAAGCAAATTTTTTACTCAAAATGTGAGTATTACCAAGTCAACTTGTGTTCTTAAAACAATGACAATAAACATAGTTTTATTAGGTTGAAATAATGTGGTTGTAAAGGCCATATGAGTGTTTTGGTTATTATTATTATTATTATTTCAAATAGAAGGATATGATTTATGGGAATGTTATGATTTATCTGTGTACGAGCCAAAGCTATATATATTTCGGTTATTGTATTACATGAATGTTTAATATTGATCGGATTTAGATAAAGTCATTGAACCGTCGTATTTGTCATAATAGGGCATTCTGGAACCTAGAACCTTCTCGAGCGTTGTGGTGATGTCATAATAGACTTTCTAGAACATAGAACATTCTAGAACCACAGTATGACATCATGATAGAACGTTCTGGAACATTCGTGATGTCACTGTATGATGTCATAACCGAACCTTCTAGAACAGTTGGGTCTCTATATATAGCCACGATTTTCTCTGGGTCAGTTGCATCTTCGACCAGACTGGACGGGACTCAACAACGAAGGAAGGAACACTATGAAGGAATTTTCCTGTGTGGAGTCGGCGGTGAATTTGGAGACTGGGAAAATACAGTTTTCTTAACTTGTAGTAGTATGTGCATGAGTGACAAGAATATTTAGGAAAGTAGATTTAGGACCACTTCTGTAAAGAAAGACGTTGCAAATAAACCATTTCAATATCTTTACTATACACGGAGCGGCTGTGGACATTGCTTTTCTTTATCAACAGACGTACTACTCACAAGTAAGTAATTTGACCAGTGGAGTGGAGCCCCGGCCCGCACATTAGTAAGAAAACTCTGTTCCAAGAGGAAGAGGGAACAACACGAAGGAAGGAAGGAAGGAAGGAAGGAAAGAGGAGGAGGAGGAGGAGGAGGAGGAGGAGGAGGAGGAGGAGGAGGAAGAAGAGGAAGAAGAAGAAGAAGAAGAAGAAGAAGAAGAAGAAGAAGAAGAAGAAGAAGAAGAAGAAGAAGAAGAAGAAGAAGAAGAAGTCTACACTGCCAAAAATTCAAGAAGAAGAAGAAGTTTGTCGGCAACAAAAATCCATGATAGTGAACGAAAAAGGGACATTGTAGGAGGTAAAGGGTACCAGAAGATGCCGGTATTGCAACGTTAAGACCACATCAAGCTAGAGAAGGTGGCGGTAATGCACCAAGAAGTTTGTGCCAACCGCCAATAAAAATCAAAAGAGGAAGAAGAAGACGTCTTCCGGTCTGACTTCCTGTGCTAATCTAATGTGTCTAATGTGTCTAATCTACACTGCTGCCACCTGTCGTCACAGAGGGGAATTGCAGCCATTTTGTAGAAATAAAAAAAAACGGGAAAAAACGGGGAAATATTTTAACAGGAGGACGGCGGGAGAGAAGCAACAACAACATGGCTTTCCTAGAGAAGTTGGTTATATTGACGTTCCTTCTTTGTTTCCTGAGCTGGAATGTGTGGGCCAAGGTGCAGGTCACCATGGAGGAAAGTGCTCCGCAGCTGAAGGACGAGGAGAGGGAGGTGGAGCTGGAAGAGGCAGCAGGGAAGCTGGTCAACCTGAGCTGTGAGGCCCACGGCAACCCGCTGCCCACCATCTCCTGGAGTGTCGCTGGTAGTCAGTGTTATGTTGGCTGGCACGAGGTGCTGAGCAGGGCCAACGAGCACACGGCTAAAAGCGTGGTGTCAGTCAAAGTTACCTCGGATGTCAGCGCCCTCTGCAACGCTTCCAACGACATGGGGTCAGAGGTCAAGGCTTTCAACATCAAAGCCATTGCCATGCAGGTCACTTCAACCGCTCACTCGCCAGCGGAGGGCAGCAGGGTCATCATTGTGGTGATCATCCTCTGCATCCTGCTGATAGCCATCCTAGGCAGTGTGCTATACTTCCTCCATAAGAAGGGCAAGATCCCCTGTGGACGGGCAGAAAAACAGGAGATGCTGATCTTAACTCAGAGGTCATTTGACCCCAAGCCTGATCCTGAAAACTCAGTAGAACCTGGAGACCTCGTCTTCATCAAAGCTTTCGAAAGGAAGTCGTTGGCCGAAGTCCGTTGGAAAGGTCCCTACCAGGTCTTGCTAACCACCCCCACTTCCATCCGAGTCCAGGAGAGATCAACGTGGGTCCACCTCTCACATGTCCGCCGGTCGAAAGACTCAAGAAACCCTGATGAACCCGCACCGGGGCTGTCAACCACCAAATCACCACTCCGGCTCCATGAAGATCTACCAACCCCTCTACAAGGGGACACAGTCCCAACCCTCTAGCTCACACGGGCTATGGGGGAAAGAGGGGCGATCAACAATGGCACGGGTATGGTCCAAACCACTGACTAAGCCACTATGTGTGACTATGGCCGTCATCTTCCTGGCAGCAATCCCCCTAACCCTCGCAAAACTTGACGAACTAGAACTGCTTTCCCAACCTTACCCTGACCTTACCCTAAGCAAACCTACCTTCGACGGTGATGATAAGACAAACGCCCATAATAATTAACCATGACCTCGAGATCCAGACACCACAACCACGTGACCAAGAATATAAGAGTCCAGAAACTGAAGAACCAACCCTTTACATATCCAATAGGGTGCTAACTCGGCTCATCCTAGCCATTACAGGGGCAGTGCTGACTACAGGCCTCTTCTACCACTTCCTTATCATGCCCCCAGTCTGTAACCGTGCGGGTCCCTACCTGCCCCAAAGTAACCACGAAAACCCATTGACATTGAAAAGCGTGGCAGTGCTTTCTCTGTGTTGTGCTCTCCTTCCAGCCACTCAGGCACTACACACTGTCACCTGTAGGGAGAAGGAACAATGTGCCTTCAATCTAGATGGGGTATGGTACTCATATTACGGGCCAGCCTACCCTGTTTATATGTGTGCAGGACAATGCAAACACCACTGTGATATGTTTTCCGGAGGGGGAGGGTACAGCTGGCCATTGTATGAGGCATTCCCGGGGGAATGTGGAGAGGACCAAAAGAGAGTAAAAAAAAAGGTCTTTTTGGACAGCCCACGCGCTAACTTTGGGAAACGCGTCACCCTTTTTCGCAAACCTAGCGTTTTTGGCGTAACCATAGAGGAGGTGTCCCTTCACGACACAGGCATTTATTGGGCAGGGGTAACCAAAGCTGGAATCGACTCGTGTGTCCGTTTTCGAATAGATGTTCTCCCTAGATCAAATTCTAATCTCACCATAACAGAACGGGCCTCACAAACTGAGGAAGACGTTCTGACCGAGTGGTTAGACTCCAATTGGAACCGTCTCCAGAAGGCAGTCGGTTGGATTCTGGAGCTTAGAAGCACTCTGCGGATGCTGTACCGCAAGAGACAGAAGATGAATGCTTCGCTTACACAGTCTGGGGTACCGACACAGATGGAGATCTTCAAGGCAAGCCTGGGTAAGACCAACCTCACTGTGGGGAATATAAAAGAAGCAGAGCTCGAGATCTTCGTGAAGAAGAAGCTGCATGAGGCGGTGGTAAAGACCGCCCTCCTACGGTGGGCCATGTACTAGTGACCTCTGGCACCGAGTTTGGTTGGGCTCCTTGGTTTTTAGTAGTTGGTGGGTGTATCATAAAAGAAAGAGAAGACAACATGAGTGGTGTTTGATTCACCCCACCTTTCCAAGACACCACCATGGCAAACTCTGGAGTGAAGTGGATTGTGGATTGACTTGAAGATTTTGTTATTTTGTGACAAGGAATGTCCAGAAGACGGAAATATGGACTTTTGAAGAAGAATGGCCAGCTATAATGAACCCTCACCTGACCAGGTTATTTGTTTAGTAATTGTGTAGACACAATTAGGGGCCGGTGTAAAGGCCATATGAGTGTTTTGGTTATTATTATTATTATTATTATTATTATTATTATTATTATTATTATTATTATTATTAGTGTGGGTGACCTGGCGAAGCCAGGTTGCCACCCACACTATACATATCCATACTCTTTTTATTTATTCTTTATTCTTTATTCCACCGATTTTGCAAACACTTTGCAACACGTAAGCGTTCGCGCCCCATACACGTGAAAGGTATCAAAACGAGCGGCTTGCCTATGGCAACACCGGTCTCCGAACTCGTAAAGTTTCACCGCACCGTCTGGCTACGAATCGACTTTAAACGGTAAAATATCGGTCCCATTGGGAATGCATTGCATTTTAGAGTGTAGCAGCTGAAATAATCTTTTTCCCCCTACCTTGGGTGAATTGCGAGTGTGATCTCAATTTTGGACGTAGAAATAAAACAAACACATCAAAACGATGACACGGCTGTCATCCCGCTCACAAAAGAAAAATAAATGGAATTGGACATTTCTATCTCAACTGACGACCATTTGTTTGAAGGTTCTCCTCCCCATTGACCGCCATGCAATCGCACTCTAGAAATCACATTTTTCACACTATTTTTTAGCCTTCTGTTCCGATCGCCGAAGGAGTGCCACAATATTGCACGAATGTCACAATATCGCGCACAACCCTTCGCCTACTCGTTGTAGTGCTCATGTGCGCGTCACAACGCTTCATCTCTTATAGTTTTCTTTTAATCAATGTGACAATGCAGTCATGCATCTGCCTCCATACAAATGCATTGGATAGAAAATATGCAAGTCATAGTGATTGCTTCACCTGTGTGGCTCATGGCTCACTCATGATTGGTTCAGCTGTGTGGCTCGTGGCTGAGCTGCCAATGACATCATCCACTTAACCCATCATTGGCCATCACTGTGTTGCAGTACTGAATTGCTGACAGCGCCCTCTGTCTTGTGGGTTGTGTCATTGTACTCAGTAGGGATATCCTCTTTCATTTTTCATTGGTCCATGTTGACCACCTTTCATTGGTCGATGTTGACCACTCCCCCGATCCTTAGACCACGCCCCCTTAGGCCACACCCCCTCAGTGTATCTCTTGAACCGTTTGTCGTAGAGACTTGCGGATTGTGCCATTGTACTCGGTGTAATAGTGTAATAGTGTGTAATAGTGTAATAGTGTGTAATAGTGTAATAGTGTAATAGTGTGTAATAGTGTAATAGTGTGTAATAGTGTGTAATAGTGTAATAGTGTGTAATAGTGTGTAATAGTGTAATAGTGTAATAGTGTGTAATAGTGTAATATTGTGTAATAGTGTAATAGTGTAATAGTGTGTAATAGTGTAATAGTGTGTAATAGTGTAATAGTGTAATAGTGTGTAATAGTGTAATATTGTGTAATAGTGTGTAATAGTGTAATAGTGTAATAGTGTGTAATAGTGTAATAGTGTCTAATAGTGTAATAGTGTGTAATAGTGTAATAGTGTAATAGTGTGTAATAGTGTAATAGTGTAATAGTGTGTAATAGTGTAATAGTGTAATAGTGTGTAATAGTGTAATAGTGTAATAGTGTGTAATAGTGTAATAGTGTGTAATAGTGTAATAGTGTAATAGTGTGTAATAGTGTAATAGTGTAATAGTGTGTAATAGTGTAATAGTGTAATAGTGTGTAATAGTGTAATAGTGTGTAATAGTGTAATAGTGTGTAATAGTGTAATAGTGTGTAATAGTGTAATAGTGTGTAATAGTGTAATAGTGTGTAATAGTGTAATAGTGTAATAGTGCAATAGTGTGTAATAGTGTAATAGTGTTATAGTGTGTAATAGTGTAATAGTGTAATAGTGTAATAGTGTGTAATAGTGTAATAGTGTGTAATAGTGTAAAAGTGTGTAATAGTGTAATAGTGTAATAGTGTGTAATAGTGTAATAGTGTAATAGTGTGTAATAGTGTAATAGTGTAATAGTGTGTAATAGTGTAATAGTGTGTAATAGTGTAATAGTGTGTAATAGTGTAATAGTGTAATAGTGTGTAATAGTGTAATAGTGTGTAATAGTGTAATAGTGTGTAATAGTGTGTAATAGTGTAATAGTGTAATAGTGTGTAATAGTGTAATAGTGTAATAGTGTGTAATAGTGTAATAGTGTAATAGTGTGTAATAGTGTAATATTGTGTAATAGTGTGTAATAGTGTAATAGTGTAATAGTGTGTAATAGTGTAATAGTGTCTAATAGTGTAATAGTGTGTAATAGTGTAATAGTGTAATAGTGTGTAATAGTGTAATAGTGTAATAGTGTGTAATAGTGTAATAGTGTAATAGTGTGTAATAGTGTAATAGTGTAATAGTGTGTAATAGTGTAATAGTGTGTAATAGTGTAATAGTGTAATAGTGTGTAATAGTGTAATAGTGTAATAGTGTGTAATAGTGTAATAGTGTAATAGTGTAATAGTGTGTAATAGTGTAATAGTGTGTAATAGTGTAATAGTGTGTAATAGTGTAATAGTGTGTAATAGTGTAATAGTGTGTAATAGTGTAATAGTGTAATAGTGCAATAGTGTGTAATAGTGTAATAGTGTAATAGTGTTATAGTGTGTAATAGTGTAATAGTGTAATAGTGTAATAGTGTGTAATAGTGTAATAGTGTGTAATAGTGTAATAGTGTGTAATAGTGTAAAAGTGTGTAATAGTGTAATAGTGTAATAGTGTGTAATAGTGTAATAGTGTAATAGTGTGTAATAGTGTAATAGTGTAATAGTGTGTAATAGTGTAATAGTGTGTAATAGTGTAATAGTGTGTAATAGTGTAATAGTGTAATAGTGTGTAATAGTGTAATAGTGTGTAATAGTGTAATAGTGTGTAATAGTGTGTAATAGTGTAATAGTGTAATAGTGTGTAATAGTGTAATAGTGTGTAATAGTGTAATAGTGTAATAGTGTGTAATAGTGTAATAGTGTGTAATAGTGTAATAGTGTGTAATAATGTGTAATAGTGTAATAGTGTGTAATAGTGTAATAGTGTCTAATAGTGTAATAGTGTGTAATAGTGTAATAGTGTGTAATAGTGTAATAGTGTGTAATAGTGTAATAGTGTGTAATAATGTGTAATAGTGTAATAGTGTAATAGTGTGTAATAGTGTAATAGTGTCTAATAGTGTAATAGTGTGTAATAGTGTAATAGTGTGTAATAGTGTAATAGTGTGTAATAGTGTAATAGTGTAATAGTGTGTAATATTGTGTAATAGTGTAATAGTGTTGCGGGTTGTGTCATTGCACTCAGTAGGGATATCCTCTTTGATTGGTCTATGTTGACCACTCCCCCGATCCTTAGGCCACGCCCCCTTTTTGTATCCTTTGAACCGTTTGTCATAGAGACTCGCGAGAGACACTCTCCCCCGTTGGCCGGCGGTGCACAGGCGTCACCCACACTTTCACAATTTCCCCCGCGCGGAATTGTCTAGTTATTATTATTATTATTATTATTATTATTATTATTATTATTATTATTATTATTATTTCAAATAGAAGGATATGATTTATGGGAATGTTAGGATTTATCTGTGTACGAGCCAAAGCTATATATATTTCGGTTATTGTATTACATGAATGTTTAATATTGATCGGATTTAGATAAAGTCATTGAACCGTCGTATTTGTCATAATAGGGCATTCTGGAACCTAGAACCTTCTCGAGCGTTGTGGTGATGTCATAATAGACTTTCTAGAACATAGAACATTCTAGAACCACAGTATGACATCATGATAGAACGTTCTGGAACATTCGTGATGTCACTGCATAACCGAACCTTCTAGAACAGTTGGGTCTCTATATATAGCCACGATTTTCTCTGGGTCAGTTGCATCTTCGACCAGACTGGACGGGACTGAAAGGATGGACTCAACAACGAAGGAAGGAACACTATGAAGGAATTTTCCTGTGTGGAGTCGGCGGTGAATTTGGAGACTGGGAAAATACAGTTTTCTTAACTTGTAGTAGTATGTGCATGAGTGACAAGAATATTTAGGAAAGTAGATTTAGGACCACTTCTGTAAAGAAAGACTTTGCAAATAAACCATTTGAATATCTTTACTATACACAGAGCGGCTGTGGACATTGCTTTTCTTTATCAACGGACGTACTACTCACGAGTAAGTAATTTGACCAGTGGAGTGGAGCCCCGGCCCGCACAGTGGTTGTGTACTTATTTTTCTGTTAACTTCTAATGGATTGAAAACTGAAAACCTTAATGCACAGTAACTGAACTCAATATTTTTAAGTTCTGGTAACTTATTATTATTTTTCTTTTACAGTGTAGTCTTGCGATCAATCAAAACTTATTTACACGATATACCTCACATTCACCCTCCATTCACATCCTGGTGTTCTCCTGGTGTTCTTCATTAGGCCTGTAGGTGGAGCTATGACAGCACACGTACAGTACACACACCGATGGTGTGTGATGTGTCCAAAAATGAAGGCAAATGTGAGTGAAATGGTCGCACTGTATGCAGCTGTTTGTCTGCATTGCATTCCCCCCCCCCCAACTCAGATTTAGGGTTGATACAACCATCATAATAATATTGTTAATAATAACAATAACAATAATGATGTAATAATGTAAAAATTATCATTAAAAATACCTGATTATGAGAAGAAAAAAATTACGATGCATGGAATATTGTTGAGGCACACTAGTTACAACTATATTTCAAACAGGCACTCCATGTCAAAAAGGTTGCTGACCCCTGCTCTAGGCTGTTGTTTTATACATACAGTATGTTGTCTACTTGACCCTCAAAGTGCACCAGATTGATGCATTTAAAATTCTAAATGTTCAAAATTTTCGCCGGACCACACCCATTAAAACACAGTGCAACTAGGTATCACCAACGCACTACTGACCACGCCCCCAAATGTGTCCCCTCCACCATTGAAAACTAAATTACGACCTTGCATCTCACTGAGAACTATCTATCTGACAACACAGAGCTGCAGGTTCCAGACCAACAGACGGAACAAAATGTTGTGAAGATAGGAGCTTCTAATAGGAGGTTCTGATAGCAGGTTTTGATAGGAGGTACTGATACAAGGTTCCAATAGGATGTTCCTATTGCAGGTTATAATAGGAGGTTCTGGTATAAGTCCTGATAGGAGTTTCTGATATGATATTCTGATATAAGGTTCTGATAAAAGATTATGATATACGTTTATTTTTTTTCTATCCACTTTTTCTCCCCATTTTCGATTTTCCTCCCATTCCAATTTCGGATTGCCAATTCTCCCCTCCCCTGTCTTGAACGTTGCTAGACTATTCCCCCCACTGGTCGGTTGTAGTGAGGATAGAAGCCTTGCATCACGTGTCCCCTCCGGTACACGAGGAGGCAGCCTGTCGCATCTTTTCACCAGACAGTGCGAGGAGTAACGCGTGGGAGGCTCACGCTGCCCCCGATACTTCCTGTCTCTGCTGTGCAGGTGTCACCCAACCGACCTGTAGGAGTCGCTGTCCACAATGTCCAATCCCCACCCATCGACTTTCCACCTGCTGACTCTGCCAAATGAGCCAGTACGACGGCCGGCCCAAGTCGAAGGCAATGCTGAGACTGGATTCGATACCGGAGTCTCTTGCATTGGTGACGAGCGCAATCTCCGCTACGCCACCCAGCCGCCCCCCTTGATATACGGTTCTGATATAAAGTTCTGATAGGAGGCTCTAATAGGAGGTTCTGATAGAAGGTTCTAGTAGGAGGTTCTAGTAGGATGTTCTGATAGAAGGTTCTAGTAGGAGGTTCTGACAGAAGGTTCTAGTAGGAGGTTCTAGTAGGAGGTTCTGACAGAAGGTTATAGTAGGAGGTTATAATAGGAGGTTCTGACAGAAGGTTCTAGTAGGAGGTTATAATAGGAGGTTCTAGTAGGAGGTTATAATAGGAGGTTCTGACAGAAGGTTCTAGTAGGAGGTTATAATAGGAGGTTCTAGTAGGAGGTTATAATAGGAGGTTCTGACAGAAGGTTCTAGTAGGAGGTTATAATAGGAGGTTCTGACAGAAGGTTGTAGTAGGAGGTTCTGACAGAAGGTTCTAGTAGGAGGTTATAATAGGAGGTTCTGACAGAAGGTTCTAGTAGGAGGTTATAATAGGAGATTCTGATATAAGGTTCTACATATATGCTTACCACATGTATCTATTGCTATGTCCGCCCACCACAAACACGCAAACTGTCTAACGCCTGTCCCCGTCTCCCTATTGTGATGGGAATTTATAATATAATTGTTAAATGCTCATGCTAGCCTCGGTCAGATTGATAACCCTATAACTCATTGGTCCGCTCATCTCAACATCAAGCAGCGTCCTGCGATGTCTGTGATATCCAGAACCCAATGCGTCCACAAACTGCTGGGGTTAAACCCGACCGACAGACATAACACACGCACCGCTCCGTCCCCCCCAGTCATCGACCATAGGTCAAGTGATTGAAGTTGCGGAGTCTCTTATTTTATTTGCACCGGGAAGGATTCATTTGACCAGTATGACACTGTCTTTCAATCAGATGATATCCATTTCCCTTATCCGTCACACGGCAACTAGAAGTTACTCTTGCGAAGTCACAATATGTAGGTCTAGGAGAACTCTTATATGCCTATAATAAAAATTATTATCATTTTACGAAAGGACGTGTAATACTGCTCATTTGAAAGCTTGGTTGTATTACTACTTTTTTTAATAAGTATTACCACTGTAACATTACTTAATAAGCCCATTATATAGAATCTACATTATATATATATATAGAATATATATCAAGTTCAAGTTTCAAGTTTCTTTAATAGTTGTCATACAGAAGTACAGAATACTTTTGTACAAAATGCTTCTTACTGTTGCGCTCCAGAGACTGTGCATGACAAGATAAGTATGAAATAAAAACATAGTAAAAATTAGAAGAAAAAAAAGAGGTCACAGTGTTCAGTTTAGACATATGTACAATGTTCGTAGACGTAGTTACCATACAATATACAATACTGTGCAGTGTACTAATATACAATACTATATAGTGCAAGGCATAAATGGACGAGGTGCAGTTTAGGTACAATTCACAGTAGGTGTACGAGTTGTAGTGCAAATCCTTTATCAATAAATATAAAGTGTAAGTGTGTTTGTGTGATCTAAAGTGTGGAGAGTGGGTGCTGCAGTGTGTTGTTTGTTTGAGTGAGTGTGTGTGTGCGTGTGGGTGTGTGTGCTGTGTGCATTTGATGGTTGTTGCATAGTGATTATTGTTCGTTTAGCGATTATTGTTCGTTTAGCAGCCTGATGGCCTGGGGATAGAAGCTCCTTCTGAGTCTTTCTGTGCTCGCCATAAGACTCCGGTATCGCTTGCCTGACGGCAGCAGTTCAAAGAGGCAGTTGTTCGGGTGGCTCGAGTCCTTAATAATTCTCTTAGCCTTCCCCTTGCACCGCTTGTTGTAAATGTTCTGGAGGGTGGGAAGCCCCCCTCTAATTGTGCGTTCGGCTGAACGTGTCACTCTTTGTAGTCTGCTACGGTCTTGTGCAGTGCTATTCCCAAACCAGGAGGTGATGTTGCCGGTCAGGATGCTCTCTATTGTACATGAGTAGAAGTTCCTAAGGATCTTCTGACTGACTTGGAACTTCCTTAGGCGCCTGAGGAAGTAGAGGCGTTGTCGTGCCTTCTTCACAACACTGTCAATGTGTGTGGTCCATGTCAAGTCCTCGGATATGTGGGCTCCGAGGTACTTGAAACTGTTCACTCTCTCAACTGGTGCCCCGTCGATGCTGAGGGGGCTGTAGTCCTTGACCCCCGACCTCCTGAAGTCCACAATCATCTCTTTTGTTTTGCTGACGTTCAGGGAGAGGCAGTTCTCCTGACACCACTGTGACAGGTTCTCTACCTCTTCCAGGTAGGCCCTTTCGTCGTTGGCAGAGATCAGGCCCACCACTACTGTGTCATCAGCAAATTTGATGATGGTGTTGTTGTTCCGCTGTGCTACGCAGTCATGTGTGTACAGGGAGTAGAGGAGGGGGCTCAGAACACAGCCCTGGGGGGCCCCTATGTTGAGCGTGATGGATGAGGAGGTGCAGTTGCCGGCTCTTACCACCTGGGGTCTGCCCGTCAGGAAGTCCAGGACCCACTGGCACAGGTCATAGTTCAAGCCCAGGTCCCTGAGCTTGGCTATGAGTTTGGAGGGGACTATGGTATTGAATGCTGAGCTGTAGTCGATGAACAGCATTCTCACATAGTTCCCCTTCCTCTTGTCCAGATGTGATGCTGCTGTGTGCAGCACATGGGCTATGGCGTCCTCCGTGGACCTGTTGGGGCGATATGCAAATTGCAGAGGGTCCAGGTTGATGGGGAGGGAGGAACAGATGTAGCCCTTCACTAGCTTCTCAAAGCACTTCATGGCTATGGAGGTGAGGGCTACAGGGCGGTAGTCGTTGAGGCAAGCGGGCGTAGATTTTTTGGGTACAGGGATGATGGTGGACTTCTTCAGACAGGTGGGGATGACGGCCTGTTCCAAGGACAGGTTGAAGATGTCAGTGAATACCGGGGCCAGTTGGTCGGCACAGACTTTTAGGACGCGGCCGGGGATGCCGTCCGGTCCTGCTGCCTTCCTGATATCCACTTTTTTAAAGATCCGTCTCACCTCATGCTCTGTTACCCTGAACACTGAGTCTCCATCAGCAGACCCCCCCCCCCCCCATTGCCGTGGTTTGTAGGCTGGTGTTGTTATTCACAGCCTCAAACCTCGCATAGAAGGAGTTGAGATCATTTGCTAAGGAGATGTCACTGTTCAGTTTGAGGGGGGTTCCTTTGTAGTCTGTCATTGTTCTGAGGCCCTGCCACATGCCTCTAGAGTCAGCCTGTTCAAACTGAAGTTCAACTTTATCCCTGTAACGCCGTTTTGCCTCTATTACTGCTCTCCTGACGTTGTATCTTGCCATCTTGTGTTCTTCCATGTTGCCTGTCACCAGCCCGGTGTTGTATGCTGATGTGCGCACTTTCAGAGCCTCACGGACGGATTTGTCTACCCAGGGCTTTTGATTTGGGTAGATATTAATTTTGGTGGTGGGGATTATTACTTCTACCTGAGTACAGACATAGTCAATCACCGTTTCGGTGTATTCGTTAATATTGGCTGTGTTATCACGGAATACACTCCATTCTGTGCTTCCCAGCACTGCTTGGAGTGACTCCACTGACGTCACGGCCCAACGCTTAACCTCTCGCGAGACCACCGGCGTTCGCTTGAGACTCTGTTTGTACTTAGGCAAAAGAAAAATTGCGGCGTGATCGCTTTTACCGAATGGACTAAGAGCCTGTGACTTGTACCCATTCTTAAATTGCGAGTATACATGGTCTAATATGTTCTCGCCTCTGGTGGGACAGGTCACATGCTGATAGAAATTCGGCAGCACCTTTTTAAGACGCGCGCTGTTGAAATCCCCCAAGACCAAAATGGCCGCGTCAACGTTAGCTGCCTGGAGTTTGTTTACCTCGTCGTGAAGTTTTGAAAGTGCGACCTCAGTGTTCGCGTGTGGTGGAATGTACACTCCGATGAGGATGATGGACGTTAACTCTCTTGGGAGGAAGAAGGGTCGACATTTTATCGTGATAAACTCCAGGTCTGGGGAGCAGTGGTTAGACATTTCCTTTGTGTTGCCTAAATCGCACCACTCCTTGTTTATCATGAAGGCAATGCCGCCTCCTTTCTTCTTTAGTGACTCTAATGCCGTCCGGTCTTTTCGTAGAACGAAGAAGTGGTCTGCCGGTTCTATTGCATGATTCGGGACATCTGGACTCAGCCAAGTTTCTGTGAAACAGAGGACGTTACAATCCCGAATGTCCCTCTGGAATTGGATCCTTGCTCTGATGTCGTCCAATTTGTTTCCTATCGATTGCACATTGGCCAACAATATGCTGGGCAATGTGGTTCTGTGTCGTTTGGACCTCAGTCTGTTCCGGACCCCGGCTCTCTTTCCTCGTCTTCGCGGCGGCTTTTGGTCTTGTCCGTGGCCGGCATAACAAAGGATCTCGGCGGGCCATTTCTGCTGTTCAGCGATCCGATCCAGAGAGCAATCCAAACGGTAAGTTTTTCTTAATCCAATGTCAATGATTGACTGACGGTCATACACATATAATGCACCAACAGTTGGTGCAAATAAAACTCCTAATACTATAAAAATTAACAAAATAAAGCACAGTCTCGTCGGAGCGATCAGAAAGGCAGCCATCACAGCAGCGCCAGTTCGCTATGCTACATACACACATGGCATACATATGATATATTTCTTTCTTTAGGGGTCTGTGTGGATAAAGACATAATGTGATCATTACTACTAGAGTTTTACATCATAAATCCTAAACATCACGAGGCAGTGTTTCTTCCCAATCTCCTTCATCATGCTCAAAAATGGGTAAAGTTACAATGCAACACATTTCAATGCTTACCCGAATGGTCAGAAGGATGTATACGAAGTGGGTTCAAAAAGGTTTTATTTTTAAAAATACAAAATTACAATAAATGCACAATTCATGGTTATAAGTACAAAAAGGTTTCTCTTACAATATATCAGAATGCAGAATCCAAAAAAATCTCTCTTGAGATGAAGTGAGTTAGCCTTTATAAAGGAATTCAAGATCTCTTTGTCATTGGTTCAGATACAGTGATGAAATTTCACTAGCCAGTCAACGTTTAGCACGTCAGTACATATTTATCCAATCATTTTACTGTACGTGTACAGTACGTGTCTTATCATTCCCTCCGTTATTTATTACTTTGCAGTTACATATCATTCGAGTATGAGAAAGTCCCTCCACATACTATCTTAACAAAACCTGCAAGGGTTAACCTGGTAACCAGGCGTCTGCCGGCCGGAGAGCTGAGGGAAGGGTTCCGAGCAGCTAGACCATCTGGGAAAACTCAAAACCCAAAGCAAAGGGTTGCTTTCAGCCATTGGGAACACAGCATTATTACAGTACAGTACAGTACATATTATTATAGTATAGTAATATATAGTATTACACACTCCCTTTTTAAGCATAGAATTATAATACATATAATATAATATATATATTATAATCCTTATCCTAAGCCTCAATACTGAGAGCGGGCCCCGCTCCACATTCCGATGGTTTACTCCCTTTCTGTATGTTCATGTGGAGGGAGGAGGGAGGGAGACAGACACATCGGTATAGATTACTTTTATATGTAGAATTATAAAGCATATAATTAATATATACTAGCAGTATATATATGTTTCCATAATTATTACATACGCAAAAGGTTAGATTCACACAACAATATATTCACTGTCTTCCAATCCAGAGTTTAGAATACAGGGCGTTGCTTTTTTTTATTATATTTTTAACAACATTTCTTTTATTGATACGGCTTGTTGTTTGTATACTTGGCTGTCTTTCTAGCCTTCTTTGGCCTCTCATACTCCGACCATCCTCTCGTCGTGGGGGGGGAAGAACATGGGCCCTCTGGTCGTGAAGTCCCTGGTCGATAGGTCATCAATCTTGGGTCTTGCTGGCTGTGACCCTTTTCAATAATGTGAGCAAAATAACAATTGTCCGAGTCCAAAGTTGAATAAAAAATTAGATAGATTTATTCCCTTATTTGATCATACAAGGAATTGCTCAGTTCAAAATCAGACCAGTGTAACAAATGGCTGACCACGAAGTGAGACCGAAGTCTCGTTGAATACACAGTTGATACATGCATATGACGTAAGAAGCTGGAAAATCACCAGGAGGGTTGGTTAAAATGACTGTTATGGCTGTCTTACAAGGAAACAGCGGTTCCCAGCTACAAGAGTTCATAACAATATTGCTTTGGCTGGCTATCGTGTGTGAGACACACACACACATTACGCTGATCTCAATGTATCAGTCTGCAAAATGATAAAACGATATCTCAACACAGATTCATAATGACATGATAATATATTCCACCACACTGTCTCTCTGGGAGTGGGTGTCTTGTGGTGATGACCAAGGTGGTGGATGCCCCGCGGTGATGGCCAAGATGATGTGATCCTCTCTACGTCGCCCCCCAATACGTCAAATGGATCCGAACGGAATACATACTCATGTGCAAACGGAATATGACTCTGATATTTTGAGCTCCGAGCCTTGACATTTAGCCTTTATCCTATTCTCACACTAGCCCTCGTCTGCCTATGCTTTCTCATGTACATATTTGTGTTTTATTACTATATCTTCGTAACCATCTACAGTATTTCGCCTTTTATTTTATTTCCATTTATTTTTAGTGAGTTTTTCCCTTACCTTCGCTGGGGTATGTCTGAGAGTGTTGTGTTGGATTTCATGATGTGTTTTTTTTTTCTTGATTTATTGAGATGTTTCTTCTTGACTTAATTGTTTAAAGAAGACATGTCTAGCCCATGGGGACATTAACGTGTGATTGCGGGCTTTATAAATGAATTTGATTTTATTTTATTTCATTTTATTCTAGTAGGAGGTTATAATAGGAAGTTCTGATATAAGGTTCTGATATAAGGTTCTAGTAGGAGCTTCTGATATAAGGTTCTGATATAAGGTTCTAGTAGGAGCTTCTGATATACGGTTCTGATATAAGGTTCTAGTAGGAGCTTCTGATATGTAGCACGTAGCACCATAGCACTGTAGCACTGTAGCACTGTAGCGCCATAGCTCACTCATAGCTCTTTTTTTGTTACTGTTAATTAATGCTTGTATATCTAATTTTATGTTGTTATGTTTATGTTTATGTGTATGTTAAAATAATAATAATAATAATAATAATAATAATAATAATAATAATAATAATAATAATAATAATAATAATAATAATAATAATAATAATAATAATAATAATAATAATAATAATAATAATAATAATAATAATAATAATAATAATAATAATAATAATAATAATAATAATAATAATAATAATAATAATAATAATAATAATAATAATAATAATAATAATAATAATAATAATAATAATAATAATAATAATAATAATAATAATAATAATAATAATAAATATATATATATATATATTAAAAAAAATGTTTCACAGTTCTTCATGACTGAAACATCTCCTGAGATTGATTCGGTATGGGATATTACATCTTATTTATCTGGTTGTGTTTTTAACTAGATGTCAGTAGTATTTCTATTTACCTGCCCTGGGCCCTGTTTCTTGTACCTGGATAACTGAGTTAGCCGGATAACTTTAACTGGATAACTGGGTTAGCCGGACTTTCCGGTTTCATGTACGTGGATTTTCCAAATCACCATGACAACATATCCAAAAGTTTGAGCCTGGTCGAAAGCAGAGTTCAAGTTCAAGTTAGCCGGATCACGCAGAGCCACGCCCCCGCAAAGAAAGTGACAGCCCGTTTCCTGAAACTATTCCCACAGTCTACGATCTGCATTATACCATTCTGAATTACGTTTTTGTGCTCCATTCTTCCAGAGGGGGCTTTTGAAGTGTAAAATAGACCCAAAATGCTGATACTAAATTCACTTTGTCCTAAATAATGCACGTTATATATACCGTGGCGACGGTGGCGCTCGCTCGTGCGATGTACACATTATGTGGTTATTTTAATTGTAACTGGGATTAAGATGTCTGATGAGATGCGCTGTTTGACGGATTTGAGAAATTGAATGAGCCGTTGACGTCACATTAATGAATGAGGATAAAGAGATAAACTTCATTCAAAACAAAGGATATTCTAAACACGGGTCTCTCGTTCATTAATGTATAAACAATGAATTTATCCCGTCTGGCCCAGTGGCCCAGCGGTAGTGCTCAAGCCTGCCAACCCAGCGACCGGGGTTCAAATCCCGGTGTTTCCAATATGATTTTTTTGAATATAATATTAATGATTATACGCCAAAGTAGCCTGGTTTTAAGTTAAAATATTATAAATCTACATGCATTGAGGATGGCATTCTTTATATAGCTCTCAACGTGCACCAAATTGAATTATTCCTATATTGCAAAAAGTAGGAGACGACTAGGGTCTCGAACCCCGGTCGTCCGTGTGAAAGTCAAAAGAACAACCCGTTAGACCACATTGGAGATAAGTTAAAGATTGACTATACATCAATCAATGGGTAAGAGAGCCGTATCGTAATTCTGTATAACAGTTAACTAATTATTTTCGCTAGCAAGATCTCATTTGATTATTCAATCCAGCAGGCAAGTTTAAAGAAATATAATCTGATTGATTGAGGTAATGAGGGACTTAGAATTAGCCTATAGATAACGCATTTAACTTGTCGGCGAGGCGATTGAGCCGTATTGCAATCTGTCAATAAAGTCTTAAATCAATTAATCAATCAATGCCGTTGAGAATCAGGATCTCTGCCATCGATACGTGCTGGCTTTTCACCTAAAACGGCCGCGCGCATTTAGCCTGAGTCGCAAGTCTGGCTTGAGTTAACGAGACTGAATCCACCTTTGTGAAACAGGAAAATCCCGGCTTCAAACATCGGGTTAACTGAAGCTGGATAATGACATCTTGATCGACTTAGTTGAACCACGTACAAGAAACAGGGCCCTGGCCTACAAATTGGCTGCTGATGTGGGCATAGTCTAGGCTATTTCAGTTTACTAATATGGTTGATTGTTCATTAATGTTGAGTTTTTAAAGTCTAATAAATAAACATGTATTTATATTAATCAATATAATTAAATAGTGTGCCCATTTAAACTCTTATGTTGTTATGCTCGTCTGGAAAACGGAATTATTCATAATGGATTAACAGTTAATAAATACATAAATAATAGAATTCATAAATACATAAATGCAAAAATACTTAAATAAATACTTAAACATAAATAAATAAATAAATAAATAAATAAATAAATAAATAAATAAATAAATAAATAAATAGTGTTCAGACAACAGTAGCACTGTAGCACTGTAGCGCCATAGCACCGTAGCACTGTAGCACTGTAGCACATAGCACTGTAGCATGTAGCACTGTAGCACTGTAGCACATAGCACTGTAGCACTGTAGCACATAGCACTGTAGCACTGTAGCACATAGCACTGTAGCATGTAGCACTGTAGCACTGTAGCACATAGCACTGTAGCATGTAGCACTGTAGCACTGTAGCACATAGCACTGTAGCACTGTAGCACATAGCACTGTAGCACTGTAGCACATAGCACTGTAGCATGTAGCACTGTAGCACTGTAGCACATAGCACTGTAGCATGTAGCACTGTAGCACTGTAGCACATAGCACTGTAGCACTGTAGCACATAGCACTGTAGCACTGTAGCACATAGCACTGTAGCATGTAGCACTGTAGCACTGTAGCACATAGCACTGTAGCATGTAGCACTGTAGCACTGTAGCACATAGCACTGTAGCATGTAGCACTGTAGCACTGTAGCACATAGCACTGTAGCACATAGCACTGTAGCACTGTAGCACATAGCACTGTAGCACTGTAGCACATATTGTCTCAGGGACATTCATTTGAGAAGATAATTTGCTGTTAGATATGATTACGTTCAGAATTCCACAACTTGGATCAGAATAGTGTTGTATATATATATATATATGATATTATAGTATATATATATTGTGCTCCAAATTAATATATTATCCGGATATAAGAATACTGTATTATTCATGACATGCACATCATGATAATATGAACCACAGATTGAACTGGTACAGAATCAGATCAACCTGGGTCTGGGATCAGGAATGTGTCTATATGTGTCTCTGTGTGTGCGTGGGCGTTTGGTGTGGGCTTCCCAATACAAACCAACACTAAAGCCCAGCCCACACTCTCTCCTCCCCTCTCCTTCTGTCTCTCACGTGGAATAAGAAATGCATAGAAACGGGATTTCCATTCACCTCAGCGTTCTTTCAGTGGCCATTTAGCTGGTGCATGGTTTGTGAAATGTTTCTCTTCTGTGATTTGACGCGTTTGACACTGAACCACATCTCTCCACACACACACACACACACACACACACACACACACACTCCCGTTTTGCGCTCTGATTGGCCGCTGACCTACGCTAGTACGCCCCCCTCGCTATGAGCGTAGCAGGAGGACGGACGCTGAAATCGAACAGCTGTTAGCGCCATAGCCGCCGTTCTCTAAACCTAACAATGCCCGATCTAAACTGGTTCTCTCCTCTTTGTATACCTTTGTCCTCACAAGTATTCTGCCAGGGAACTTATGGACACGACAATAGTAATAAGTAATAACATTCTGCAATGTTAAATAACGTTTATCCATTCAACTAGCGGTACTAGGTAGCTAGCCTAGCCGCAATGCTATGGTCGATCCCATTCACGTTAGCATGTAAGCTAACAACAGCGGTAGTGCAGCTAAAGGGGCTATCGTATCGCCATCAGCGTCCGTCCTGCTCAAACACCTTATAACTACTACTATTGTCGTGTCCATAAGTTCCCTGGCAGAATACTTTGGACACGACAATAGTAGTAGTTATAAGGTGTCTCTCCTCTCTCCTCTCTCCCCTCTTCTTTCTCTCCTCTCTCTCCTCTTCTCTCTCTCTCTCTCTCTCTGTCTCTCTGTCTCTCTCTCTCTCTCTCTGACATCAGTTTGGGGTCATTGGACAAAAACTGTTGAGAGATCTCACTACATCCGT
Organism: Notolepis coatsorum; assembly: GCF_963971535.1. Classification (NCBI taxonomy): domain Eukaryota; kingdom Metazoa; phylum Chordata; class Actinopteri; order Aulopiformes; family Paralepididae; genus Notolepis; species Notolepis coatsorum. The sequence continues at coordinate 5,167,014 of NC_140179.1, read as the reverse complement.
ACCTCATTTAGCATTTTGCATCTTGCCTTTAAAAAAGGTTTTTGTACCTCATTGTCTGCATTTTGTACCTCATTGTCTGCATTTTTTATTCATTGTACTTAGGTTGTACTTTATTGTATAGTGTTGGGATTTATTCCTCTTTTACTTACTTTTTTTTTTACTGTATGAAGCACATTCTCATGGATAAACAGTGGGGGACACTGTACAACTGTACAAGCAAAACTGTACATTGGAATATTGACAAAACTATACTTGGTTATTTACTGTACATTGGAGGGGGTTGGGTTAGGACATTTACAGGGGCCAGTTTCGAATTGCAGTCTCCCGTAGGTGTTTTTTGAGAGTGGTTTTGAAAGTGGGTAGTGATTCACATTCCTTTACAGCTTTGGGTAGGGCGTTCCACATTGATGTGGCATAATTGCGAAAAGTGTTTAGTCCCTTGTTTGAGCCGAATCTGGGTTTAACATGATTTGTGGAGCTCCCTCTGGTGTTGTGATCGTGGTATTCACTGACCATGAGGTGCAAGCATAGTTGTAGTACCCCTGGTGGTGAGAGCAGGCAACTGCACCTCCTCATCCATCACCCTCAACATAGGGGCCCCCCAGGGCTGTGTTCTGAGTCCCCTCCTCTACTCCCTGTACACACACGACTGTGTGGCTCAGCGGAGTAGCAACACAATCATCAAATTTGCTGACGACACAGTGGTGGTGGGCCTGATCTCTGCAAACGACGAGAGGGCCTACCTGGAAGAGGTCAAGGTCCTGGCGGGATGGTGCCAGGAAAACAGCCTCTCCCTGAACGTCAGCAAAACAAAGGAGATGATTGTGGACTTCAGGAGGTCGGGGGTCAAGGACTACAGCCCCCTCAGCATCGACGGGGCACCGGTTGAGAGAGTGAACAGCTTTAAGTACCTCGGAGCCTACATATCCGAGGACTTGACATGGACCACGCACATTGACAGTGTTGTGAAAAAGGCACGACAACGCCTCTACTTCCTCAGGCGCCTAAGGAAGTTCCAAGTCAGTCAGAAGATCCTTAAGAACTTCTACTCATGTACAATAGAGAGCATCCTGACTGGCAACATCACCTCCTGGTTTGGGAATAGCACTGCACAAGACCGAAGCAGACTACAAAGAGTGACACGTTCAGCCGAACGCACAATTGGAGGGGGGCTCCCCACCCTCCAGAACATTTACAACAAGCGGTGCAGGGGCAAGGCTAAGAGAATCATTAAGGACTCCAGTCACCCGAACAACTGCCTCTTTGAACTGCTGCGGTCAGGCAAGCGATACCGGAGTGTATTAAAGAAACTTGAAACTTGAAACTTGAATGAGTGCTCTTGCCAGAGTCTTCAGGGTATTCTTGTTTACCAGAGAGGAGATCCGGTACAAGAATCGAGTTTGTTGGTTGACTTTTTTTATTACCTTGGATGCCATTTTGTCACAGGAAAGATTTGCCTCTAGGATGGAACCTAGGTATGTAATTTCATCTTTCCTTGTGACAATATTGTCACCCACTGTAACTGAGAAGCCGTCGGTCTTGCTGAGTTTGTTATTTTTTTTTTTTTTTATTATCTTTCTTCCCCTCCTTTTTCCCGATTTTTCTCCCATCCCACCCTTCCTGGTTGTTGCGTACTTTCCCCTACTGTTGGTCCGGGAGACCGGAGACTGTCACATGCTTTCCTCCTACGCATGTGCAGCCTGGGGCAGGCCAACCTGGCCGCGCAGGTTCTCACCAGGGAGAGTGTAGCGTGTGGGAGGCCACACTATCTCTCCTCAGATCCAACCCTTGCTGAGCAGGCGCCCCGACCGAACTGTAGGGGTCGCTGTCCACAACGCCCAGGACCCACCCTTCAGCTTCCCACCCCCTGATACAGCCAATTGTATCAGCGTGAGAGGACAGCCAAGCTGATAGCAACGCCGGGAGCTGGATTCGAACAGGCGAATCCTAGTGTCTCCCGGTGTTGGTGACGAACGTAATCTCCGTGCGCCACCTGCCCCCCCCCTGAGTTTGTTATTTGATCAGAAGAGAATGGACTCTGTTTTACCCAGGTGTAATGATAGTTTGTTATCAGCGAGCCAGGTGCAGATTCTGCTGAGTTCTGAGCTGAGGGTTTTTTCCACCTGTAACTTGTTCTTGTCCGAGACCAGCAGGGCTGAGTCGTCCGCGAACAAGAACAAGTTGCAGTCACAAGCTGACGACGTGTCATTTGCATAAATTAGGAACAGTAGCGGTCCTAGTATGCTTCCTTGTGGAACACCACAGCTCACTGTGAGGGGGGGGGGGGGGGGGGTACCGTTTACCTCCACCATCTGTTCCCTCCCCTCAAGGTAGGATTGCATCCAGCTCACTGATAGGCTATCAAAACCAATTGCTTTTAGTTTGTCAATCAGAACGGAGTGATTGACAGTGTCGAAGGCCTTTTGTAGGTCCAGCATGACCATGCCGCAGTATCTGCTACAGTTCGAAGCTAACGTTAGCCAGCAAGCTTCTAAACGTAATGTTAGTTGTTCAAAACATTACCGTCTATATAATTTGTTCCTCAACATTAGCTTCTAACTGTAGCAGGCTGCAGCTTGCTGGCTAACGTTAGCTTCTAACTATAGCAGGCTGCAGCTTGCTGGCTAACGTTAGCTTCTAACTGTAGCAGGCTGCAGCTTGCTGGCTAACGTTAGCTTCTAACTGTAGCAGGCTGCAGTTAGTTTACAAAACATTACCTGTCTATATAACGTTGAAGAACAAATTATATAGACAGGTAATGTTTTGAACAACTAACGTTACGTTTAGAATGGAAAAGATTGTTAGCTCAAAGCTATCCCGGCCAGTTTTCATCAACTTCCTGTCATTTAGAAATATGATTTTATAGTGAAAATCATTACCAAAACGTCCGGAAAAACCTCACGGGAGCATTATAGACTGTCATACAAATGTACAAATGCTATAAGGTGGCAAGAAATGCACTATAAACAATACTTTGCGGCGTCGTTTCTTGCGCTAGCTTCTGTTAGCCAGCATTAGCCTTAATTAGTGTGAGCAAGTAAACTAACAGTGAACGTTTTTACATGAAATACAGCCCAAAAACCCTGCTGACAAACGTTTGCTTATTAAATACATTCTATACTATAATAATACAAACGTTTCATTGCCTCTCTGTGACGACAAAGTTGTTTAAATAACGGGAGAAAAGTAGCTAAAACCAATGTATTTGGATGGGACAGGAAGTACCATTCGCAACCGGAAGTCAGCCGGAAGTGCCTACTTTCAGGTTGTGCAGGTGGAGAATAGCGGTCAGTATTTCAGTGTGCATCCACGGCTCAGCGTGGTTTTTTACCCTGGTGGTTCTTAGGGGGGCCATGTCGTTTAGTGTTGTTGAAAATTTGGTTTTGAAACCAAGCCATGTTTCTTCAACCAGTGTACCATTGAGCTCATCTGACCAGTCCAGACTCTCCAGTTCAAGGTTAAAGGCCTCGCTAGAGTAGGTTTTGAGGTCTCTAGATGTGACTGTTTTGTGACAGCCGGCCTTTTGTTTTAGCTTTTTGCGGGTACAGAATATCATATAATGATCACTTAACCCGCATACTATAACCCCTTTATTGGAGATATTGGACTTGTCAGAGGTCAGAATGAGGTCAATGGTAGTCTGAGTTGATTCACATATACGTGTGGGTTGGGTGATCAGCTGGCTGAGGCCGTGCAGATCACAAAACCTATTGAAGGATTTGAAGATGCGTGCATCTTTTTGTTGCATATGTAACGGATATGCACCGCGATAGTGTGACTACGGTGCATGGAAGTAAAACTCACTCCCCAGAGGCATTCAAGCTCAGCGCTTAGAGAGCAATTCCTCTCTTGGCGCAGCGGTTTGTGTTGCTTCCCCCCGTGCGGACGCCCGGGGTTCGACTCCCACTCAAGGCGCGGTCGAAGTTTCATGGCAGGTACTATGTTGTACCTGTTACACATATCCGTGTTCCAATCCCCAATAAGAATCTTTTCAGCATCTTCAGCTCCAGCTAAGCACACATCCAGAGTATCATAAAAGCCAGTTTGATCTGGCGGTCTGTAGATTGTGCCGACTAGAACAGATTTCGCCCCTTTCAAATAGAATTTCCACCCATACGGTTTCAATTGCCTCATGATGAAGGTCAGTACGGTTAATGAATTTGGTGTCCTTATGAATATACATGCAGACCCCACCTCCATACTTGCTTATATCATTACGGACTATTGAATAATTCTCCAACTCTATTTCAGGGTCTGTTACAGATGAGTCAAGTTTAGTTTCAGTAAAGCATAGTATGTTTACCTTACCGCTAATGAACAGATTTCTTATTTCATCCAGCTTATGTTTTAGGCTGTTTACGTTCAAATGAAAAATGTGTAGTCCGTTTTTATTAGATGTGATGTTGATGTCGTCGAGTTCCAGGTGACCTCTTCTCATGTGATTAAAGTGACCTGTGGTGTGTTTGTGTGTGAGAGAGTGCAGAATGTGTGGTGTGTGTGTGTGTGTGTGTTCATGTGTGCTTGTGTGTGGAGAGATAAGTGTTCAATGTTCTGATGGCCTGGGGGAAGAAGCTGAGTCTGAGTCTCTCTGTTCTTGCAGCATGTATGCGGAGGCGCTTGCCTGACCGCAGCAGCTTGAACAGGCTGTTGTTGGGGTGGTGGGGGTCCTTCATTATTCTGCAGGCTCTGGATTTGCACCTCCTGTTATATAAGTCCTGCAGGGGTGGTAGTGCAATACCCGTAGTACGCTCTGCTGAGCGCACCACTCTCCGTATGGCATTCCTGTCCTGGGCAGTGCAGTTTCTAAACCAGGCAGTGATGTTCCCAGTCAGAATGCTCTCTACAGCCCTGGAATAGAAGGAGTGGAGTATCTTCCCCAATACTCTGTACTTCCTTAACTGTCTCAGGTGATAGAGGCGCTGTTTCGCCTTTTTTACCACAGTGTCTATGTGAGTTGTCCATGTCAGGTCCTCTGTGATGTGGACTCCCAGGTACTTAAAACTACTCACCCTGTCCACGATATTCCATTTATCCACAATGGCGTGTGAGTCCCCTGCTGTATTCTCCTAAAATCCACGATCAGCTCCTTGGTCTTACCAATGTTCAGGAGTAGGCCGTTATCCCGGCACCAGCGTGCCAGTTCATTAACCTCCTCCCGGTAGGCCTTCTCGTCGTTGTTAGAGATCAGACCCACCACCACCACCGTGTCGTCTGTAAACTTCACTATGGAGTTGGAGCTGAACCTGACCACACAGTCATGTATGGGCATATGTGCGTGCCGTGACACAATCTGCATGAGTCCCATCTCCTCCTCCACAAGACCGTCTCATTTAACCCTTTCACTGCCACACGACAGCCGGTTAACCCTTTCACTGTGACAATACAGAAAGTTAGCCCTTTACTATCACACAACCGACGGCGATGCTCCATCATTAGCATCATTAATTAAACCTGTCTCACCAAATCATCCACAGACAAACCACAAATGGTCCAAAATGCTGCAACCAGGCTACTCACAAGGTCAAAAAAATCATGTCACATCACTCCCATTCTGGTATCCCTGCACTGGCTCCCGGTACACTATAGAATTCACTTCAAAGTCCTCACTTTTACTTTCAGAGCACTCCACGGTCAGGCCCCTATCTACATCACTGAACTCATCCATCCCTACACCAACACCCGCTCACTCAGATCTGCCAATCAGCACCTCCTGGTGATCCCCAGGTCCAGGCTAAAAACAAGGGGTGATCGAGCCTTCGAGGTGACTAAAAACACATTTGTTTAGACAGGACTTTGGTCATACATAGGCACTTTTTCTTGTCCTCACTGTTCCTATAGTTTTGTTTTTTAATTAGTGACTCATGATTTTATCCAAATTCTTTTATTCTACTTTTTTATCTGGTTTCACAGTTTTTTAACTGCTGTCTGTTGTTGTTGTTGTTGTCATTTATTTCTTTTGTTTTGTTGTGTTTTTTATATACTAAGCTGTAGTGTAAAGCACCATGTGCATTCGTGCTGTGAAGGGTGCTATATAAATAAAAGTCATTCATTCATTCATTAGCATCCGCGGAGCTAATGATGCTAATGATGGAGCATCGCCGTCGGTTGTGTGATAGTAAAGGGCTAACCTTCTGTCGTGTGGCAGTGAAAGGGTTAACAAGGCTGACTTTTTGTTCTTCAGAGCGTAATGACACTGATTATGATTACACCATGATTTACTGATTACGCCATGTGAAAAGGAATTAGAATCATAGCTGCAATCACCAGTATCATTATTAACCTGATATCACACTGATATTTCCTACCAGTATCATTATTAGCCTGATATCACACTGATATCTCATATCAGTATCATTATTAGCCTGGTATCACACTGATATCTCATATCAGTATCATTATTAGCCTGATATCACACTGATATCTCTTATATCAGTATCATTATTAGCCTGATATCACACTGATATCTCATATCAGTATCATAATTAGCCTGGTATCACACTGATATTTCCTACCAGTATCAGTAGCGATGCATCACAGATTGCGTGGCTACATGATATCAGCCTCCTACAGCAGGAAGCTTCCTCTCTATTCAGTTACACTCTATTTCTAAGGCGTTCACGTGACCTGTGTGTGTGTGTGTGTGCAGCGTGTGTGTGTGTGTGTGTGTGTGTGTGTGTGTGTGTGTGTGTGTGTGTGTGTGTGTGTGTGTGTGTGTGTGTGTGTGTGCGTGGGAGTGTAGTGTGGGCTTTCCCCATACAGCTCAACACTAAAGAGCAGCCTACACACTCAGGATGTCTCAAAGCGCCAGCTAGGCACAACACTGCAGGATGACGACAACAAGGAAACTGCTTTGTAACAATAGCCTGGTATGTGTCTCTCTCTCTCTGTGTGTGTGTGTGTGTGTGTGTGTGTGTGTGTGTGTGTGTGTGTGTGTGTGTGTGTGTGTGTGTGTGTGTGTAGTGGTGTGAGGTAGGGCCTACTGCGCCCACACACACACACACACACACGCACACTCTGTATGGGACAAGAGATGAGAGGAAGACAATGTTTTCAGGCAGCAGGTAAAGGGATAGGATACAGTGTGTGTGTGTGTGTGTGTGTGTTAGTGTGTGTGTGTGTGTGTACAGAATAGGCTGACACCTACACACACATTCCAGAGTGTCATGCGGAAGTTTGACAGGCCTGACAGTTCATTCAGGTGTGTGTGTGCGTGTGTGTGTGTGTGTGTGTGTGTGTGTGTGTGTGTGTGTGTGTGTGTGTGTGTGTGTGTGTGTGGAAGGGGGGGGGGGGGTTGGGAGAGTATTGGGTTATAATATAGTGTAGCAAGAGGTATATACTGTAGGTATATATATCAGTGGGTATATAGACAGTGTAGGAGGTATTCCTCTATAGATCAGTTGATAGATAGACAGTGTAGGTATTCATCTATAGATCAGTGGATCCTGAGCAACGTCAGAAGGATACGCCCCTTCCTGACAAAAGAAGCCACCCAACTCCTCGTCCAATCAACAGTCATCTCCCGCCTCGACTACTGCAACGCACTGCTCGCTGGCCTCCCGGCCACTGCCACTAAGCCTCTTCAACTCATTCAGAACGCAGCGGCCCGCCTGATCTCAAACCTACCGAAGTCGGCCCATGTCACCCCACTTCTTAGGGACCTGCACTGGCTCCCCATTGCTGCACGAATCCGCTTCAAGGCCCTTGACCTAGCATACCGTGCGGCAAAGGGAACTGCTCCCGCCTACCTCCGGTCAATGGTCTCTAACTACACACCCTCAAGACCCCTACGCTCTGCATCTTCTGGCCGCCTCAGACCTACTCCTATCCAAGCTCCGGGAGGGTCATCAAAGAGAAGTCGCCTATTCTCAGTCCTTGCCCCACAATGGTGGAATGAACTACCCACCCCAGTTAGGACAGCCGAAACACGTCCAATCTTTCGCCGTCGACTAAAGACTCACTTCTTCAACCATTATCTGAATTAAAAAAAAAAAAAAAAAAAAAAAAAAAAAAAAAAATCTAACCCTAACTAACCATACTGTCATGCACTTGTCCTAATAAACTAACCTACACTGTAGCACTCAACACTTTGATGAACATTGTTACTCAGCTGATAGAGTTGTGCTCTTCCTGATGGCTTGTCGTACAGAACTTGTAAGTCGCTTTGGATAAAAGCGTCAGCTAAATGACTAAATGTAAATGTAAATGTAAATATAGACAGTGTAGGAGGTATTCATCTATAGATCAGTGGATATATAGACAGTGTAGGAGGTATTCCTCTATAGATCTGTGGATATATATATAGTGTAGGAGGTATTCCTCTATAGATCAGTGGTTGGGGTCTGGCTTACTCTCTGGAATGAAACACATTCAGAGCTGCTTTGTGGAGATTCAGGGAGGAAGACGTCTGAACTAGTTATAGTAGGTATTAATCAAGTTGTTTCTGTGTGGATTATCCCTTTAATACAGTAAGACATTAGCCTCTCTCTCTGCTTCCAAGGGTTTGATGTGATGTGTGCTGAGAGAAGGGAGAGGGATGAAAGAGAGAGGTGGGGAGAGAGGAGAGAGAGGGAGAAGGGAGAGAGTAGAAAGAGAGAGGGGGAGAGGAGAGAGAGGGGGGAGAGGAGAGAGAGAAGGGAGGAGAGGAAAGAGAGCAGGGGGGAGAGAGGAGAAAGAGAGAGAGAAGAAAGAGGGGAGAGAGGAGAAAGAGAAGGGAGGAGAGGAAAGAGAGCAGGGGGGAGAGAGGAGAAAGAGAGAGAGAAGAAAGAGGGGAGAGAGGAGAAAGAGAGAAGGGGGAGAGGAGAGAGAGGGGAGAGAGGAGAAAGAGAGATGAGGGGGAGATAGGAGATAGAGAGAAGGGGGGAGAGAGGAGAAAGAGAGAGAGAATGGGGAGAGGAGAGAGAAGGGGAAGAGAGGAGAGAGAAGAAGGGAGATAAGAGGGGGGGGGAGAGAAGAAGGGAGAGAGAGAAGGGGGAGAGAGAAGGGGAAGAGAGGGGAGAGAAGAAGGGAGATAAGAGGGGGGGGAGAGAAGAAGGGAGAGAGAGAAGGGGGAGAGAGGGGGGGGTTCTCTGGGTCAGGCCAGCACCAGCTCACAGATCAGAGGAACAATGTCTCTACTATATTACACTCCTTTATTCAACCGTTCTTTACTGGATTCATAGAAGACAATCTCTCTCTCTCTCTCTCTCTCTCTCTCTCTCTCTCTCTCTCTCTCTCTCATACCCTCCCCTCCCTTTTCTCTTTCTACCTCTCTTCCTCTCTCTGACCCCCCCCCCCCCCTCTCTCTCTTTCCATCCATCTCTACCGTTCATTCAGTGAGTTATGACTCAGTTGTCGGTTGGTGTCGCCCACTTTGTGTTGCTGGTGGTGACTCTGTCTCCAGATCGCTGTGGATCCCTGTTCCCTACTTACTGAGCAGGTGTGGATCAGTCCTTCCTGCTGTTCTGAGGAGAGAGAGAGAGAGAGAGAGAGAGAGAGAGAGAGAGAGAGAGAGAGAGAGAGAGAGAGAGAGAGAGAGAGAGAGAGAGAGAGAGAGAGAGAGAGAGAGAGCGCGAAGAAGGGAGAGCAGAGAGAGAAGGGGGAGAGAGGAGAGAGAGAAGAGAGAGAGAGAGAGAGAGAGAGAGAGAGAGAGAGAGAGAGAGAACAGCACCATGCTGTTCCGAGGAGAGAGAGAGAGGAGAGGGAGAGAAGGGGGGAGAGAGAGAGAGACGGGGGTAGAGAAGAGAGAGAAGAGGGGAGAGAGAGAGAGAGAGAACAGCACCATGCTGTTCTGAGGAGAGAGAGAGAGAATAGAGGAGAGAGAGATGATGGGAGAGAGCAGAGAGAAGGGGGGAGAGGAGAGAAGAGGGGCGAGAGAGAGAAGAGGGGCGAGAGAGAAGGGGGGAGAGAGGAGAGAGAGAGAGAACAGCAGCTGTTCTGCAGCAGGTTAGTAGCGTCATGGGGAGCAGGTTCTGTCTCTACAGGCCCTGAAACAAACACTGAAACCTACTCCGCAGGGCGATTCATCCAGTTTCCATTTCAATCAGGATGTTGTCTTCCCACGATCACCAAACAAGATCAATCATCGAGATACAACTATTATTGTGCAGCATGCCGTGTTGCTCTCATTTTGTCTTGTGTTGTAAGTGCAGCGCACCCTTCCTTCACAGCGGTGCGGTACAGTATTCTCAGCTCGTGTTGAGAGGGAGGAGAGAGCCATGGCGTGTTTCTCCAGTTAGTTTGAAAGGTCTTTGGTAACTTGTAGAAGATGACAGAAAGGCAGCCTTTGGTAACTTGTAGAAGATGACAGAAAGGCAGCCTTTGGTAACTTGTAGAAGATGACAGAAAGGCAGTCTTTGGTAACTTGTAGAAGATGACAGAAAGGCAGTCTTTGGTAACTTGTAGAAGATGACAGAAAGGCAGTCTTTGGTAACTTGTAGATGACAGAAAGGCAGCCTTTGGAAACTTGTAGAAGATGACAGAAAGGCAGTCTTTAGTAACTTGTAGAAGATGACAGAAAGGCAGTCTTCGGTGACTTGTAGAAGATGACAGAAAGGCAGACTTTGGTAACTTGTAGAATATGACAGAAAGGCAGACTTTGGTAACTTGTAGAAGATGACAGAAAGGCAGCCTTTGGTAACTTGTAGAAGATGACAGAAAGGCAGTCTTTGGTAACTTGTAGAAGATGACAGAAAGGCAGTCTTTGGTAACTTGTAGAAGATGACAGAAAGGCAGACTTTGGTAACTTGTAGAATAGGACAGAAAGGCAGTCTTTGGTAACTTGTAGAAGATGACAGAAAGGCAGACTTTGGTAACTTGTAGAATAGGACAGAAAGGCAGTCTTTGGTAACTTGTAGAAGATGACAGAAAGGCAGACTTTGGTAACTTGTAGAAGATGACAGAAAGGCAGCTGTTGGTAACTTGTAGAATATGACAGAAAGGCAGTCTTTGGTAACTTGTAGAAGATGACAGAAAGGCAGTCTTTGGTAACTTGTAGAATAGGACAGAAAGGCAGTCTTTGGTAACTTGTAGAAGATGACAGAAAGGCAGACTTTGGTAACTTGTAGAAGATGACAGAAAGGCAGCCGTTGGTAACTTGTAGAAGATGACAGAAAGGCAGTCTTTGGTAACTTGTAGAAGATGACAGAAAGGCAGTCTTTGGTAACTTGTAGAAGATGACAGAAAGGCAGACTTTGGTAACTTGTAGAAGATGACAGAAAGGCAGCCTTTGGTAACTTGTAGAAGATGACAGAAAGGCAGTCTTTTGTAACTTAGAAGATGACAGAAAGGAAGCCTTCGGTCCAGAAGAAAGGTCATTATGATATGAGTCGTTGTCATATGACATTCTCAAATCAATGAGTAATCGTGTTTAATAATCATGATTTCTATATCAATCAAAAATAGTGATTATGATTTTTGCCATAATGGAGCAGCCCTACTCCATAGTGCACCCAGATCAACAAGGTTTGTTTGGCAGTATGATTGACTCCAACATTAGTTGTATGTCTAACTAACCTGAGCCAGGCATACAACATCCTGAACTCTATTTCACCAATAGAAAGGTGGCTTTACCCTCTAACAACTACTGTACAGCCTTGCTGCTACTGGATCTCCACATTGAACCATCCATCTCTGCATTTCAACATGCTGCTTGTGTGAGTGGCCCTCAGATCCAATAGTCTTTACTGTCAATGACTTGAGCCCCATCTAGTGGCACGATGAGGTACTGATCACAAATTACATTTGGCTGTTGATTCGATGTTTATACAGTATCTGAGATGACATCTGGTATTTCATTCCTCCTCCTTTGAGGAGTCAGGAACACAGACACTGTCTACACATCTTCAATGATGTCTGTAATTATAAATGCAATGTTCTGAGCTTCTTCAGTTCCTAACTCCTATTTACTTACAAGAGACTCTTCACGGCAAGTGAGTCTTATATTTTAAGATAAGATAAGATATTCCTTTATTGATCCCCTTGGGGAAATTCAGGCATCATAGCAGCATGGGGGAGGGGGGGTACAGGTAGTAAAAAGCAGTGTAAACAATATAACAAATCAATATAATTAAAATAATTAACTCTGGACATGTGCATATGGGCAACAAGGTGCGAGATGAGGGTATGTATGCCCTCTCAGTTATAGTTGACCTACAATAAATAGTTACAATATATAATCGAAATCTAATTTAATATATAATCTGAAGAAAGAAAAAACGAAATGCTAAATATATGCAATATATAATCTAATACTCCAATAATCTAAATCTAATCAAATATATAATCTAAAAATGCTAAATGCAAAAATGCTAAATAATATATATGATCTGATGAAGTATACAGTATTCACATAAGGTGCGGTATGCATGAGGTAGTATACAGGGACGTGCACAGGACTTTAGAGGGGCAGGTGCTCAAAGGCTGAAAAGGGCACTATACCTGTGTGTTTTAACCAAGCACGCGTAGCGCGCAAACTCGATTTTTAAGCTTTTTGGGGGATTTTGGTGATCAAATATTGAATATTGAACTATAATAATCAGTGCAGGAGCTCACTTATCCTTGAAAGACACTTTCTGACACTGACTTAAAAGGCCCATACATCTCCATAAATGTTCAGGGGGGAGGGAATAAGTGCTTACCCTACAGACCCCAAGAAGTGCTGTATATTCTGTAGTGTTTAATATAAATGCATTTTTTATTCCAATCCCGATTTGTATTTGAGATTCCCAAATCCCATCGGACTTGACTTCTTCGTGTCCCTCAGTGAGTGTAATACCAGCATTCAACTGTATGCGCCACAGCGGTTTCTATCATCATCATCATCACCACCCACGCAATGCATAAAATATATAGGTCCGCGGAGAGGCACGCTGAGGAGGCCGTGCAAAGGGCAATGGAATACGGGGCATCTCTCTCTCTTTACCTAATATTTTTATTCTATCCTGACATTTTTCAGTTGGGCCGGTCTATATGCGTAACGGTAAAAAAAAAAAAGGGCACTATTTTTATGAGTCTCAAAAAGGCAGGTGCTCGAGCACCCCTTGGGCTCTATGTGTGCACGTCCCTGGTAGTATATCGTCCTATTACGTTCCTAGTAGTTGGATGGCAGCAGTCCCTGCCCACTGTTGTGGAGCCTGATGGCCGCTGCCCGCTGGTATGGACTGGCCAAGGCGGTTAGTTTGAGTGTCGGGGGGGGGGGTATGAGTCTGTGACTGAACGTGCTTCTCATCTCAAAAGGTATTTACAGCACATTTACACTTTAGATTGTGCCGACACTTTATCCAGAGCGACTTACACATTGTGTTGAACAGGTCAGCAGGAGGGAGGGGTACACCTCGGGTAGCTAAGGGCACATTTATCTGGCACTAGCAGTCCTGAACTTGAGTGCTTCGCTCCGAGTGCATAGTAGTATAGACATAGTAGGTAGTAGTATAGGTACAGTATAGTAGCATGGTACTATACAGTAGTATAGATATAATAGAAAAGTACATAATAGTAAAAGACAGTACAGGGCGGCTACGTGGCGTAGTGGGCAAGGCACTCGCCACGAAATGCTGGAGACGCTCGGCTCGTCAGTTCGAGCCCAGCGCTCCACATTTGCTTTCAGTTTAGCTGGTCGTCCGTACTAATACACATTGGCCGTATTAGGGGGTGGGAAACTGATGGGTGGGGAGTGGGCGTTGTGGACAGCGACTCCTACAGGTCGGTTGGTGCGCCTGCGCAGTAGAATCAGGAAGTGTCGGGGGCAGCGTGAGCCTCCCACGCGTTACTCCTCGCCACTGAGAGATCGAGCTGCGCAGGTGAAAAGATGCGACTGCTGTTACCTCAAGTACCGGAGGGGACTTGTGCTATGTATGACTTAGTCCACATTGCAGCCGGCTTGTGGGAGGCAAGAAACAGCGTTCGTGACAGGGGAGGGTTGAATTGGATGATACGAAATTGGGATGGGAGAAAATATAGGAAATGGGAGAAAAAGTGGATAAAAAAAAAAATAGTAAAAGACAGTACGAAGGTTAGTTTATTATTTTCTTTATTGAAGAAGTGTGTTTTTAGTCTACGGTGGAGGACTGGGCAGGTTTCGGCTGTCCTGCCTGTAGTGAGACGGTCGTCTCACTGTCATGGAGGGCGGACAGAGAACAACCGGCTCTGCTTTAGGGAGGCGTAGTCCGACGTCACTTTAGTTCCCCGCGCGGTCCACCCGTACAGGGATTTATCATCGGGAAAATGGATTATCGGCTATTGTAACAATTCTGTCTCATGAACATTGGCAAGCTTTCCATTTTTGCACAAAATGAGTTCCCTTCTATCACTAACATGATTGTTTAAGCATTTTTTGGTTGAAATAAATAAGGTTTTTAATTAGTCATTAAAAAAGAACTACACTTACCAGTAGAACGCCTGTCGCTCAGTGCTGTCGCCGTCAGCAGCGCCAGAGAGAAGTGTAGTTCCTCAGTGAACGAAAACATAAACGTTGTTATTTTGCTACCTTTACAATTAATTGTGACTTTTTTCACGTTGAGCTATAGATTGTGGATGAATACACACAGAAAGGTACACCGTGCCAATGTTCATGTCTTATTTGTTTTAAACGAGTCGATTTAGAAATGGGTCCATTGAGAATACATGGCGATTTCAAGAGGGGTGGACCGCGCGGGAAACACCAATGACGTCACCACTACACCTCCCTTATAGGGTCTCAGGCAGCAGGAGACGTAGAGAGTAGGGAGCTGGTAGTTGGCAGGTCTGGAGAATTTGAAAGTAACCTAATGTAATCATATAAAAATCAACAATGAATTCTCTCTCATTAGCAATATTTTTTATTCCAGTGTCTATTTACATTTCAGTTGATGCATTGATCCTGGGCTGGCAACAGCAGGATCAATGCACTCTCAATTTAATTAATTAAGGATGTGGATTTTCCTTCAAGTAAAAATGTCCCTACATCCTGGTAATTAAAGTGATCTAATCTGATCCCAACCCTACATCCTGGTAATTAAAGTGATCTAATCTGATCCCAACCCTACATCCTGGTAATTAAAGTGATCTAATCTGATCCCAACCCTACAACCTGGTAATTAAAGTGATCTAATCTGATCCCAACCCTACAACCTGGTAATTAAAGTGATCTAATCTGATCCCAACCCTACAACCTGGTAATTAAAGTGATCTAATCTGATCCCAACCCTACATCCTGGTAATTAAATAGATCTAATCTGCCGATCCTAACTCTACCTGGTAGTTAAAGTGGTCTGATCTCAAGTTAACCCCACAACCCTGGTAGTTAATGACAAGACACACATTTAACATATTTATCTTCTCAAATGGTATATAATATTGAAGATGTATATTTGCAGCAATGCCATGCTCAGTCATTGAAAGAAATATGTTTTTCTTTCAAAAATCCATATTTAAAAATAAAAGCATACAGTATAGTGGACATTGTCATCTTCATATACACATTATGTACAGACATAAAATATGAATGTATACATGAAGCCAGATAAACAGATATGAATCAGACAACCACAATATCAGACAGACCCACCACAATATCAGACAGACCACCACAATATCAGACAGACCACCACAATAATATCAGACAGAAATTGGAAACACCATGGAGACACTAAGAAAAGAGACACTGAGGAAAGAGACACTAAGGATACACAAAGCAAAAAGATTACAATGAGAATAATGAGAACAGTATGATTACAATATGAGAACAGAGATTGCAGCGAGGATGTACAGAACACTGAGGTCCAGCTGCTGTACTCTCACTGTGATTACATAATGTACAGACAAAACAAATAAATTAAACAAAAGAATACTCTTATAAAGAGTAATACGAATATGTTTTCTAGAAAACAAACCCCACCCCAGAATTATTTTCTCACAACAAAGTAATCAATAAGAGAATCAATAAATAAATCATATTAAGAGTGCGGTTGAGTGGCACAGTGGGCAAGGCGCTCGCCACTAACGCAGGATAGGCTGGTATCGAGCCCAGCTCTCTGCGTTGCTACCGGCTTGGCCGGCCGTCATACTAACACAATTGGCAGTGTTAGAGGGTGGGAAAGCCGGTGGGTGGGGATTGGACGTTGTGGACAGCGACTCCTACAAGTCGGTTGGGTGACGCCTGTACGGCGGAAACAGGAAGTATCGGGGGCAGCGTGAGCCTCCCACGCGTTACTCCTCGCCACTGAGAGTTCGAGCTATCTGGTGAAAAGATGCGACAGGCTGCCTCCTCGTGTACCGGAGGGGACACGTGATGCAAGGCTTCTATCCTCACTACAGCCGACCAGTGGGAGGCATAGTCGAGCAACATTCAAGACAGGGGAGGGAGGAATTGGAGATACAAAATTGGGATGGGAGAAAAAATAGAAAAAGAAAATAAATAATAAATCATATTAACACATCCACCGCCGGAAACGCTTTAAAACGTTATTGCCCGCCATGCTTTGACCGCCAGACCACGCTGTACAGCGATATTGAGATCAATATTTCATTTTTTCGCCATGGCATTCATAATTCATATATACACCTCCGGCGCTGCAGCTGGACCCTACGGCTCAAAAAAACGACGGCTCAATACCGCCGCCTGGTGAATGGTCGGGCGAGTTACACTGGTAAACAGGATATGGGGGCTGTGCGTCAATTAAATTCATCCGGCCGTCAGATATTGTTGCATAACTCCCGACAGACACAATGTACATATCGATCGCTTTATAAACTTAATAATCTATATGATTTCGGCGTTTATTGCGACATACAAACCGGAAATGGACCTAGGCGATCGACGTCCTATACCTGGGATCTTTCACCGCCAGTCTCATTGACGCACGGTAAGAGGACACTGACGCTATTTTCAGCCCAATCATTTCTTCTTTTCACTGCAAACCGATCTGATCAATATATCACCCATACTACATAAAGCATTTACTGACGATCACGGAATTATAAACAACCCCTCCCCCCCTTTCATCCGTGCATGACGCATAACGTATAGGATCATATACAGTTGAATTTTTTTATATAGCGTGTATCGGGAATAAACGGCAGTTGATAATCTATATATGCGTTTATGCCTATAACTCACATTCTATGAATTACTGCAGAAAACGATAAAAACACTTATATTCTAGAAGGTATTTTTGGAAGAATCTATGAATGAAAAAGTATAACGTTCCTACATCCTGAACGATAGATAATCGATGTTGAATGGGCCATAGTAATGTCAATTTAGCAATACAATTTAAAAAGTTATAGCCCTGCAAAGAAGGTGAACATCTCCATAGGCTTAGAGTGGTGGCAGTGAGGCTACATTGATGGATATAACCGTGGCAGGGAATGTGTTAAGAGAGAAAAAGGCTGACATTGGAACAAGAACTGATCAAATCAGGACAACAGGACAGTAGCCCAGAGATACTCTGTGAAGAAAGATAGCACACTGATGACAACAGGACAGTAGCAGAGATACTCTGTAAAGAAAGACAACACACTGATGACAACAGGTTGAAAATGGTACAGTTCCTGTCTCCTAAGTGGGCGGGACCTTTACACAAGTTAACACTGTGACATCTATCAAACAAACTTTTTGAGCTGGATCTACAGGTCAAAAGAACTGTCAGAATGTTAAGAACACCTTCTTAACACATCCAGTGCCAGTCACAAGAGGTCGCTCTGGGCCGTGTGTGCCAGCACTTAATGAATGTGGATACATGCCGGTGTTTGCAGTGCTAAAACTATATTAAATATTATAGCTATGGATCTAATAATATAGTCGATTGTCATTGAGTTTCTGATCAAGATGCAAAAAAACGTTAATTTTTTCATCAATACATTCCCGTTTTATACCGTGGTGAATATGAGTATAGTTTTAGAGTAATTCTGTGTAATCCCAGGAAACGCCGCTAAACAGCGTTTTATTGCATTTCATTAGGAAGCGTGCCATTCCTCGCTTGGATCGACAATCAATGTGAAATCAGCGCTAGATTATCTGTATTATGTTTCATCATGCATGCATGAAAGGGTGGGGGGGGGGGGGGTTTCTATGCTTCGATCGTCACCAACAGAATACGTTACACGGTACATTACAGACACACGCTCCGATGGCGGGGAAGGAATTATCTGATCAATGCAAGATTGATACCATATAGCCCTTACCTTGTCTATGATGTACTGCAAAAAGAATATTCCAATTATCTGATCGCCATTCCAAACACTGATCGTGTTTCCAACGTAATCCAGCATTGAACATGAACGAGGGGGGGGGGGGGGGGCCCGACCCTCGTCGATGCATCCGTTATAAGCGCCTTGCCTTGCCCGAGTAGTTAGCCCGCCGCAGCTAGGCCCAGACACCAAGCCACATCGTTTCAAATGGAGTGCAATAGCGGCCGCAAGGCGTTAGGCGGCGGTATTGGACGTTTGCGATCTCAGACCCATTGATTCAGGACAGAAACGTGTTTATCCGTGAACGGCACTGGAAGTGTTAAGGTCCAATATAGTTACCTTTATTTCTATGGTAAAGATGAAAAAATAGCCACATTCTGCCAAAACCTCTACATGTCTCATTGGGTTGAACGGAGCCGGGGCCGCTGCAGGGGGGGGGGGGGGGCCCTGGTAGAGCTCATGTGACCTTACAGGAAGTCAGGAGGACTTGGTTAGTCGCCCACTACCAGAGAAGCCAACCAGTGACGCTGAACTCTGACCTCTCTGAAGTAGTGTGTACAGGACTAGGACTGGTGTAAGTTGACAATAAAGTGACATTTCCTCCTAAAAGGCTTCATGAATCCTGAGGTAAGTGACGTCAAGCTCCTTGGTAGAACTAGGACAGACTTCAGACAGGAGGAGACGTCTCACTAGAGATATCTCTCTCTCTCCCTCTCTCTCTCTCTTCTCTCCTCCCTCTCTCTTCTCTTCTCCCTCTCTCTTCTCTCTCCTCCCTCTCTCTTCTCTCCCCCTCTCTCTCTGTCTGTCTGTCTCTCTCTCATCTCTCCCTCGCTCTCTCTCTCTCTCTTCTCTCTCTCTCTCTCCCTCTCTCTCTCTCCCTCTCTCTCTGTCTCTGTCTGTCTCTCCTCTCCCTCTCCTCCCCCCTCTCTCCCTCCCTCTACTCCCCTCTCTCCCCCCTCCCCCCTCTCTCCCTCCTCTCTCTCCTCTCTCCTCCCTCTCTCTCTCCTCTCCCTCTCTCCTCCCTCTACCCCCTCTCTCCCTCCTCTCTCTCCTCCCTCTCTCTCTCCCCCTCTCCTCCCTCTCTCTCCCCCCCCTCTCTCCTCCCTCTCTCTCCCTCTCCTCCCTCTCTCTTCTCCCCCCTCCCTCTCCCTCTCTCCCCCCCCCCCCCCCCTCTCCCTCCCTACAGGACGCTGCCTCCGAGGCTGAAGGGATGAACCTCTGGGCCTGCTGTGCTCCTCCCTCTCTCTCTTCTCTCTCTCTCCCTCCCCCTCTCTCCCTCCCTCTCTCTCCCTCTCTCCCCCCCCTCCCCCCCTACAGGACGCTGCCCCCGAGGCTGAAAGGGGTGAACCTCTGAGCCTGCTGTGTCTCTCCCCCTCCCCCCCCTCCCCCCCTCTCTCCCCCCCCCTCCCCCCTCCTCTCTCCCCCCCCTCCCCCCTCTCTCCCCCCCTACAGGACGCTGCCCCCGAGGCTGAAGGGGGTGAACCTCTGGGCCTGCTGTGCTCCTCCCTCTCCCTCTCTCTCTCCCTCTCTCCCTCCCTCTCTCTCCCTCTCCTCCCTCTCTCCCCCCCCCCCCCCCCCCCCCTCCCTACAGGACGCTGCCCCCGAGGCTGAAGGGGGTGAACCTCTGGGCCTGCTGTGCTCCCCCCCTCTCCTCCCTCTCTCTCTTCTCTCTCTCTCCCTCCCCCTCTCTCCCTCCCTCTCTCTCCCTCTCTCTCCTCTCTCCCTCTCCTCTCTCCCTCCCTCTCCCTCCTCCCTCCCCCTCTCCCTCTCTCTCCCCCCCTCCCCCCTCTCTCTCCCTCCCTACAGGACGCTGCCCCCGAGGCTGAAGGGGGTGAACCTCTGGGCCTGCTGTGCTCCTCCCTCTCTCTCTCTCTCCTCCCGCTCTCTCTCCCTCCTCCCTCTCTCTCTCTCCTCCCTCTCCTCCCTCTCCTCCCTCTCTCCCCCCCTCCCCCCCCTCTCCCTCCCTACAGGACGCTGCCCCCGAGGCTGAAGGGGTGAACCTCTGAGCCTGCTGTGCTCCTCTCTCTCCCTCTCCTCCCTCCCTCCCTCTCTCTCCTCCCCTCTCTCCCCCCTCTCCCCCCCCCCCCCCCCCCCCCCTCTCCCTCCCTACAGGACGCTGCCCCCGAGGCTGAAGGGGGTGAACCTCTGGGCCTGCTGTGCCCCGATCTCGGCGACGTAGAGCGCGCCGGTCTTCAGGTCCAGGTCCACCAGGTGGGGCTTCACCTCCTCCGCCAGCTGGATGACACTGACCACGCGGCACTGGCCGATCACGCCCACCGGGGGCGCGTCCAGCAGGGAGATCTGGTTGGTGTTGAGCTGCACCACCACGAAGTGGCTGTGGTCCGGGGTGAGTCTCACGGAGTAGGGGGCGTCCTCCGTGAAGCAGCTGCCCCACGCGCCCAGCCAGTCGCCCGTGACGGAGTTAAACACCTGGAGGACGGGACGGTAGTCACTTTAGCATCTTTAGATTATACATTAGATTATACATTGCATATATTTAGCATTTCTTTATTTTTTTATTATTAGATTAGATTTAGATGATTGGATTATTACTAGATTATATATTGTAACTATTTATTGTAGGGCAATAAACTAGGGATGTCCGATATTATCGGCCTACCGATATTATCGGCCGATATCGGCATTAAAATGTGATATCGGAAAATATCGGTATCGGTAATTTTCTTTTTACATTTCTATAACCTTTATTTACCCAGGCAAGCAAGTAAGAACAAATTCTGATTTTATTTATTGTCAAAAGTATGCATAATGTTGTGTTAATTCCACAACAAGAGATATGTAATGTTAATTACCTGAAATTATTCAGTTTTTGGGGGGGGGGAACCCTGCATATATCGGTATCGGTTGATATCGGTTGATATCGGTATCGGAAATTAAGAGTTGGACAATATCGGTATAGGTAAAAAAGCCAATATCGAGCATCCCTACAATAAACACCTTGTTGCCCATATGCACATGTCCAGAGTTAATTATATTGAATTTGTTATATTGTTTACACTGCTTTTTTTACTACCTGTACCCCCCCCCCCCCCCCCCCCCCTCGTGCTGCCATGATGCCTGAATTTCCCCCAAGGGGATCAATAAAGGAATATCTTATCTCATCTTATCTTAGTCACTTACTGAGAGAGAGGAACTAAGTAATTTTACTCATGTACTGGAATCCTAGTTATTTTTAAACCCAGACTCGGTTTTCAACCCAAACCGCGACGCAGCTCCCAGAGTCAATCCAACCAGAGGTATTTCTACTTTATCATTCTATCAGAGGTATTTCTACTTTATCATTCTATCAGAGGTATTTCTACTTTAACGTTCTATCAGAGGTATTTCTACTTCAACGTTCTATCAGAGGTATTTCTACTTTAACGTTCTATCAACGTTCTATCAGAGGTATTTCTACTTTAACGTTCTATCAGAGGTATTTCTACTTTAACGTTCTATCAGAGGTATTTCTACTTTAATATTCATCAGAGTGCTGTTCTATCAGAGGTATTTCTACTTTATCATTCTATCAGAGGTATTTCTACTTTATCATTCTATCAGAGTGCTGTTCTATCAGAGGTATTTCTACTTTATCATTTCATCAGAGGTATTTCTACTTTATCATTCCATCAGAGGTATTTCTACTTTAGCGTTCTATCAGAGGTATTTCTACTTTAACGTTCCATCGGAGGTAATTCTACTTTAACGTTCCATCAGAGGTATTTCTACTTTATCATTCCATCAGAGGTATTTCTACTTTAACGTTCCATCGGAGGTATTTCTACTTTATCATTCCATCGGAGGTATTTCTACTTTATCATTCCATCCGAGGTATTTCTACTTTAACGTTCCATCTGAGGTATTTCTACTTTATCATTCTATCGGAGGTATTTCTACTTTAACAGAGGTATTTCTACTTTAACGTTCCATCTGAGGTATTTCTACTTTATCATTCCATCGGAGGTATTTCTACTTTAACGTTCCATCGGAGGTATTTCTACTTTAACAGAGATATTTCTACTTTAACGTTCCATCTGAGGTATTTCTACTTTAACGTTCCATCTGAGGTATTTCTACTTTAACGTTCCATCTGAGGTATTTCTACTTTAACGTTCCATCGGAGGTATTTCTACTTTATCATTCCATCGGAGGTATTTCTACTTTAACAGAGGTATTTCTACTTTAACGTTCCATCTAAGGTATTTCTACTTTATCATTCTATCTGAGGTATTTCTACTTTAACAGAGGTATTTCTACTTTAACAGAGGTATTTCTAGTGGTCCTTGAGGAGAGTGTGCACCTGGATGCGTTTGTTGCCCCTGTCGGCCACCCAGACCCTCTGAAAGCCGTCCACCGTGACGCTGTGTGGGATGTAGAACTGGGCCGGGCCCGCGCCCCGCTCCCCGTGCATCCAGAGCAGCTCCAGCTCCGGGGACAGCTTGAGGAGACGGTTGTTCGCGCCTCCGTCCCCGTCCACGATGTAGATGTCCCCAGAGCTGTGGACGAATACCTCGGCCGGCTGGTCGAACTGCAGGGGGTTGACGCCGGAACCGGCCTTCCCTGGTGTTCCCAGGACCTGGAGGAAAGGGAAGATGAATGAATGAATGAATGAAAACTTTATTTAACAGATTGCAGAATGGGGTACAGTACAGTACGGCTCAATACACACAATTGTTAAGGGGATGCAGACCAGAGAAAAACTTTTGTCTTGTTTCCATCAGGGTCCCCCATTTTCAATTCATAGTGACATTTATGACATACACAACATACATGACATCATGACATTTATGGCATAGGGACATACATGACATACAGGTATATAGTACTGTTACATTTGTGACATATATGATATGCAAATATACAGTACTGTTACCAATAGATCCTGACAGCGAATATATACATACGGTGGGGAGGAGACTGTACATTAGGAGGGGGTGGGTGGGTGGGAGAGAAATATACATACGGTGGGGAGAGAATATATACATACGGTGGGGAGGAGACTGTACATTAGGAGGGGGTGGGTCGTGGGTGGGAGAGAAATATACATACGGTGGGGAGAGAATATATACATACGGTGGGGAGGAGACTGTACATTAGGAGGGGGTGGGTGGGTGGGAGAGAAATATACATACGGTGGGGAGAGAATATATACATACGGTGGGGAGGAGACTGTACATTAGGAGGGGGTGGGTCGTGGGTGGGAGAGAAATATACATACGGTGGGGAGAGAATATATACATACAGTGGGGAGGAGACTGTACATTAGGAGGGGGTGGGTCGTGGGTGGGAGAGAAATATACATACGGTGGGGAGAGAATATATACATACGGTGGGGCATAAAAAAAATATTGTTTGGTTCCTGTTGGTTGTCAGTTAAGGCCATGGGTAGGTAGGGAATTTATTTAATTTAATTTTTTATTTTATTTTTTCCCACGGCGACTATAGGGAATTTCTTTATTTAATTAAAATGTTCACGACAACATGGATGCATATACTCTGCCAGCATGTTTAATATCCATAATACTAAAGGCTTGACTAAGATTTCTATGAAAAAAAAATGAAAAAAATATATCTAACCCTAACTAACCTTACTGTCATGCACTTGTCCTAATAAACTAACCTACACTGTAGCACTCAACACTTTGATGAATATTGTTGCTCAGCTGATAAGAGTTGTGCCCTTCCTGATGACTTGTCGTACAGAACTTGTAAGTCGCTTTGGATAAAAGCGTCAGCTAAATGACTAAATGTAATGTATGAAACTAAAAAAAAAAAATTATTCTTTTTTTATATCATGGAATAAATTGGGTCGCACCTAAATCGGCAGGGTCGGTCGGCAACCGGAACCAAACCATTTTTTCTTTTAGGCCCGGGGAGGAGACTGTACATTAGGAGGGGGTGGGTGGGTGGGGAGAGAATATATACATACGGTGGGGAGGAGACTGTCTATTAGGAGGGGGTGGGGGGTTTGGACATTTACGGTGGCCAATTTCGAATTGCAGCCTCGCATAGGTGCTCTTTTAGATCTACTTTACTCTCCCAGATTCCATCCAATATCTGGAAAATAATGGCTGGGGCGAGAACACCTAGAATAATAATAAGAAGAGGATGGGTCACAGCCCCGATGTTCTGAACTAGAATAATAACAAGAGGATGGGTCACACTCACAGCCACAACGTTCTAGCAGAGGAGATAACAGAGGAGAGAGCAGAGGAGAGAGCAGAGGAGAGAGGGAAACCTATGATCACAATTGTCTTCTCATAAATTCCTTCACTGTCCATCATGTGAATAAGCCATCACCTGCAGCAGGACTCCAGAGGAGGAGTACTGTTTGACACAGTGTCCATACGGGCCGTCGCCCACATCGGTCACCCAGACGGTGGGGTTGGACGAGGCGGCGTCGGCCAGAAACATCCCGTGAGGCATCTCCAGGGTGGAGGTGTTCCAGGACATCAGGAAGTCTCCCTCCGTGGTGAACACCAGCACCTTCGGTATCGCCTCGCCTGAGAACAAGCGCCGTTTGGATGTAACAACAGTCACTTTATAACGGGGTGAATAATAAACTGTTGACTGGTGTAGATCAATATATATATATATATATACGGCATATACAATATTATTGTACATGACTACATTGCCTCCCTCCACTGGCTCCCGGTGCGCTATAGAATAGACTTCAAGGTCCTCCTATTGGTCTACAAAGCCCTTAATGGTAAAGCCTCTGCTAACCTAGCAGACCTCCTCACCCCCTATACCAACGTCAGGGCCCTCAGATCGGCTGACAAGGGACTCTTAACCACCCGTAGGTCTAATTTCAAGTCTAGGGGGGATGCGTGTATCACTTCCGCAACGGATTTAGTCGGATTTCGGTTTCCGGGTTCGCCTGATTGGCCGCGACGGCCACATGACACGCCGTGGCATGCCCCCGCGGCCAGGCTTGCCGCTGCGCCCTGCTGTGGTGACGCTCGCGGCGGCGTCTCTAACAGTAACAGTAAGAAGCATTTTGGATAAAAGTATTCTGTACTTCTGTATGACAACAATGTATGCCTTTCAAATGTTAAATGATAAATGATTAAATGATACACACTGAAATCTACGCTCTCTCATCCTGCTTTCCACAACGCGACAATATTATCAAACAGCAGCTCTGTCATTGAAGTGGGAAAAGTGAGCCGTATTGTATATTATTACATTGCATAGTATATTGTATATTGTATGGTAACTCAGTTACTTCTATTCTGCATCGAACATAGAACACATAGAACATAGAACATTTAACATTTGAAATTTTCTCTTCTTTTTTTCTTCTGTTTATTCTATACTTTTCTTTGTTCTTAGCTATGTGAAGCACTTTGGTTGACAAGCGTCATGTCTAAATGTGATATATAAATACATTTAATTGATTGATTGATACAGAGTTACATGGGTAGACTATAGTTTGAGGTAGGAGGTACAAGTAGTTATGATTAGTGTCCAAATATGAACTATATCCAATATTCCGTTACCTCTCTGAGCGACATACACCACTCCTGTGTACTGGTTGACGGCCACGGCGAACACCTGTCCCTCGAACAGCTCGGGTTCTCTGGGCCAGGAGAGGTCCAGCTTGTAGAGGGGTCTCCCCAGCAGCTGGTAATCCAGCCCGAGACCCGTCTCCGGCCGCTGCTGCATGGAGATGCTTCCATACAACACCATCATCAGCAGCAACACACTGCCCATGGTCATCGTGACCAAACACGTATGACTTCTCTTTTTCATCCTAGAGATGATGAATGAATGAATGAAAACTTTATTAACAGATTGCAGAATGGGTACAATACAGTACAGCTCAATACACACAATTGTTAATAGCCACAACACTGGTAAACAAACTACCCTCCCACTCAGGGCAGTATGGGGTAGAACACATAGTAGCATACTACAAGAACCTAGGGGTCCGCAAGGACGACTTCAAACTGGAAATGGTAACTACAGATGAGGTACTCAAAAAACTGAGCGCCCTCCAACCGAACAAGGCCACTGGCCATGACAACATCCCCTCCAAATTCCTCAGAGACTCAGCAGCCGCCATCGCCCCAGTCATCACACACATAATAAACCTCTCCATAAAACAGGGACACGTCCCCAAGGACTTCAAAATTGCGAGAGTAACACCCCTGCACAAAAAGGGCAGCAAATTAGACCCAGGCAACTACCGCCCTGTTTCTATTGATTGATTGATTGAAAACTTTATTAACAGATTGCAGAATGGGTACAATACAGTACAGCTCAATACACACAATTGTTAACACTTTGACTGCCGGAAAACGCTTAAAAGCGTCATTCCCGGCCATGCTCAAGTTGCCGGAGGACGCTTTACAGCGTCCTTATATCAATATTTCAAAAATCTGCGATCGGATTCATATTTCCCCTCCGCTGGCCTGAGATCCACCAGGAGGACCCACTGAGCTCTCTGGCGGTTCAGGAGCGCCATCTGGTGGCCGATCGGCGCAATCGCTTAACAGGAAGTGCTATGGAGGTTGTGCTGATCGGCCGTATTACTTCCGGGCACTCGCTATAGGTTCCGGGACTCGATCTCGACACACTACATAGCGATCGATTGCCAATAACTCGATAAACAACATGATTTGGACGTATATACCATTATACAAGCTGGAAATGGACCGGGTAAATCTACATCCCATAATGATACAATTTCTACTCTACGATGATCACCCAACGGCGCGCGGAGACTGGGGTGAGTTTTAGCGTGTAAAATTACCGTCTTCGATACTAACTGCTATGATCAACATTTGACCCACATTAGATGATTGGTATAACGCTGCCCACGGAATTATAAACGCCCCCTAGCCCATCCGGTCAACATCAGATGATGTGTATTAACTTCTAGAAGTACGTCTAGTTGGAATTTTTTATATCGCGCTGATTGCCATAAAACTGTATTGCATCATCAATATAATGCATTTGGGGCTATAGATCACGTTCTGGAGAAAGCTGCAGAAAGAGATGAAAACATACTTATACATTAGACCATACTTTACTATGAATATGTGAATGAAAAAGTTTAACGTTGCTACACAATGAACAATACATATAGGACTTTGAATGGGCCCTAATAATGGCAATGTAGCAATAGAATTTAAAAAGTTATAGCCATGCAAAGAAGGGGTACTTCTCCATAGACAAATAGAGCCGGCAACCTATGGTATATCATGAATTTAACCCATGGCAACCAAAGTGTTAAGGGGATGCAGACCAGAGAAAGACTTTCGTCTTGTTTACATCAGGGTCCCCCATTTTCAATTCATCAGGACATATATGACATACATGACATACAGATAGTCAGTACTGCTACATCTATACATTTATGACATACCAGATTTGCAAATACAGTACTGTTTGTGATACAGAAGGAGTCAAGAAAAGAGAGTATATACATTTAACGTAGAAACTGTACATTGGAGGAGGTTGGGTGGGGGGGGTTGGGTACATTGGGATATTGACAACCATACTGGGTAATTTACATTGGAGGTGGTTGGGGGGGGGGGGGGGGGGGAGACACACTGTATAAACAAGCAAAACAAGCAAAACTGTACATTGAGAGGGGGGGGGGGGAGACACTGTACAAACAAACAAAATTGTACATTGGACTATTGACAAAACCATACTAGGTGGGAGGGGGTTGGGTTAGGATATTTACAGGGGCCAGTTTTGAATTGCAGTCTCCCGTAGGTGTCCCTTGAGAGAGGTTTTGAAAGTGGGTAGTGATCCACATTCCTTTACAGCTTTGGGTAGGGCGTTCCACATTGATGTGGCATAATTGCGAAACGTGTTTAGTCCCTTATTTGAGCCGAATCTGGGTTTAACATGATTTGTGGAGCTCCCTCTGGTGTGATCGTGGTATTCACTGACCTTTGGGAAGTATTTTGACATGTACATGGGTACCTTGGTCGTGTAGTGTATCTTGTAGACCAGGCCCATTGCAAGTTGCTGTACTCTGTCGTCTACTCTAAGCCATCCTAGGTTGTCAAAGTGGGCAGGGGTGAGGTGGGTTCTAGGAGTAAGGTCAAGCAGTAGTCTGACCAGTTTGTTTTGAGATGTTTGTAATTTTGTTTTTAGCGCCTTTGAGGTGCTTTGGTACCATGAGGTGCAAGCATAGTCGTAGTACCCCTGAACTAACTAACTAACTTTTCAATCAATCAATCAAAGGGGATGCAGACCAGAGAAAGACGTTTGTCTTGTTTACATCAGGGTCCCCCATTTTCAATTCATATAATGATGTCTGCAACTCAAATGATGGGAACACCTTTTGGTCACTTCAATGTAAGGTTATTTTGGGTGATTCTCTAACATTATATGTGATTATGGTGTCTCGGTTACCTTATCAAGACACTTAACTTACATCCTTAACTTACATCCTTAAAACAGTCGTATTATTTATCCCCGGAACAGGCTAATGTTTACTCACTGAAATGTGAACCGAGTTGCATCTGATCCCGTGACGCTGTGCGGTATATATATATATCTGGAGAATAATGTCTTATTGTTGTTGGTCAGAAGAACAAACCAGAGGATTTCAACTCTTCTTCGGCTGAAACAGAGGAGGACGTGATGACAAACACTGGAAACGCCTTTGAGAGAGAGACTGATCACGTGGTGTGTTTGCGACCCGCCGGTAAACCGAGAGAAGAAGCAGCAGCAGCAGCTGCAGCAGACGAAGAAGAAGAGAGACCGACGTCATCACATCACCACGTCGTGTCGTCACAGGCAGCGCTATCCGTCGTCACGTCAGCAGAGGAGCGATTTATTTGGACATATTTCTGTTGTCCATCTGGTTTAACGGGCTCTACCGGGTTCTACTGCCGGTCGGTCCGGGCCGGGAAGGGAGAGAGGAACCTGTCCATGTAGTGGACATCTGTGGAGGAACGATGGAGGTGGTGGACAGCCCCCTCAACCTGGTCAGTTGCTGGTGATGTTGCAATAAACAAGCCAGCTTGCGAAGAGGCTAACGTCAGCTAGCATTAGCTTAGCTACTATCAGCTAGGAGGCTAACGTCAGCTAGCATTAGCTTAGCTACTATCAGCTAGGAGGCTAACGTCAGCTAATTAGCTTAGCTACCATCAGCTAGGAGAGGCTAACGTCAGCTAGCATTAGCTTAGCTACCATCAGCTAGGAGAGGCTAACGTCAGCTAGCATTAGCTTAGCTACCATCAGCTAGGAGAGGCTAACGTCAGCTAGCATTAGCTTAGCTACCATCAGCTAGGAGAGGCTAACGTCAGCTAGCATTAGCTTAGCTACCATCAGCTAGGAGGCTAACGTCAGCTAGCATTAGCTTAGCTACCATCAGCTAGGAGAGGCTAACGTCAGCTAGCATTAGCTTAGCTACCATCAGCTAGGAGAGGCTAACGTCAGCTAGCATTAGCTTAGCTACCATCAGCTAGGAGGCTAACGTCAGCTAGCATTAGCTTAGCTACCATCAGCTAGGAGGCTAACGTCAGCTAGCATTAGCTTAGCTACCATCAGCTAGGAGGCTAACGTCAGACAGCATTAGCTTAGCTACGATCAGCTAGGATGCTAACGTCAGACAGCTAGCATTAGCTTAGCTACCCTCAGCTAACTGAGACGTTGGTTTGATGTTGCGGTCTGCCAGCCACGTTCAAGCTATATTGAAGCAAAGGTACAGACAGTAACTGTAGCAGCTTAGCACCCCAAACTAGTCATACATGAGCCTTTATTAGTTCTAAGAACAGCTAATATATTAAGTAATATCAGGCAGCTGGCAGATAGCTTTCCACCTCTGTTACTACATACTGTAGTAAGCTCTCTGTCATATCTTGACTGCTCTGTCAAATGTCAACTGTCTCCAAGCCTCTACTGTGTAGTTCAGTGGGTGGAGCAAGGCACCAACACTGCCAGGTTTAGGGGTTCCCTGTGTAGCCCAGTGAGTAGAGAAAGTAGACAAACAGAATCAAACTAAAGTAAAATCCCCCCACGTTGGCACTTGTATCCTTCCATATGGGAGGCGAGGTGGGAGAGTGTTTGAGTGTGTATTTAACCTGAGAAGAAGGTTGTTGGTTCAAACCAGGTGGGCTGAATGTGAAGGCCTTGCTAGTAACAATTGATTATGTATTGCCATTGATTGATTGATTGAAAACTTTATTAACAGATTGCAGAATGGGTACAATACAGTACAGCTCAATACTCACAATTGTTACGGGGATGCAGACCAGAGAAAGACTTTCGTCTTGTTTACATCAGGGTCCCCCATTTTCAATTCATCATAACATATGACATGTCATACACGGCATAGACATCTATACATTTATGACATACCAGATTTACAAATACAGTACTGTTTGTGATACAAAAAGAGTCAAAAAATATATACATTTGACGTAGAAACTGTACATTGGAGGAGGTGGGGTAGGCGGGGTGGGGGAAACTGTACAACTGTACAAGCAAAACTGTACATTGGAATATCGACGAAACCTTACTTGGTCCCAAGAAGAGGGTCTCGTGTATTATTGGGTTAGGACATTTACTGTACATTGGAGGGGGTTGGGTTAGGACATTTACAGGGGCCAGTTTCGAATCGCAGTCTCTTAGGGCATAACAACAAATATTGTTTGTTTCCTGTTGGTTGTCAGTTAAGGCCATGGGTAAGTAGGGAATTTATTTAATTTAATTTTTTTATTTTATTCTTTCCCACGGCGACTATGGATAGGGAATTTCTTTATTTAATTAAAATGTTCACAACATGGATGCATGTACTCTGCCAGCATGTTTAATATCCATAATACTAAAGGTTTGACTAAGATTTCTATGAAACTTTATTCCAAAAAAAAATATATATATATATATATATTTTTTTTTAACTCATAAAATATATTGGGTCGCACCTAAATCGGCAGGGTCGGTCGGCAACCGGAAACAAACTATTATTTTTTTTAGGCCTAGGTGCTCTTTGAGAGTGGTCTTGAAAGTGGGTAGTGAATGATTCACATTCCTTTACAGCTTTGGGTAGGGCGTTCCACATTGATGTGGCATAATTGCTAAACGTGTTTAGTCCCTTGTTTGAGCCGAATCTGGGTTTAACATGATTTGTGGAGCTCGCTCTGGTGTTGTGGTCGTGGTATTTACTGACCTTTGGGAAGTATTTCCCTGTGTAGCTCGGTGGGTAGAGCAAGGCACTAACTCTCTCTCTCTCTCTCTCTCTCTAGGCTCACCAACAGTGTAGGAAGGCAGATCGTCTGGTGGCAGCAGGTAAATACGAGGAGGCCATCTCCTGCCATGGGTCAGCTGCAGGTAAGACTGTCTTCATGTTTCATAGGAGGTGCAATATTTGTTAAAGGCGAAATCTGTCAAAATTCCATTCTGAATGAAGTATATTGTGGTGCTGACCTACAAATCATATTCTACAGACTTAAGAAAACATATTTGTTTGGTACAAGGTCATCAAAAATCACACCATGATCATACTAATGTGTTTTTCAATCACAAGTCATATTTCAATTGTAATATCAATCAAAGATAATTGTAATTCGATTTTCTTTAATCGTTCAGCCCTAGCAGGTAACATCCAGTGACCTGTATTTGGCCTCTAAATACATAAAGCAGTTGAGACAATCAAGGTCCTACTTAACCCTTTATTATTCATAGAGGTCCTACTGTATATCATCTTAACCCTTTATTAGTCATAGAGGTCCTTAGAGCGGTCCCCAAGCCTGTTTTTGGGATTCAAACATTTGCCAGGGTTTTTCCGAACGGACGTTCGAACCATCGTTTTTAATCATGCAAAAAATGTGCTCCTAAATACTTTTTCTGATTCAGTACTGTCGAGTATTACTATTAGCACACATTTACACATATAACGTAGCGCATATGCGCACATTGCTGCGGTTATTAACAGTACTGACTACGTACTGGTCACGGGAGGCTTAAATAACGTTTGGATGATAATCCAATTTGTGAATACATTTGTTGAAACAACATCTTTGTTGGCCGACGGCTGCTGCTATCTTAACGTTAGCAAACTAAAGCCAAGGGCTGCCTCTGCATAGCTTAATTAACGTGCATAACATAACTTACCTGTGTAACGTTAAGTAATTTGTGTTCCACTGGGAAAGCATCAGCATCACTGCATACACTTTGTTTAATCCAAACGTCCATTCGGAAACGTTGTCTTATGAAATAAGACGGGTGAGTGTGAGTCACTAAACTCTCTTTTTTGCATGTTTGATTCATTTCCTGATATGACGGGGAGTCGGTGACCCCTCCTCATCTCACTAGACTGTGTTGTTGTGACCCGTATTGTAAACACGACATAGTACTGTGATATTCTGATATATCACATTCTGATCAATAAAAAAAATTAAAATTGAAAAATAGAAAGAAATAAAAAAAAAAGCAGAGATTCGAACGCCAACGTAACGAACGAAGGTCCGAACGTTTGGGCTCAGCCCTAGTATATCCTCTTAACCCTTTATTAGTCATATCATAGAGGTCCTACTGTATATCATCTTAACACTTTGAGTGCCAGCAGGGGGCGCACGATTTAGCGCTTGAGTGCCGGCGCTGTAGTCAATGGGAGGACAAGCACATTTGCGAACGCATAAACTATATCTTAAATTATGGCTATGTGTCTAATACGCCCGTCGCTTATCAATGACTTGTTTGCAGTCAACATTGTCGAAACGGATTGTTTTTTTAATCTGTACATTTCCGTTTTATACCATTTTGAAAAACTTTCGTTTTTGGAAACTTCCAGAAAAAAAGGTGATTCTGCAGGAATCGAGTTTTAGTGGAATACACAATTTTTCGGCCTATTTATGAATAGTTTTCAAATAAACGCTAGATTATCGATGTGTACTTATGCACGCTAGAGAAGCGGGCTGAAAAATCGATTATCTTATTTCCTGATCAGCACACACACGCACATATGGGACACGCTGAGATATCGGTGAAAAAAAACTCTGATTATCCCAAGACTGGTAAAATAGATTCCTTACCTCAGATCAGATGTTCTCCAAAAAGATTATTCCAATTCCTGATCGCCATTCCAAATATCGATCGCGTTTATTGATCCAATGCTGGGTACTGGAAACACATATTCCACGCTGTTCTGCGGCTCGGCAATGAATGGGATCGTCTCCGGTTACATGCCTGACAAGTAAAATGTGGATTCCGGACTCTTTTTTCCCATCCATTTCATTCAGTCCAATCCAATGGGTGCAATACCATCCGGAGAGACGATAGGGGGCGGTATTTTCCCTGTTCGAGCTCAGATAGATCCCCAATGGTAACGTGAGGCTTGATTGATGAAACATTTATGGAAACCGCAAAAAAAAAATATATACGATTTAAATAACGAGATTTCTCGTCATTGGCACTCAATGCATGGCATGAAATAACGAGATTTCTCGTGGCTGCCACTCAATGTGTTAACCCTTTATTAGCCATAGTACTGGTAAACATCTCTCTCTCTCTCTCAGATCAATTAAGAGATGCCATGAAGTTAACAGAGTGTGAACAGGTGAGAATGATAATGTATAGTCTACTTTCTATCTATACACTATCTGTCATGGTTAGGGATGGGTATCGTTAGGATTTTATCGATACTACTACTCTTATCGATACTGCTTAACGGTTCGGTACTTTATCGATACTCTTATCGGTTCTTTTTGGTTCTTTTTTTGCAAGAAAAAAAGACAATTAATTAAGAACAGAATCAACATTGCTTTATTATTTATAAATACAACTTTATAAATAAGTATTATAAATAAATATAATTTCTTCAGCAACAGCAGCAGCAATGTTCTTTTATATAACTTTATAAATAAATATAATAAATTAATATAATTTCTTCAGCAACAGCAGCAACAATGTTTTAAATGTGTCTGACTCTGAATTATAGACTTTTTATAATAAACAACAAATGCAAAAGACTAACAGAACTGTGACACTCGTTCACCCTATCCTCTGTCATCCTTCCTCTAGCTGCTAGGGAGAAAGGACTTTGGGTGGTGGAGGGAGGTAGAGGAGGATGTGTGGTGGCCCTGGGCTCACTGGCCTGGGACATAGTGGCTGACGCCTCAGCTTGACGATCTATAAAAAGTTTAGATTGTAGTATTTGTAGCTAAACAATTGTTTTGTTTATTAGCCTATTTGTAATAATTCGTTATTAGCCTAGTAAACTCCGTATCTTGGCTTACGGTTACGGCTGCAGTGGATGCAGATGGAACACTGCGCGCAAGGCAGTCGAATACGCGCATTTCTGCACACTAATATCATGTTTTGCCAACAGATGTTTTGATAAATTGATTTGCTCGTATTGCCACCCTTACTGGCAAATGTTTTGTTGCACTTGTGGCAACGTGCATTGTCGGCATTGACCCTTGTAAAGTATATCCATACTTTAGAACGCTTCGCTCTATCCGCCATGATCACGACTCAGTGCATGCAGAGCTGCTGTCTGTGTGCAGAGCGCTATAGCACGGGGCGTCGGGGACTTTCATTAAGGAGTACCCGTATGTAGTACCCGGATGTCTATGTGTAGCACTAGCGAGCGACTCGCGAGGAGACTCGCTGGCTGCGGCTCGCTTCTCGTGCAGAGACAGAGAGGATCGTTCGCAACTTTTAAATAATAATAATAATAATAATAATAATTTCTCTAGAGTATCGATAGCAGTACCGAGGACGTCAGAGCTTATAAATACTCCGGTATTTTCTAATATAGTACCGGTTCCCGTTTAAAACCGGGGTCCGGGGGGCATCCCTAGTCATGGTGTCATTGTACCATGTGTGTCTGTCGTGTTCAGTATGTGAGGTGAGGTCATGTTGTCATTGTACTAGGGCTGTCTTCGAAGCTTCGAAGTTTCGTTCGATGAGCATGGGATTCGAATATGGGGGGAAAAATCGATTATGTAAAAGAAAAAGATTATATATATATATATATATTTATTTTTTTGCAAAATCAGCTCTGCCTCTCTTTGTTAACTACAACAAGCAATGCTGTTAGACAAGAAGATACATACCTTTTTTGTCCCTGTGAGATTTATGCGGCTCGCCTAGTCAGATTTCCAGTGCAAGTCGGACAACATTCTAACCATAAGGGTAGTAAAAACTGCAGATCTGCACCTGCCTCGCCAATCTCAAACAAGCCTATTGTGTGTGTTTGTGTGTCCAGGCACGCCTCTCTATGGAGCTTCAGATGGACAGCCACGTGAAGCAGCAGCGTGTGATCCAGGAGCGCTGGAAGAGAGAGGTCCGCCGCGAGGCCATTAAACCCCGGCCCAGTCCGGCCCGGCCCTCTCCTAACCCCGCGCCACTCGTCCAAACCCAGCTGGCCTCCCAACTCCACCCCCAGGCCTCCGAGAGGGAGTACGACACCCTGCTCTATCAGTTCCAGATCCGCCACTCCCCGGGGGGGCCCGCCCCCTGCCCCGGCTCCAAGACCACCAAGGACGATAAGACTCGGCTGGAGGAGCAGCAGACCACCGTCGACGGGCTGCGGAAGCTCGTGGACCAGCTCATGGACGAGAACCAGCGGCTGTCGGCCCAGAACCAACAGCTGCGGTCGGAGAACACCAGGCTGCGCTCCCAGGCGGCGGACGCGGCTGACTTCGTGGAGCGCTCGGAGCTCTGGGTCCTCCCACAGGCAGGGGGCGCTGGAGGAGGAGGAGGAGCACAGGAGAAGAGGATGACGGCGAAGGGGAAGGAGATCGCCATCCCCCAGCTGCCTCCTCTGGAGATGCCGGCCGTGGAGGACCTCTGTCTGGACGACCTGCCTCCTCTGGACCTTCCGGACGACATTGAGCACCAGCTGCACGAGCTGCTGGACCGGGACAAACGGTGACGCACGGATACACGGAGATCTGCTCGGATAGTAGTAGAATTTATGCAGTCGGAGGCAAATTACTTACAGAGGAATACAGTTTTATTAAGATGACAAAACCGGAGTTAATCTGCAGACAACTGAATAACATGAATCATCATTTTATCTATACATGGATCTTCTGAATACACCTGCTATGAGACGCAACTCTTATCCATTCAATGTTTGCTACCTGTCTCTCTGTCATTGGCCGTGTCCACTACTGGTGGACTATGTCCTCGTAGGTTAATTATTAGGTTAGTTTAATTATTTTATTTCCAGCAGGGCATTTTGACATCTTTTAGTGCTGAGATGAGGTCAAGTGGTTGTGATCTCTTAGCAAGTGGTGTCATACTAAGCTGAATCACTATACAGAGATGCCATGACATTATAAGTAGTCTCATAATAAGTAGTCTCTTAATATGCAATACTTATAATTTATGAATATATGTAATACTTCCTCTATGACAATACAATACCAACATACAGACTCACCTGTACCTTTACTGCACAGGGAGTGACGGACATCTATACATCTCTACAGCAGCTCTACACACCGTCTCTGATCCTCTCAGTCTGCCTCCTGATGTCGCAGCTAGTATGTTGTTTTAAAACGACGCTCACCGACTACAACCAGGGACGCACCGATCCCATATCGACATCGGCCCCGATATGACTAAAATAGCTAGATCGGCAATTTCTTTAGTTATTTCATTTGAATAATAAATAACAATTCAGTACATTTATATCTTATGTGTTAATTTGTTACATTTTGTTTCACTAAGTTAGGAAAGTCAAGCCTGATGTTGCCTTGCAGCACAAAATTATCCCAGTCTCTTCCACACAGTGAGGCATACAGTTTTTATTAATTGAACAATGGGTATCGGATCGGTGCTCGGTATCGGGACTGAAACGGTCGGATCGGTGCGTCCCTGCTGCCAACCGTTGTGAGGATATGTAGTAAGAGATGTGTGTTGGTTCTGAAGAGCCACATCCTGAGCCTAACGCTACTCTCTACAGCAGTGGTTCCCAAACTGTGGTGCGCGACATGAAAAGGCTAATGGTGGTAAATAAAAAATAAAAAAATAATAATAATAAAAATAAATTACAATAAAATTTCAATTTCATAAAAATCTTAGTCAAACCTTTAGTATTATGGATATTAAACATGCTGGCAGAGTACATGCATCCATGTTGTCGTGAACATTTTAATTAAATAAAGAAATTCCCTATCCATAGTCGCCGTGGGAAGAGATGAAATTAAAAATTTAATCTGTGCACGGAGACCAGCAACAAATTTGTTCTAACAGAAACCCATTGGGGGGTGCGTCAGCTAGGTCGGGAGGTGACAGGGGGTGCACGGCCAAAAAAGTTTGGGAACCGCTGCTCTACAGAATAAAGACCTGGACTGATGAGGCCTCCGCTACGCTCACACCAAACTGATGCTCTTAGGTATTTATTTGGTCAATTAATTTGCACTTTTCTGGCATCGTTACGAATTAGTTGATTTATAGGACGATTACATTACTACTAGATTAGTGGATGAAAAGATGGACTAAGGGTTCCTTTATTCAAGAACAGCCCCTAACACACACTTGCACAAAATAATATCACATTTAACTGTCCAGTTCTGTAAAACACACATCAAAACTCCAAACATGCAGTACAACTAAAACCCTCTCTGCTCCTGACCAGACCACAGCCTCTGCTTGCTGGCTGGCTTACTTACATCACTAAAAGAAGGTGAAACTTGTGTCAACTATTCTGAGAACCATTCAGTCTGCCAACAACTCCGTGCCTTGGACAGCCTCATCAACGGCAGTGGCCGCCAGTCATGTTCTGAGATCTTCACTTCAAAAGGGGCCGTCTGTCTGAGCTCATCAGTGACGACTGAATGACGGAACAAAGGATATCTCTCTCAGTCCTCTGTTCTATCGGATAAAGATACATTTTATGATGATTCTGTGTGTGGTTGGTAACTGGTATGATTACCTGTGGTTTGGAGGAATCGTTTGGAAGGATGTGTAATGTTGATATAATATTTTAATGTCACGTGAAAGACTGAAATGTGAGTTGCAATATTTCTGTGTGCAAACTGCCTAGCGGGTTTGAACTTCTTATCTTCCTCTCATCCATTCTCATTTCCTCACCCTCACTCCTCTCATCCATCCTCAGGTTTTATTTAGAAGAAAAGTTAAATATATTTTGTTCCTGCAATCATCCGTTTCTTAGGCATTACTGGCTGCTGTCTGTCTGTACAGCTGGTTAACTGTCTGTTAATTGTCTACAGCTGACTAGATGGTTAACAACACTGATTTTGATGGATTTTTTTTTGTTTCAGATTTAACAACTCTTTTCAAAAAAGTGGGAGTATTTAATTTTTTATCTGACATTACAAAATAATAAAAATGGTATGATCAGCTGAAGTTGAATAAAATATGTATGACTGTTTAGACTGCATTACACTCTGTCACAGTGATCTCCTGGTTGTTCCCCATTGGTTATCTAACTATCGAGCCGCCGCAACCAGAAACACTGCTTCTAAATTCAGTGGCCTGACTGCGGGCAAACATTTTTTGTATAATTATATATATATATTTTCTTTTTATCTGCGAAAACTCCCGGTGCTCTCAATGGCCAGTCCGGGGGGGGGGGGGTGGACTGTACATTGGAGGGGGTTGGGTTTGGACATTTACAGGGGCCAGTTTCGAATTGCAGTCTCCCGTAGGTGCTCTTTCAGAGTGGTTTTGAAAGTGGGTAGTGATTCGCATTCCTTTACAGCTGTGGGTAGGGCGTTCCACATTGATGTGGCATAATTGTGAAATGTGTTTAGTCCCTTGTTTGAGTCAAATCTGGGTTTGACATGATTTGTGGAGCTCTGGTGTTGTGGTCGTGGTATTCACTGACCTTTGGGAAGTATTTTGACATGTACATGGGTACCTGGGTGGTGTAATGTATCTTGTAGACCAGGCCCATTGCAAGTTGCTGTACTCTGTCATCTACTCTAAGCCATCCTAGGTAGTCAAAGTGGGCAGGGGTGAGGTGGGTTCTGTTGACCTGTTCCACTAATTAGTGTGTGTGTGCGTGCATAACGGAGGTCCGTGAGTATATCCACAGTCATGATAAACGTGTGTGTTGAGAAGTGACTGTGGCAGTAAGCGGGCTGCAAGTTAAACTCAATTCCCCATAACGGGGTTAAAAGACACATAGATACGGTACCCAGGAGTGAATTCACCTCTTAGTGCAGCAGTCTATGTCATAGACCCGGGTTCAACTCTCCCTCGGGGCATCAGCATTTGATACACAACGCAGAAGAGTCCATATGTGTGTGTGCGACATAACATGATTAAAATAAAAAAAAAAAATTATTTTACTGTCACAAAACTACAAATGATGTTCAAGAAATATCGTTTGTTTCTTGATTTGACCATTGATCAGCATAACATACATGGATAAAATGAAAGTCATGAATGAAGATATCTCTTTTTAGTGTGCCTTTTTTGCCTTTTAGTTTAGCCAATTCCCTCCTGGTCGTTGTACTGTCGGTCTGGGGAGGGTGTAGACTACCACATTCGGCCTGGGGAGGGTGTAGACCAGTGGTTCTCAACTGGTCTAGCCTCGGGACCCAACATTTTCCTTAGTCATTAAGTCGCGACCCAATATTTTGAACCACTATGATTTATGTAAAAAAAAATATTTGCAGTAATACGCAATCTTTCAAAACATGAAATAAACACAAAAAAGTGCAACAAAAGTGCAACTATTGCTAAAAACCCAATGAAATAAAAGAATAATAAATAATATATGCTTCTTAGCAGATTTCTTAGCTTAACATAACAGACCTAAATTTGGGGGAACTAATGGGATAACTGAGTTTGCAACAAAAGTGCAACTAGGGCTAAAACCCAATGAAATAAAATAATAATAAATAATATGCTTCTTAGCAGATTTCTTAGCTTATCATAACAGACCTAAGTTTGGGGGAACTAATGGTAAATGGCTGCTTTTTTATATAGCGCTTTTATCCAAAGCGCTTTACAATTTGTTACTCGCATTTTACCCATTCACACACCGATGGCGGAGGCAACCATGCAAGGTGCCAACCTGCTCATCGGGAGCAATTAGGGGTTAAGTGTCTTGCTCAAGGACACATCGACACGCTGCCTGGGAGGAGCAGGAATCGAACCGGGAACCTCCGGATTGCCAGACGACTGCTCTACCTCCTGAGCCACTGTCGCCCCTAATGGGATAACTGGGGTTGCAACAAAAGTGCAACTAGGGCTAAAAACCCAATGAAATTAAATAATAATAATAAATAATTATGCTTCTTAGCAGACTTCTTAGCTTAACATAACAGACCTAAGTTTGGGGGAACTAATGGGATAACTGGGATTGCAATAAAAGTGCAACTAGGGCTAAAAACCCAATGAAATAATAATAAATAATATGCTTCTTAGCAGATTTCTTAGCTTAACATAACAGACCTACGTTTGGGGGAACTAATGGGATGGGGTTGCAACAAAAGTGCAACTAAGGGCTAAAAACACAATGAAATAAAATAATAATAATAAATAATATATCCTTCTTAGCTTAACATGCAGGGAACTAATGGGATAACTGGGGATGATGTTTGCTCCTGACAAGAGTCTCAAAGTCTGGGGTGATGGTAGACAAAGCAACTCTGAGGTCATGCTCAATGTCCAATCTGTTCCCCCGCTTTGTCTTCAGCTGGACCAGAGCTGAGAAGCCACTTTCACAAAGATAGGTAGTGGAAAAAAAAATTCAAAAAAAAAAAAAAATTTACTTTTTTTTTTTACACACACATCCGCGACCCACTCACAATGGCCCCGCGACCCACTTTTGGGTCGCGACCCACCAGTTGAGAAACACTACCACACGTGTCCTCTGTCGGTCTGGGGAGGGTGTAGACTACCACATGTCTCCTCTGTCGGCCTGGGGAGGGTGTAGACTACCACATGCCTCCTCTGATGGTCTGGGGAGGGTGTAGACTACCACACGCCTCCTCTGATGGTCTGGGGAGGGTGTAGACTACCACATGTCTCCTCTGTCGGTCTGGGGACGGTGTAGACTACCACATGTCTCCTCTGTCGGTCTGGGGAGGGTGTAGACTACCACATGTCTCCTCTGTCAGTCTGTGGAGGGTGTAGACTACCACATGTCTCCTCTGTCGGTCTGGGGAGGGTGTAGACCACCACATGTCTCCTCTGTCGGTCTGGGGAGGGTGTAGACTACCACACGTGTCCTCTGTGGGTCTGGGGAGGGTGTAGACTACCACATGTCTCCTCTGTTGGTCTGGGGAGGGTGTAGACTACCACATGTCTCCTCTGTCGGTCTGGGGAGGGTATAGACTACCACATGTCTCCTCTGTCGGTCTGGGGAGGGTATAGACTACCACATGTCTCCTCTGTCGGTCTGGGGAGGGTATAGACTACCTCTCCTCTGATACCTCAAATCCTATTTTCACCTGACAGCGAGGAGTTTCACTGGGAGAGTGTGCACAACATGCACGAAGGTTCACACTATTTCCCCTAGATCCCCTCTCCAACAGGCGCCCCGACAGACCAGTAGGAGTTGCTGTTGGAATGACCAGGACTCATACCCCACCGGCTTCCCACCCACAAGCACCACCAATTGGGCTTGTAAAGGACGACAAGCTGGGGGTACCGATGCCAAGAATTTAACTCTGCAAATTGAGTCTCTGTGGGTCTCTCGTGTAGACCTCGACACTAAACAATAATACATGAAGATATCTCTTACACGGGTGTGGTGTTTACTTTTAGTTAAATCAATTAACTGATTAATTTCTGATTAATTTCATACTTATCTTTTGTCTAGCACAGTCTCTGGAGCGTAACAGAAAGAAGCATTTTGTATAAAGGTATTCTGTACTTCTGTATGACAACTATTAAAGAAACTTGAACTTGAAACTTGAATTAATTAATGTGTTTATTTATGTTGATTTAATTTAGTTGTGTTGATGTTTCCATTTTTGCAAAATGGGTATATACATTGTTTGGTTTGGTGGACATTGCAATAAAATCAGTGTGCTGTATGCAGTGATGGGAATAACGGCGCTATAAGTAACGGCGTTAGTTTTTTCAGTAATGGATTACTCTTCCAATCTTAATAACGCCGTTACTGCAAAAAATGCCGCGCGTTACTATGAATGAACCTGTTTCTTTCATCAGACAGATATCTGCGCTGAGAGGCATTCTGTCCTTCCTTGTTTAGTGGGCAGTGCGCGAGACAAGCACAAACATGCTGACGATTGGCTGAGGTTGAGTAAAATGTCATGGTAAGCCAATCAGAGGTAGAGGTGGGCGGGTGCCTCCAGAGTCTGACACACAGCCACAACACGAGCGACTCAGTCAGCGTGAGACCGCGGGTCCGTGTAGTGTACGTTTTTTTTTTTTTTTTTTATCAACTTTTTGTCCCAATTTTTCTATTTTTTCTCCCGTCCCCAATTTTGTATTGTCCAATTCTACCCTCCCCTGTCTCAAACGTTGTTAGGCCATGCCTCCCACAAGCCGGCTGCAATGTGGACGAAGCCTTGCATCACGTGTCCCCTCCGGTACTCAAGGAAGCAGCCGTCGCATCTTTTCACCTGCACAGCGCGATCTCTCAGCGGTGAGGGTCTGCGTGGGAGGGACACTGATTCTACTGCGCAGGCGCACCAACCGACCTGTAGGAGTCGCTGTCCACAACGTCCGATCCCCACCCATCAGCTTCCCACCCCCTAATACTGCCAATTGTATTATTATGAACGACCAGCCAAGCTGATAGCAATGCGGAGAGCTGGGCTTGAACCCAGCGTCTCCCTCATTGGTGGCGAGCGCCTTGCCCACTACACCACCTAGCCGCCCTGTAGTGTACGTTTTGAGCCCAAATAAGCCAAAACTAATCCAACGGAACACAAGCGAGCAGTCAGCGTGAGACCGCGGGTCCATGAGCGTTTTTTGTTCACTCTTGTTGTGATAAAAAATTTAAAGAAAAAAAAAATGTTGTCGACCAATAGTCGACTAACGGCAAATTTTGGTCAATCATAGTCGACCATCCAAATCCTTAGTCGGGGACAGCCCTAATATGTACATACATACCAACTATTCGCCTTTTTTATTCTCCACCCATCCATAGCAACACTATTATCACCGACATCTAAGAAGGGAGATCCCCCCTTGAACGACCCTTCTAAGCTTTCTCTCCTCCACATCGCCTGTGGTGCTTTTTTCCTATTGCTAGGTTTTTCCTTACCTTTGCTAGGGTATGTCTGGGAGTGTTGCATTTATTTATTTTACATTTATTTTGGATTTCATGGTGGGTTTTTTGTTCTTGATTTATTGGGATGTTTCTTCTTTAATAGTTTAAAGAAGACTTGTCCGGCCCATGGGGACATTAACTTGTGATTTCGGGCTTTACAAATCAATTTGATTTGATTTAATATGCATTTATATGTCCCAGTGATACAGGTATAAAGACACTATGGTCAGGCACTCTACTACTGGCCCCTGAGCAGCTAACACTGGAGCGGTTAAAGCTGAGGTGCCTTGCTCAAGGGCACAGCTAGCAGGCACGTGCACACATAGAGCCCAACGGGTGCACAAGCACCTGCCCTTTTGTGCCTCATAAAAAAGTGCACTTTTTATGCCAATTATTTTGACCATATTTTCTTTTTTACCTCCATATAGAGCGAGTGATCTGCAATCTGCTTGGGTTGGGGGTGTAATTCCTAACAGGCTCAACCATATGGATAAAAGTTCCCATATTATGTGCATTACACAAACTAAAAACAGATATTACATTACATTACACAAACTAAAAACAGAATGTTTGATTATGACATCATACTGTGACATCCAGTGATGGGAATAACGGTGTTATAAATAACGGCGTTAGTTTTTTCAGTAATCTTAATAACGCTGTTACCGTTATTAAAACTAATCCAACAAACAACACAAGCGAGCAGTCAACGACAGACCGCGGGTCCATGAGCGTTTTTTGTTCACTCTTGTGTTAGTTGTGTTGCAGCGCAGGACACTATAGTGGAGCTCTACTCTGCTGACATAGTGCTGCACTTCCTGGTTTAATAACACAGTCTTCAGGTGCTCAGAGTCAGAGATATATATCTGTATGTCATGCATGTCTTAAATGTCATGATTAGATTTGTTTAGATGATTAGATTAGATTCTTATATCTGTATGTTGTGTATGTCATAAATGTCATGAATTGAAAATGGGGGACCCTGATGTAAACAAGACGAAAGTCTCTGATCTGCATCCCCTTAAAAATTGTGTGTATTGAGCTGTACTGTACTAGTCTGTACCCATTCTGCAATCTGTTAATTAAAATGTTCAATCAATCAGCATATATTCGTTATTTATTTTTGGTATAGTGCTTAACAAGCATAATTTAATGTTGCCCAGTTGTGGCCTGTTGAGGGGCAATACATATCAAAAGTTCAAAAACATCTATTGTGTTTGTATTAGTATGATCCACTATATAAACATAGTAATTATAATATCTACATACATGGCATTTGATTGGAGGCTAGTCTCACGTTGTCCCACAGCAACATTAAAATAGTTTAGATTTGTGTATGTTGTTTATGTAAAAGATTTACTTGAAAGTAACGCAATAGTTACTTTCTGAAGTAACTAGTTACTTTTATAATTTGTAACTGAGTACGTAATTTAGTTACTTTTTGGAAGAAGTAACTAGTAACTGTAACTAGTTACTTTTTAAAAGTAACTTGCCCAACACTGGCTGTATGTGTGTAGAGGTAGGTACAAATAAGAATTTTTCTTCTTCCTTTTCATGTT
The DNA here is from genome assembly GCF_963971535.1 of Notolepis coatsorum. Classification (NCBI taxonomy): domain Eukaryota; kingdom Metazoa; phylum Chordata; class Actinopteri; order Aulopiformes; family Paralepididae; genus Notolepis; species Notolepis coatsorum. Next base: position 5,122,161 of record NC_140179.1, on the reverse strand, counting down.
CCTTTCGGCCATGGAATTTGGTGGATCATGTACTGTTGGACTGTGGTAATTCCATGTACGAATAAATAAATTATGATGATGATGAATTCAAAATATTAATAGAAACTGCAATGAATTGGATTGTGATAGAAGCTTCATTCTCAGTTATTTGACAACTGGACAACTTTCTCACAACAAACCTTTTTCAATATTTTATATTTTAAGAAAGCCCATACTTCTTGCATTGAAAGTGAATTGACCTATCTCAAACCCGCCCTCTTTTCTTGATCCTCCAATCACAACTGTTACTTTCCTCGGACAAAGGACAAACAAAGTTGTGATTGGAGGATCAAGAAAAGAGGGCAGGGTTTGAGATAGGATAATTCACTTTCAATGGAAGAAGTGGGCTTTCTTAAAATGTATGGTGGGATGTATGGGAATAGTATGGTAGGTTGCATGCATACACACACACAAAATGAAAACACAAAGGGGTGGGTGGGTGTGATATGCACAAAATATGCTCTGCCAACAAAATAAAACAAAAACTGTTAAATGAAAAGAAGAAGTAAAAAAATAAAAATAAAAAAATGAATCTCTAATTGCATGTTTGTAATGTGATCTGGCATGCAGAGATATGGTTATGAAATTGCAGTTTGAGTAACATCAATCGTACACTCTAAGAAGGAAAGATGCTCAAGACTACAAAATTTTCTTTATTTGGCTAATGATCTTTAATCTTATATAAAAACATCATATATATAAGGTCCTGGTCCTGAGATGGAGTTGTATTCAATCAATCAATCAATCAATCAAGTATAGTTATATATACTGTATATATATATAATAATTATTATTATTATACAACTCCGGGACCATCAGAACATCAGAACATCAGAACATCAGAACTTCAGGACCAAATGGAACTCAACAATGTAAGTTTGAGCCGGTTCTGATCCTCGGTTATCACCGTCCAACTTGCTTCCAAAGTCTAGAATCAGTAATAGTTCTAAACTGGACAGTACCAAGAACAAGAACCATCAATGGTACTTTCTGGAATCATTACAGTACCACTGATGATGGTTCTACTAATAGCAGTGAAAACCATTTTAAGGTTTCAAACGGTTCTTCAAATAGTAAAGGTTTCCACACACATTATTAAAGGGGCACTTCAGAAAAAGCATACAATAATACAGTTCCAAAAAGCAATGCTGATGTATTTTGCACATAATCTCACACATATCCCAAAAACATGAACACTTTTGTACACGTTAATTTAGTTTGACAGTTATTGAGAGTACTGTACATTTGTTTGAATATGGCCACCAGTGATGTCACCAGGGAGATTGTGTTGTGTTAATTATATAACACCATGAAATGATGTACTGTATGTAGAGGAAATAATAGCAATACCTTGTCTTATAGGTACTGCTACCTTATAATTTAATTATATAATTATTATTTGGGCTGTACTTGTACACAACTCAAGGATTCAATGTCGCTGATGACATCATGGTGGCCATATTAAAACTCACTTACTCTCAATAACAATGTCAAACTAAATGAATGTGTGCAAAACTGTTGAGTTTTTGGATGTGTGTGAGATTATGTGCAAAATAAATCCGTATCGGTTTTGGTGAAGTGCCCCTTTAAGTTAACAAAGAACCTCTGAAGAACCATCGTTTTTAGAGTGTGTTTGATATTTACTTGAAAAACGTCACACCATCGTGCAAAAAAAACAATACTAGTATGCCAAAATGTAAATGTTAAAAAAGTATTTATTTAGTTTAGCAGAGGTATGTGAATAAAGAACATGGTATGAAGTGGTTTGTAAAACAATGACAATGTTTTTTTGTGAAAATGTAAAGACAAGGTGATAGGTAAAATGCAAACACAAGACACATAGGCCTACAGTATTGTAACACTTCCCCCGGTCCTGTGGGACCAACCGGCAACCCTCTGCCCGGTTCGGTTGGTCCAGGACTCAGACACTCACAACCCCCCATCAATACCCTTCACAACATAACATTGGCAACCGGTGGGCTGAGCCAGATGTGGCAGATCTGGCATCAGCTCACACACCTACTTAACATTCTCATCTGCCATTTATATTTGTTAGGTTCTTTGTCTATGTTGTCATTGTTGTTTCCATTGTGTTAGTTTTGTGTTCCCCTGTCTGTGTTTTGTAAATATGTTTTAGTCTCGTTTGTCTCAGTTTGTACAATTATTATTGTTCCCCCTGTGTGCTCTGTATTCTGTTAGTTCTGTCTACCACACCTGTGTCCTGTTAGTAATTACCCTCTGTGTGTAATTAGTGTTTGTATTTAAGTATTCTGTTTATTGTCAGTTTACCTGTTCCACTAATTAGTGTGTGTGTGTGTGTGTGTGTGTGTGTGTGTGTGTGTGTGTGTGTGTGTGTGTGTGTGTGTGTGTGTGCGTGCGTGCGTGCGTGCGTGCGTGCGTGCGTGCGTGCGTGCATAACGGAGGTCCGTGAGTATATCCACAGTCATGATAAACGTGTGTGTTGAGAAGTGACTGTGGCAGTAAGCGGGCTGCGAGTTAAACTCCAGATGATTAAAAAAAAAAAAATCCAATTTTTTATTTTATTTTTGCAGTCAGGCCACTGAACTTAGAAGCAGGCCAGGACAGTGTTTCTAGTTGCAGCAGCGCAATAGTTAGATAACCTAGGTGGGGAACAACCAGGAGATCACTGCAACTCACACAAGTTGGAGAACTATCTCTCTCTCTCTCTCTCTCTCTCCCCAGTCCGGCCCTGGTTAAAAGCCTCCAATGCTTATTAGTGTGTGTGCGTTTGAACGTGTGCATGTTTCAACCATACATTTCCATTTATAAAAAAAAAAAAAAAATTATTTGTTTACCTCCTATAATAGTGGGGGTCGCGGCTCTCTGACCCCGTTATTTTTGGGTCGCGGCCTGAAAAGTTTGGGAACCCCTGGTCTATAGAACCAAAGGAATTCCCAGCAGCAGCAGCACGAGCTCTCTCTCTCTCCCTCTCTCGCTCTCTCTCTCTCCCTCTCTCGCTCTCTCTCTCTCTCCCTCTCTCTCCCTATCTCCCCCCCCTCTTTCTCCCCCCCCTCTCTCTCGCTCTCTCTCTGTCTATCTCCCCCCCTCTTTCTCCCCCCCTCTCTCTCTCTTTCTCCCTCTCTCTCTCTCGCTCTCTCTCTCCCTCTCTCTCGCTCTCTCTCTCTCAGTCTATCCCCCCCTCTTCCCCCCCCCCTCTCTCTCTCTCTCTATCTCCCCCCCCCCTCTTCCACCCCCCCCCTCTCTCTCTCTCTGTCTCTCTCTCTCTTTCGGGTATTTCTATGTTTACTTCTCAGTTCTCACAACTATTGGACTTTCACGTGTCAGGCCAGGCATGGGGGGGGGGGGGACACTGTACAACTGTACAAGCAAAACTGTACATTGGAATATTGACAAAACCATACTTGGTCATTTACTGTACATTGGAGGGGGTTGGGTTAGGACATTTACAGGGGCCAGTTGGCTACATGATAGTGTTCCTTCAGAGACTAGATTCTAGGCCCACTGTTCTTCAGACGGATTCCTACGCCACTATAAAACTACATTATCAATGGTTTGGCTAAACAAACAGACAGACAGGCAACCAGATATATAGACAGATAGACAGACAGGCAACCAGATATATAGACAGATAGCCAAACAAACAAACAAACAGACAGGCAACCAGATATATAGACAGATAGACAAACAGACAGACAGACAGGCAACCAGATATATAGACAGATAGACAAACAGACAGACAGACAGGCAACCAGATATATAGACAGATAGCCAAACAAACAAACACAGACAAACAGGCAACCAGATATATAGACAGATAGCCAAACAAACAAACAGACAGACAGGCAACCAGATATATAGACAGATAGACAAACAAACAGACAGACAGGCAACCAGATATATAGACAGATAGACAAACAAACAGACAGACAGGCAACCAGATATATAGACAGATAGACAAACAAACAGACAGACAGGCAACCAGATATATAGACAGATAGACAAACAAACAGACAGACAGGCAACCAGATATATAGACAGATAGACAAACAAACAGACAGACAGGCAACCAGATATATAGACAGATAGACAAACAAACAGACAGGGGGGGTTTGGCGGGGTACTAAGTATAGTAATGGTTTATTTGCATTGGGAAAGATACAGACACATTAGCTGGTTGAACAACGTCTATATGTTGAAAGATAGAGAGAAAAAGAGAGAAAGAAATCCAACCAAAGCGGAAAAGTTAGCTTGCCGCCCGCCCGCTTGCGGCCAGTGTGCACAGCTCCGCCCGTTAACATGGGAGCGGAAGTGAGGTGGCAGTCGCCCGTCCGCGTCAACATTTTAGGCAACCAACTTGTGTTCAGCGTTTCTCTGATTGGCCACGTGACCGCGGCAGCGCGAGACAGCGGCAGTGCGGAAATAGGCTGCATTCTATTGCCATGCTCTGCGACAAACTCTAACCTTAACCAACTCCGAAACAATGCCTAAACTTAACCCTAACCTTAACCAACTCCGAAACAATGCCTAAACTTAACCCTAACCTTAACCAACTCCGAAACAATGCCTAAACTTAACCGGCGAAAGAATGCACGTTAAAAAATAAAAAATAAATTGAAGGGATTCGAACTTGTCACCAACACACCGCAGGATCCACAGCAAGGCGGCAAACCAGTTGAGCTAACCATCGATATTAAATAAGGGGGGATTACGGCTACATAATGCCGCGGCAGAGCTCCGCGCTCTGCCGCTGCCGCGGGGGCGTGGCTAGGCGCAAGCTGGTTGCCTAAAATGATTAAGCCGCCCGTCCGTCCGTCCGTGTTCATTCGCGTTGGGTGGACCGGCGGCGTCTATTCGAATACCAACGGTGTTGTGCGTTTTGCGAATCTGATTGGCCACTGACGTTTCTGGTCATGTGACATATGTGCTCCCAATTGCGTGACGAGCTGTGTCTTTGCCCATTTCCGCGTCGAACAGCCTGCAAACGACCTAATGCCTAGTTTATCACTGGTTAAGCTTAGGCGACTCTTTCGAAGTTGGTTAAGGTTAGAGTTTGGAATCAGGGCTGGCGTTCTATCGCCCTGCTCTAAGACAAACTCTAACCTTAACCAACTTCGAAAGAGTGCCTAAGCTTAACCGTGAAATAACTTGCCGTCACACGATTGGTGCACATGTCACATGACCAGAAACGTCAGATTCGCAAAACGCACAACACCGTTGGTATTCGAATATAGGCGGACCGGCGTCACCAAACCGACCTGTAGGAGTCGCTGTCCACAACGTCAAATCCCCACCCACCGGCTTTCCCACCCTCTAACACTTGCCAATTGTGTTAGTATGAACGACCGGCCAGCCGGTAGCAACGCCGAGAGCTGGGCTCGAGCCCAGCGTCTCCTGCGTTAGAGGCGAGCGCCTTGCCCACTGCGCCAATCAGCCGCCCTGTATTTAACCTTTTTGATGACTTATAGACAACAGGGGTAAGCTGGGCTAGCTATTTGGCTAGTTTTGACATCGGAAGTAGAAGACAATTTATTTACAATATTGAAATTGCCATCACTGCTATTTAAGTAGCAGATTGATGCACATACAGTATGACAGTTTGGTGAATGACGTGGTGTTAGATCTCAGTGTGGACACGCCTTCCATTCAGGGTCTTCTATCAAATATAGTCCCTTTTAAACGACACAGACTCAGTCCTTTTTAAGCGAACCAAGAAGAAATGTCCACTTGTCCTGTTTTGCAAGAGCTCAGGTCCCTAGCTCTGATGAGATCTCAGTCCATGTTCTGTTCACACCACAGCCTGTATGGCTGTCATTGGTAGAATGGGTGTGTACTTCATGGAGCTGAAGATAATAGGCTGAAAGAGACATTTATTATTAAATTACATCAGGTTTATTAGTGGCTGTGCCTTATCAATTGCTCCAAGCTACAACAGCACCACCATGTGGTGATTCAGGGGAATTAATACTCCATCTGTAAACAACACTGGTAAATTGACCATTTTAATTAATGTTTTAATTTGCTATGAGTTTTATTCACAAATGCCACTTGCTAATTGCTATAGCCTACTATAAGAGAAGAAAAGACACAATTCCATTTGAAGTTCTCACCCATAACATTACTTTATTCAGCCATTCTTTTATATCTCATTTACATATCATACATTTATCCCACAGAGATGAACCAATCACAGCCAGACAGGTCTGGTTAGCATGATGTAGCTTTGGTATTATTTCATTGGTTGTATTAGTCAGTTAAAAGCAGGACGACAGACAGACTGGAGTCTCTCCAGCCCTGGACCTGTTAGTATGACAGCTGTTTTCAAACTACCCTGAATTACATGTGCGGCAGTAAGCACCTAGCATCACAATGTCTCATTGATATTAAGTGTTCATCATATCCCCATTGACTTGAACAGGTGAGTCTGTTCTATGAAGTCTAGTTCTGTGATTCAGATGGGTTCATTCTAGAAAGGAGCCACTTGACTTTTGACTTGGATTGAAAGTTTACATGGTTTTTATGAGCAAACAGGTACAAAAACACTCATTTAAAGGTCCCATATTACGGGAAAATGTTATAGCTTAAAGGCGCTATAGATAACATTCAGCCACTAGATGGTGCTATAGATAACATTCAGTCACTAGATGGTGCTATAGATAACATTCAGCCACTAGATGGTGCTATAGATAACATTCAGTCACTAGATGGTGCTATAGATAACATTCAGCCACTAGATGGTGCTATAGATAACATTCAGCCACTAGAGGGTGCTATAGATAACATTCAGCCACTCGATGTCGCACTAGAGCACCAGCATGTCATTTATCCAATCAGGTGTGTTCCACCTGGGGAAGTAGGAAGGGGATACATGCCTGCAACATGTAAACAACATTTTTTAAATGATAAATTCATTAATCAATGTGTTTTTGGGGGGGGGAGCAATATTTTTTATTCTGCATCTTTCTAAAAATCTATGTGGATGTATATTATTATTATTATAAATGTTATATATAGTTCATATTACCTATATATTATGGTTATCTGTCTGCTGTTTACTTTGGACAGGGATATTATTTTAGAAATATATTCACATCAAACAAGCCATTCAGAATTGGCCCCGAATATGATGTCATACTTGGAAACAACCAATCATATTCAACCTAACATTTAGAGTCAGAAACACCTGCCAACCGACTCCACTGCCCAGTCTGTAGGTGTCTTTACTTTGGGTGTTGAGCAGCCAATCAGGGCAGGGGACACTGCATTTAAAATGTGTGCCACACCCTGCAAAGATGGCCTGTTGAACTCAAAGAAAGAAAGAGATCCTTCTAATTTTTCTAATCCTTCTAAGGCCCCGTTTAGACGAGCGTTTTGTGAACAGAAACCGCAAAAGTCATCTTGCGGTTTCACTTTTAATTTTACGTTTAGACTAGCGTTTTGGAGTGGAATTCTCCGTGCAGACGACGCTGTAACGACGGAGACCCGCTGTCACACGATTGGCGCATATGCCACATGACGTGGTGTGAAGACCCGCCCTACTCTGCCTCTGATTCGCAGACTGTGGATGGGGAATGTGATTGCACCAAAGCAGAGTCACTCACAGACAGTGGGTCCACTCACAGGTCTCACGCCGCGGGACAGATTCTTGTGTATTTAACCCTTTCACTGCCACACGACAGCCGGTTGTGTGATAGTAAAGGGGTAACCTTCTGTCGTGTGGCAGTGAAAGGGTTAAAAGTACTGCCAATGTAGCCTTCAGGTGATCTCCGTTGATATAAGTCAGACATACTTGCTTTGTTTACGTCTCGGCTACTGGCGCATACCTGCTACCTGTGACGTAAGCAGTACGCGCGACCAGAGCCGTGACAACCCTTTCGTCATCGTTTTAACAGATTTATACGTTTTGATAGTTTAGACGAGATCGCAAAGCTTTTGCGTTTCTAGGAATTCCACCCTGGAAGGTAGTCTCACTTTTTTGCGGTTTCACCCCGTAAAAACGCCGTTTCCGTATAAACGAAAGGCACATCAGCAAAAATATTTTTGCGGATTCACCTGCTAGCGTTTCCGTCTAAACGGGGCCTAAGACTATTCATTTTAGACATGTTTCTACAACTTAACCTGTTATGCTGCGTCCTGGAATTAATGTACAATTGTTGTTTAAAAAAAAAAAAAAAAAAAAAAAAAAAAAAAAACTTTAATTAAAAACAAAGAAATATATATATATAAACGGGACCTTTAAAAACATGGACACAGAAGTAGAAATCAGTTGACTTTTTCTCTACATTCCTACAAAGCAGTGTCCACGTGTGACAGCAGTGTGATGATGAGACCATCCATAGTAAGTCATCGTTCATTATGACATCACAGTCAAGACGTCATGACGAGACCAGGAGGAAGTCACATCACAAATAATGAACGGGAGAAGAAAAAAACGTTCACTAATAGAGAAATCACATCCTTGTACTCTCTTTCATTCCACCATTCTCAGTCTTCTATACTCTTCCCATTGTTTCTCATGATTGGTACATATTCCAATATCTGTCTTTCTCTCTCTCTCTCTCTGTCTTTCTCTCTCTCTTCTCACAGAAGTACTGAGACCACTTGTTTACTGCCGATACCGATATTAAACTAACTTCATAATGATCTGACTGGTCTGATCATACGTGTCTCGAGCTACAGACTGGGGTCTCTCTACACAGAGACCATGGAGCTATTCAATACTGAAGTTCTTCCCTCAGGGAGACGGTTCAGAGCAAGTAGATAATAAGAGCAACCGCTACAAGCTCTCCTTCCTTCCTTCCTACATCCATCGCTCTTCTAAATAATACTGGAGGTCGGTTCCTTTGAGGTGCCACCTAACAGGGGGATGTCACCTCTTTCTTGTCCAAGTCTTAATCTGTTGTATTAATTTAATTAGGGCAGGATGCAATATGAAGCTTTTTGAAGCTTTTGAAATGAGTTTACCTACTTATGTATTATGGTTGCATGTCTCTATGTATTGTCATATTTGTCTAAAGTCCTTTTTTCTAACTGAATGAATGAATTATCGCAGAATGATGCAGCACTGATGTTCCAAGTAAATTTCCCCCCTCGGGGACAATAACGTTTATTCTTATTCTTATACGTGTCACATGGTCCACCGTGGGAAAGCAGCCAGTGTATCTGAAGGTCTGACAGGGTTTAAGGGGAGCTACATCTGAGAGACACAGTTCATTATGTCTCCATTTGCTGAATTCAGATACGTTTATAATTGAACTGCAATGGAATTGACCCCCAACCTTGGATATCAAAAGGAGCAGCAAAAGCCTCTTAAAACTAGACTTGACAAGGCATTAGTGGACATGAGCAAAAATATTAAATAAAACACGCTAAAACAACAATGTGAAACACAATCTAGAAACATTAATGATCATAGTGTCTCCACTTATTATTACACTGAGATCTCTTGACATCTGATCACAAAGACGTGCTATTATGAGATCACGTTGCTGAACATGTCTGTTCTACGTCTCCCGTGTCTGGATTTACATCAGTCGGTGTCTGGATTTACATCAGTCTGTGTCTGGATTTACATCAGTCTGTGTCTGGATTTACATCAGTCTGTGTCTGGATTTACATCAGTCTGTGTCTGGATTTACATCAGTCTGTGTCCAGAATTACCAACTGGGAGCGTCCAGCTCTTCTAGCCTTGCTCTCCATCTCTCATTCCATCCAGCTGAGCTGTAGGCTCTAGCTACTTGACAGACAGACTAGTTAAAGACGGACTAGTTAAGAGGCAGGCTACTTAAGAGATAGGCTAGTTAGAGATAGGCTGGTCAGACAGATAAGATAGTCAGACTAGACCAGACCTACTGGTTAACCCGTCCAGGTGGAAGCAGATGCTAGAAATCTCAATGGAATCACAACCACAAAGTAACACAAACACTCCCAACAACAGAACAGCGTTTTTCAAAGAGCAACAGTACAAAACAAAGTCATAAATATGTAGATAGATAGATGGTTATAGAAGTATTCAGCATAGTAAAAGTGAGTGAGTGTGTGTGCGTGTATGTTTATGTGTTTTTGGAAGACAGCATTATTTTGTGTGTGTGTTTGTGTAACATAGTCCAAGAATTCTGTGTGTGTGTGTGCGTGTGTGTGTGTGTGTGTGTGTGTGTGTGTGTGTGTGTGTGTGTGTGTGTGTGTGTGTGTGGCAGTAGATGGTTCACGGAGCATAGTTGACGGCGCTCAGAGCAGGTCTCTTCTTCCCTTTGATCTTCAGAGATCCGTACCGAGCCTGGAGGAGGAAACAAGAGATCAGTCCTTCAGTCCATCTCTAGTGAGCTCTAGATCTATAAAGATCAGTCCATCTCCAGTGAGCTCTAGATCTATAAAGATCAGTCCATCTCTAGTGAGCTCTAGATCTATAAAGATCAGTCCATCTCCAGTGAGCTCTAGATCTATAAAGATCAGTCCATCTCTAGTGAGCTCTAGATCTATAAAGATCAGTCCATCTCTAGTGAGCTCTAGATCTATAAAGATCAGTCCATCTCCAGTGAGCTCTAGATCTATAAAGATCAGTCCATCTCTAGTGAGCTCTAGATCTATAAAGATCAGTCCATCTCTAGTGAGCTCTAGATCTATAAAGATCAGTCCATCTCTAGTGAGCTCTAGATCTATAAAGATCAGTCCATCTCTAGTGAGCTCTAGATCTATAAAGATCAGTCCATCTCCAGTGAGCTCTAGATCTATAAAGATCAGTCCATCTCTAGTGAGCTCTAGATCTATAAAGATCAGTCCATCACCAGTGAGCTCTAGATCTATAAAGATCAGTCCATCTCTAGTGAGCTCTAGATCTATAAAGATCAGTCCATCTCCAGTGAGCTCTAGATCTATAAAGATCAGTCCATCTCTAGTGAGCTCTAGATCTATAAAGATCAGTCCATCACCAGTGAGCTCTAGATCTATACAGATCAGTACATCGCCAGTGAGCTCTAGATATAAAAATACTGATGGATAAATACTGATGGCGTATATCAAGCGAGGTTCCACTGTTCACCATCTTCTCCTGCACTGTTAATAATGTCTGTAGACAGAGAGAGAGTTCTTCATGACGGTTCTAATGTCTGTAGACAGTGAGAGAGTTCTTCATGACGGTTCTAATGTCTGTAGACAGAGTTCTTAGTTCTTCATGACTGTAGACGGTGAGGGTCGGGGTTCTTACGTCTTTGCGGACTCTGGAGCGAGTGATCTTGACGCTCTGCGACCGCCTCAGACCTCTCTGGGACACTGCCTCATCCTCTGAGAGGGTGGGCTCCGTGTCCTCATCCTCCTCCTGGTCGGAAGAGTACTCTGGACAGACAGACAGACAGACAGAGTCCACATTACTGTAATGGATACACGCTAATATCTACATCTGGAGAACACACACACGCATTGGTCAAGAGACAAAAGAGCCCCTTTTCACACGGGCCCGTTCAAGCCAGGAATCGTACCCCATCATGCCGGCCCGGGGGGGGGGGGGGGGGGGGGGTCAAAGTTGATGCAGAATTATGCCGTCGCGGGATGGGGCGTGATGTTGTTAACGATGTGGTTAATTCTGTGAGGGTTAGCTTGTAGGCGATATCATAACCACAACTGTTTTCATAAGTGCAGTGCTGCTCCATGCCACTGTCCCCGCACCAGCAACCCACAGGAACCTTGCTCTGTCCAGCGATCAGTTGTTGCATGAAAGGTGGGATAGAACAAAGGCTGACCACATGATATAATAATCATAACAACAACAACAATCTACATGCTTTATGTCTAATTAAAATAATATGCAACGTGAGAAGAATGTAATGTAGGGTTTGTGAAATAACAGTTAATGAGGGTAGGGGTAATGCCTGGTGGTACGTACTAGAAGATATTCCAAATCCTAACCAATATTGAAACAATGGTGGACCCCACACATAACGTCATATCTCATCGCTTTTTGGCTTTCATTCGTTAGAACGCATTGGACAATTTTGCCAAAATGGAGCACCATCTTATAGCGCTCTAGCCTTGACGTAGAGCTCTTGTAATAGAGCCTTGACGATATAGAGCTCTTGTAATAGATCCTTGACGATATAGAGCTCTTGTAATAGAGCCTTGACGTAGAGCTCTTGTAATAGAGCCTTGACGATATAGAGCTCTTGTAATAGAGCCTTAACGTAGAGCTCTTGTAATAGAGCCTTGACGATATAGAGCTCTTGTAATAGAGCCTTGACGATATAGAGCTCTTGTAATAGAGCCTTGACGATATAGAGCTCTTGTAATAGACCCTTGACGATATAGAGCTCTTGTAATAGAGCCTTGACGATATAGAGCTCTTGTAATAGAGCCTTGACGATATAGAGCTCTTGTAATAGACCCTTGACGATATAGAGCTCTTGTAATAGACCCTTGACAATATAGAGCTCTTGTAATAGACCCTTGACGATATAGAGCTCTTGTAATAGAGCCTTGATGATATAGAGCTCTTGTAATAGACCCTTGACGATATAGAGCTCTTGTAATAGAGCCTTGACGATATAGAGCTCTTGTAATAGAGCCTTGATGTAGAGCTCTTGTAATAGAGCCTTGATGATGTAGAGCTCTTGTAATAGAGCCTTGATGTAGAGCTCTTGTAATAGAGCCTTGATGACGTAGAGCTCTTGTAATAGAGCCTTGACACACAAACACACTTTACACTTTATATTTATTGATAAAGGATTTGCACTACAACTCGTACACCTACTGTGAATTGTACCTAAATTGCACCTCATCCCATTTCTGCCTTGCACTATATAGTATTGTATATTAGTACACTGCACAGTATTGTATATTGTATGGTAACTCAGTTACGTCTATTCTGCATCGAACATTGTACATATGTCTAAACTGAACACTGTGACCTCGTTTTTTTTACTTCTAATTTTACTATGTTATTTTATTTCATACTTATTTTTGTCTAGCACAGTCTCTGGAGCGTAACAGTAAGAAGCATTTTGTATAAAAGTATTCTGTACTTCTGTATGACAACTATTAAAGAAACTTGAAACTTGATGATATAGAGCTCTTGTAATAGAGCCTTGATGACGTAGAGCTCTTGTAATAGAGCCTTGATGACGTAGAGCTCTTGTAATAGAGCCTTGATGATGTAGAGCTCTTGTAATAGAGCCTTGATGATGTAGAGCTCTTGTAATAGAGCCTTGATATAGAGCTCTTGTAATAGAGCCTTGACGATATAGAGCTCTTGTAATAGAGCCTTGATGATGTAGAGCTCTTGTAATAGAGCCTTGATATAGAGCTCTTGTAATAGAGCCTTGACGACGTAGAGCTCTTGTAATAGAGCCTTGATGACGTAGAGCTCTTGTAATAGAGCCTTGATGACGTAGAGCTCTTGTAATAGAGCCTTGATGATGTAGAGCTCTTGTAATAGAGCCTTGACGATATAGAGCTCTTGTAATAGAGCCTTGATGACGTAGAGCTCTTGTAATAGAGCCTTGATGACGTAGAGCTCTTGTAATAGAGCCTTGACGACGTAGAGCTCTTGTAATAGAGCCTTGATGATATAGAGCTCTTGTAATAGAGCCTTGATGACGTAGAGCTCTTGTAATAGAGCCTTGATGACGTAGAGCTCTTGTAATAGAGCCTTGATGACGTAGAGCTCTTGTAATAGAGCCTTGACGACGTAGAGCTCTTGTAATAGAGCCTTGACGACGTAGAGCTCTTGTAATAGAGCCTTGACGACATAGAGCTCTTGTAATAGAGCCTTGATGTAGAGCTCTTGTAATAGAGCCTTGACGATATAGAGCTCTTGTAATAGAGCCTTGATGACGTAGAGCTCTTGTAATAGAGCCTTGATGACGTAGAGCTCTTGTAATAGAGCCTTGACGACGTAGAGCTCTTGTAATAGAGCCTTGACGACATAGAGCTCTTGTAATAGAGCAGTGGTGCCCAACCAGTCGATCGCGATCGACAGGTAGATCGCGGGCTGATTTCAAGTAGATCTTGATTAATAAAATGTGATTATAAAAAAGAAAAAAAAAATTTTTTTTTTTTTTTTTTTGCTAAATCAACTCTTCCTCTCCTTGTTAACTACAACAAGCAATGCTGTTTGTTATTTAAGATGAGGTCGGACTCGGCACTGACATTTGTGTTCATTATGCTGCTTTTATAAAGCCTCAAATGACGGCTTACAATATACAATTTTGGCTGGTAGCTCTCGGGCTAGGTGGTAAATAAAAAAGTAGATCTTGGTTCAAAAAAGGTTGGACACCCCTGTAATAGAGCCTTGATGTAGAGCTCTTGTAATAGAGCCTTGACGATATAGAGCTCTTGTAATAGAGCCTTGATGTAGAGCTCTTGTAATAGAGCCTTGATATAGAGCTCTTGTAATAGAGCCTTGACGATATAGAGCTCTTGTAATAGAGCCTTGATGTAGAGCTCTTGTAATAGAGCCTTAACGTAGAGCTCTTGTAATAGAGCCTTGATGTAGAGCTCTTGTAATAGAGCCTTGACGATATAGAGCTCTTGTAATAGAGCCTTGATGTAGAGCTCTTGTAATAGAGCCTTGACGATATAGAGCTCTTGTAATAGAGCCTTGATGTAGAGCTCTTGTAATAGAGCCTTGACGATATAGAGCTCTTGTAATAGAGCCTTAACGTAGAGCTCTTGTAATAGAGCCTTGATGACAGAGCTCTTGTAATAGAGCCTTGACGATATAGAGCTCTTGTAATAGAGCCTTGATGTAGAGCTCTTGTAATAGAGCCTTGATGTAGAGCTCTTGTAATAGAGCCTTGATGTAGAGCTCTTGTAATAGAGCCTTGATGATGTAGAGCTCTTGTAATAGAGCCTTGACGACATAGAGCTCTTGTAATAGAGCCTTGATGATGTAGAGCTCTTGTAATAGAGCCTTGACGACATAGAGCTCTTGTAATAGAGCTCTAGCCTTGATAGATAGAGATAATAATAATAATAGAGCTCTTGTAAAAAGAGCTGTAGCCTAGCTCTTTGGAGAATGTTGGAGCGGCCATTCCCATGTTGTCTGCGTGTGCTGTGTCACATCATGGAGCGCTGACCACAGCCTGTGTTTGTCAGTGGATTAGAATCCTCTGTGTGTAGCTCCCAACATGGCCGTCTGATGATGTCATGGAACAACCCAAACACTGTTTTGTCTGTGTGTGTGTGTGTGTGTGTGTGTGTGTGTGTGTGTGTGTGTGTGTGTGTGTGCGTGCATGCGTGCGTGTGTGTCTGTGTGTGTCCTGCAGGTGGCAGTAGAGACAGGGCAGAAGCCTTGCTGGCTTCCTGTCTCCCTTTGTTTGGCTCACTGCTATATAGAGCTAGAATGCGTAGAGAGGACACTCCCTGGTGTACCATGGTAATCTCCAATGGTAGACGGCCTCCATCTAGGTTTGATAATATTGGAAGAAAACATTGTTTCATATGTGCAGTAAAATGTAGTATTCACTACTCAACACAATTTATTGTTATTAAGGATACATAATATTTTAGACGTAAACTAGTGTTAAAACAAACCTCAATATGGACTTGGACACTAACACAACAAGCTTCCCACGTCACAAACTCCTATGTACACGCCCCTATCCACGACAACCTTTAATACCATACATTCTATGTCATCCATCTTAAGCACACCAGATCAATTATTTCAACCTGAATATATTACGTCTCTTGTCCCCATGTGAAGCATTGCTCAGTTCCATCAGTTCATCATCCTGACGCAGGCTTTTCAATCACAATAACAGCACAAGCCAGGGGGGGGGGGAACTGGAACGTGTCTGTTCTATCTAGTCTGGTTCTACGCCCTGGCTGCTGCCGTTTCCACATCTGGAGTCTATTATAGAAAAACCTGTTTCCTGGGAACGACTGGGACACTAGCTACCTTTACACTGGAGAGACAGAGAGGCGTGTGAAGTATTAGTAGGAGAGGGAGAGAGAGAGAGAGAGAGAGAGAGAGAGAGAGAGAGAGAGAGAGAGAGAGAGAGAGAGAGAGAGAGAGAGAGAGAGAGAGAGAGAGAGAGAGAGAGAGAGAGAGAGAGAGAGAGAGAGAGAGAGAGAGAGAGAGAGAGAGAGAGAGAGAAGAGAGAGAGAGAGAGAGAGAGACATGTGCAGTATTAGTAGGAGGGAGAGAGAGAGAGAGAGAGAGAGAGAGAGAGAGAGAGAGAGAGAGAGAGAGAGAGAGAGAGAGAGAGAGAGAGAGAGAGAGAGAGAGAGAGAGACACATGTGCAGTATTAGTAGGAGGGGCAGACAGAGAGAGAGATGTGAAGTATTAGTAGGAGAGAGAGAGAAAGAGAGACAGAGAGATGTGCAGTATTAGTAGGAGAGAGAGAGAGAGAGAGAGAGAGAGAGAGAGACACACAGACAGAGAGATGTGAAGTATTAGTAGGAGGGGGAGGGACAGACAGACAGACAGACAGACAGACAGACAGACAGACAGACAGACAGACAGACAGACAGACAGACAGACAGACAGACAGACAGACAGACAGACAGACAGACAGACAGACAGACAGACAGACAGATTCATCCCCTAAGGGAAATTCAGGGTATCTCATAGCTCACACAATAGACAAGTACAGACAATAAAAAAAGTTGGTCGTTCACCAACTATGTCTGCATCTGAACAAAAACATTACTTTCCTTATTTAAGTACTTAAATCAAACAAGTCACAACAAATAGTGCCTACTATACTCATAATGTCCTTGTGAAGTCTCATAATACACTTAAGTCTCATAATACACTTAAGTATATGTTAGTGAGCTCGTAAAACCAGATGGCAGGAGGTGAAAGTGAGAAGATACTAAAACAGGATTCCATTCATTCCACTCTGCGCTCCAAATCTATAATTTCCTGTCATGTTTAGAACAGACGCTTTTATTGATTAGGTAGCATGTTCTGTCTGGAACACTGAACACATTCCCGGCCAATCACGTATCATATATATAGACATACTTGACGGCCAATCACGTATATATACGTTTTTAACTCGTTTTTTCTTTTATTCGATTTTAATATCCTATTCACTGTCACAGAGCTGTATTTTGGCTGGAAAAGGCATATTGGGAGTCCGAAGGTGCAGTACCGGCCAGATTCTCCCAGGTGGCGGTATCGAGCTGCAGTAAACCCTGTTCCAGATCCTTGTGTTACACTGTAAGGTCTCCGGGCGCAGATTTTCACTAGACGGCAAGGCTATAGGTTCAATCGGTCGCATCCAAACGTCTACGGGACATCCAATGCATATGCTGTGATTGATTATGCCGTGGCCCTAATCGACATTGGATGTACCAGATGGCGATCAAACAATTGGAATATTATTTTTGAAATACTCCCGGCCACAGGTAAGGACTATCTGACGTAAATTCTGGCTTGATTGTGCAATGTCTTCATACCGATCCAGCTGATCAGCGTTTTTAGCATTCAATACTAATGCCGTTACTGGTAATCAATAATCAGAAACAACTCCCCCCCCCACCCCCCCTTTCATGCATTCATGATGGAACATAATACCGATCATATGCATTTGGATTTTTAACTCTAGCTTGTGTAGGGATGAAACGCCAATCGATTTAACGTTATGGAATTATCCCAGATCATTCCGAAATAACACTCATATTCACCACGGTATAAAACAGGAACGTATTGATGACAAAATTATTTCTTTATGGCATATTGAACGGAAGGTTCATACTGTCAATTGACAATGACATTGGATCTAGCTCTACAAACAACGTGATGCACAGTGAACGTTTGTAATGGAAAGGTGGCCGTCTAATGGCTGGCCGGGAATGTGTTAAAGAGGAATACCACTCAATATTAACCAGTTATATATATAATATATATATTAGTGCTGTCAATCGATTAAAATATTTAATCTGATTAATCGCATGATTGTCCATAGTTAACTCGCGATTAATCGCAAATTAATCACATTATTTTATTTATTTATTTTATCTACCTTAAAACGGATCTTTTTCAAGTTCCAAGTTTTAATACTCTTATCAACATGAGTCAACAAATGCTTGCTTTATGCAGCCATTTAACACAAAAGGATGACCCTCATGCATTGCAAATTTGCATCAAATTAAAAACAGAGTGATGCACAAAATAACTTAAAAGAAAATAATAATTTTAAACAATGAATAAAGTGTGCATGAAATAATAGGGGAAAGAAAACGTTAGGAACTTGTTACATTCACACACACAAGGGCTGAGTAATCACACCCCCCCCCCTCTCTCTCACACACACTCTCCCAGCTCTCTTTCTCTCTTGCCCCTTCCTCATCTCTCTCACCCCCCTCTCTCTCTATATATATCACACACACACACACATCAGAAACAAACATAGTATCAATGAGAGCATCAATAATACACCTGAGTGAAGTCGGTATCGGTATCATGGTCCACCATGAATGCATGAAAGGGGGGAGGCGGGGGAAGGCGTTTCTGATTATTGATTACCAATAACGGCATTAGTTATAGCAACATCATACGTTGACCGGGTGGATGGCTACGAGAACAAGGCCCGATCAAGCTGAAATTGACGTCAAATCGCTCTTACCTGTGGCCGGTTGGATTCCAAAAAGGATTTCCCAGTTATTGATCGCCATCTGGTAGATCGATCTGGTAGATCGATATGTCCATTGGCTGATGCTATATTCCATTACTGCATACTGAATTCGGCGTCGCAAAAAGTATTTCAGGCGATCGGTTAAAGCCCTCGCTTCAGGCTAACAGAAAAGCTAACCCGGACCGAAAAAAAAGTGACACCCGGTCTGCAACAGGGGAAACGGCATTATCGAGACAGCGCAAATACCAGGATCTGGCCGGTACTGCACTTTCGGAGTCCGGATATGCCGTTTCCAGCCAACATACAGCCCTGTGACATTGAGTAGGATATTAAAATGGAATAAAAGCAAAACCGAGTGGTAACACGTATATATACGTGGTTGGCCTCCAACGGTCGGATCCCAATACGTGGTTGGCCACGAAGCGGTTACACAGATCAATATTAACCAGTTATATATCTAGATCAATATATCAGTTGGCTTTTTCCCGCTGATAGTTAAATGAAAAACATATGGGTTAACATTTATATCTCTTCAATTTCATTCCTGACCAAGGACCAGACACACAAGGCGTTTGTCTCACAATATTTGAGCACCTTTGCAAGGTGCACCCAATATGTTCCATGAAATTACGGGGTGGAGGTCGCACAGAGAGAGAGAGAGAGAGAGAGAGAGAGACAGAGAGAGAGACTGCAGCAAAGTGAGTGTGGAGGTCACAGAGAGAGAGAGAGAGAGAGAGAGAGAGAGACAGACAGAGAGAGAGACTGCAGCAAAGTGAGTGTGGAGGTCACAGAGAGAGAGAGAGAGAGAGAGAGAGAGAGAGAGAGAGAGAGCAACAAAGTGACAGTGTGGAGGTCGGAGAGAGAGAGAGAGAGAGAGAGAGAGAGAGAGAGAGAGAGAGAGAGAGAGAGAGAGAGAGAGAGAGACTGCAGCAAGTTATTTATATTAAATGTGTGTTTCTCACAGTATTTGAACCTGTATGAAACTATTATTAAGTGGACATAATGTGTTTGTAATATGTCAGCTTTTGTTCAATAATGCTTTGAAACAGGAGATCTTTTAAATATCATGATCAGTTTGCTCCGGTGTCTGACTGAGGATGAGAGATACAGAACGCCGTTTGCGTTCTGTAAATTAACAGTTTATGGGTAATACAACCCTTTGGATTGATTGTAAACAAGTTATATACAGTTTCACTGCGTAAACACGCTTATTTCACGCAATACAGAATACCGTTGACCCTTATTTAATTTAATTTCAAACCTATATTTTAACTTGAAATAAGTTGAGGTTGCCCTCATTAGCAACGGTGTCAAGTTACTGTAACATGCCAGTTAAATACATATTTAAAAGTATGATCTTATGTACACAAGCTTTCTGCGTCATGCCCTCGCTCTACCTAGACGCCACCCCTCACCTAAACCAAGCGCAGGATTTCTATATGCGAGAACACATCTGCCACGGAGGATCACATGCCGTCTGACACACGTGCACAACATCTCTGAGAGTTCATGTGAGAGAGAGAGAGAGAGAGAGAGAGAGAGAGAGAGAGAGAGAGAGAGAGAGAGAGAGAGAGAGAGACCACTCCCTAGTCTATAAGCTGAACAAAAGAATACATTCCCTCATCTGACCTCACAACTCACACAGAATAACAAACCTCAATGACCCAAAGGTTATTACACACACAGGTTATCACACACACACACACACACACACACACACACACACACACACACACACACACACACACACACACACACACACACACACACACACACACACACACACACACACACACACACACACACACACACACACACACACACACACACACACACACACACACACACACACACACACACACACACACACACACACACAGACACACAGACAGAGTGAGAGAGAGAGAGAGGTCGCGCTGGTCTGTGTCTATAATGAAATGACAATTGCATGTCATTGAAGGTCTGGGCTGGTCTGTGTCCAAAATGAAATGAGAGGAAAGTGCTGCGTATAAAGCAAGTCTCATCTCAGCCGCTGCGGCGGCTTAAAAACTGACGTGACACGATATACTCGATGTTCACGATATAGTAATTTACTACATTGTAGAACAAGCCACGATACATTGAGTATACTCGATATATATCGCCCCACCCCTAATTCATAAGTAGGTCAACTCATTTCAAAAGCTTCATATTGCACCTTTCCCTCTAGATTGCAGCTTGCCCTCAGTGTTGCACCACGCCCTAATCCTGGACCTATTGCAACAAGATTTGGACAAGAAAGAGGTGACAACCCACTAACCAGTAGGGCTGACCCCTATTAGTAGATTAGTCGACTAATCGGTCGAAAGGAGCCGTAGTCGACTAGCCAACCTCTTAGTCGAATACAAAAAAAATTAAAAAATATAATTTCTCTTTTCTTTTTTTTCTTTTTTTATCATTCTTTCCAAAAGAAAAGAGGCCTAGAAGCGTGGCTAACTCTAATGGCACACATACCAGAGGCTAACTGCCTACGAAAACAGGCACAGAGGCACTGAAAGAGGATTTCACCCATCTAATGAACACAGACAAATATCAAGATGTATCCATCAGTGGACCAATTGCATGCTTTTGCAGAGGACAAGAAGCCTTCAGTCGACTCCTTCAGACATTAAGCACCCCCACAGCCCAAATGGAATGATAAAAATATAAAAAAATAAATCAAATGTAAAAATAAAATATAAAAAATATTATACTTGTTTTTTTGTATTTTTTTTTTTGTGGCAAATTTTGGCCAATCATCAGTCGACCATCCAAATCCTTAGTCGGGGACAGCCCTACAACCCAGTGAACCCACCCAAGCACCTCGAAGGAATAGAACAAAACCGCAAGTGCTACCGTGTTCTAGACGATTTATTCAGGAGAGCGATGGATGTAGGAAGGAAGGAGAGCTTGTAGCGGTTGCTCTTGTATCTATTTGCTCTGAACCGTCTCCCTGAGGGAAGAACTTCGTATTCTCAGGATATAGAATAATGAGAAGGGTCCTGTCAGATTCTCTGTAGCCTGGCTGACCGCTACATTCTCAAAAAGATTGATTGGAGTGATACTTAGTATTTCCTACCAACCCTCTCAGTCCCTCAGATCCAACGGTCCTTCCCCACCAAACCCTCACAGCTTTAGGGACAGATCCTTCTCCCTGGGACAGGCTCTGGGACTCACTCCCCCAAGAGTTTAAAAAAAACAACCTCTTCTCCACTGCCTTCTCTTAGCCCCCCATCCAT
Organism: Notolepis coatsorum; assembly: GCF_963971535.1. Classification (NCBI taxonomy): domain Eukaryota; kingdom Metazoa; phylum Chordata; class Actinopteri; order Aulopiformes; family Paralepididae; genus Notolepis; species Notolepis coatsorum. The sequence continues at coordinate 5,100,310 of NC_140179.1, read as the reverse complement.
CCGTCCATCCACCCCCCCCCCCCTAGTGTACTCATGAGTGTCATTACCTGTGCCGTCAGGGACGTCCGCGCTCTGAGAACGCCTCATCGCACCTGGGTTGGAGGCGCGGGGGTTGTAGGGGTACATCTGGTTCACGGCACCATCATCGATCTGACTGATCTGAGTCAAGTCGTGCATACTGAAGCTACGCAGCTTCTCAGTGATCGCCCCCTGGCCCTGGGGAGGGAGAGAGACACGTTGTGGTTGAGTGGAGGAGTTTATAATAGTTATTATAATCAGGTATGAACACAGTTCCCAGCATCATACAGCAACATGCAGGTGGATGGACTTTTAATACATGAGGAAACTAAACCCATTCCAGCTCATTCACTCGGAGGAAAACGGAGTCTGACGTGATGCAAATAAAGACCACGCTTCCCCCCAAAACAAATCACATGACGTGTAATAATTAAAGTAAAGGTGCAAAATGTGTGTCTGTCGTACTGTGTTCTGTGTGTGAGTCCTGTTGTCATTGCACCATGTGTGTCTGTTGTACTGTGTTCTGTGTGTGAGGTCATGTTGTCATCGTACCATGTGTGTCTGTCGTACTGTGTTGTGTGTGTGAGGTCATGTTGTCATCGTACCATGTGTGTCTGTTGTACTGTGTTCTGTGTGCGAGTCATGTTGTCATTGTACCACGTGTGTCTGTTGTTCTGTGTTCTGTATGTGAGTCATGTTGTCATCATTGTACCACGTGTGTCTGTTGTCCTGTGTTCTGTATGTGAGTCATGTTGTCATCATTGTACCACGTGTGTCTGTTGTCCTGTGTTCTGTGTGTGAGTCATGTTGTCATCGTACCACGTGTGTCTGTTGTCCTGTGTTCTGTGTGTGAGTCATGTTGTCATCGTACCATGTGTGTCTGTTGTACTGTGTTCTGTGTGTGATGAGGTCATGTTGTCATTGTACCATGTGTGTCTGTTGTACTGTGTTCTGTGTGTGAGGTCATCGTACCATGTGTGTCTGTTGTACTGTGTTCTGTGTGTGAGGTCATCGTACCATGTGTGTCTGTTGTACTGTGTTCTGTGTGTGAGGTCATCGTACCATGTGTGTCTGTTGTACTGTGTTCTGTGTGTGATGAGGTCATGTTGTCATCGTACCACGTGTGTCTGTCGTACTGTGGAACATTAGAGTATGTGTTATCATACTCTGCATCATTGGCAACAATGATATTCCTGGATATGCATTGTATTTGGAGAACAAAGGGGTTATGGTCGGACTAATTCCTGGACAGTCATTGGAGTTAGTCAATGGTGTTTCTGATTTGATCATAATAAATGTTTCTATAATCGCCAGTATTGTGGGGTAAATCTTGTTCCGTTGCAATCTGTTCTGATCCTACTTCTGGGTTGAACAACTAACACGATTAACAACATATAAAGATCATATTTGCAAAACAATAATGTCAATCTCTGTATATACAGTCAATCACCACTGTATTTAGAAATATAAACGGACCGTCTTGATAGAGAAGCTAAAAGAAAATAATAGATGCATTCGACTGACACCTCTCAGTCTAGTCTCCTAAGGTGGGGGGGGGGGGGGGGGTAAAGCCCACCAATGCCGCACCTTGTGTAGATCATGTGACCTTACAGGAAGTGTATCTGCTGCAAGCGCCTCCCATCTATAACTAGACATGTACACCGCTAAGTTAACTTCATATCAAGCGGACAAACTCCAACGCTAAGCGGTAGGAAATTAATCTTGTTATGTCATGAACTGTCGACTGTACAACAACAACAGATTGACGTTATAATTCTTAAATGAAAATATGAACGTCATATAACCTGGAAGTAGGGTGGGAACGAGATCATTACTTGATCTTATAAAACAAGTCATATCTTGCTTTCCCAGAGGTTTGTTCAGTCCTGGTGTGCCTGTATGACGTGAACATTAGTGATCATTGTTGACAGATAATGTATTAAAAAAAAAAAGGAGAGAAAAAAAAAAGATTCACAATGGTAACAGAAATGAACATTAAAAACAACAGAATCATGGAGGGAAAGGAAGGAAGGTTATGAAAACTTTTATAAACCCAGGAAATAAGTAGAGGGGAGAGGTCATGGTTGTGTATGTGACTGAACAGTTATATGGAATGATGGGACCTCTCCATGCTACTAGTGTTTACCTCCCAACAGTGTAGCTCGGTGCAGTAAAGAACATCTAGAGAAACGAGTGGGTCAGTAGAGAGAGAGAGAGATAGAGAAGAGAGAAAGAGATCACATCAATAAAAAAAATTCAAGATGGCTGCCACTGAGGGTGCATCTATAATTGCATGAGACTCTTATCTTCTATATATCTTGGTAATAATCACAGCTGTCTCTTCAAACTGAGACGGTTTAATCTCGTACTTTGTGTGAAAGATATGACGGGTTTTCGTTATGATTATAACAGGATAGCTCTAGCCTGTGCTGGGGGGAAGAGAGACAGACAAGAGAGTTAGTTGGGCTACATTCTTTTAGAGATAACAACACCACGCTCTACTACGCGACAGACAGCGCCCAGGAAGGGGGAGGGGCGAGGCCGGCCGGACAGACAGAGAGACAGAGAGAGGTAGGTCTTTTTGGGGTCAGGGGTGACATGCTGCTGCCGTTGCCTAGGTAACGAGACGGGTAGATTACAAATGACAGTAAAGTAGTAGTAGATCGCTCCTTAGGGCAGTTGTTTTCTTGCTACTGGAGCAGGAGAGTTTATTTTCTTAAGCTCTTAACACTTTCAGTGCCAACGACGGGAAATCTCGTTAGTTCATGCCAACCGTTGAGTGGCAACGACGAGAAATCTCGTCGTTTAATCGTTATTTTTTTATTTGCGATTTCCATTCATATTTCATCAATATAGCCTCACGTTACCAGTGGGGATCTGTCTGAACTTAAACAGGGAAAATACAGCCCCCTATCGTCTCTCCGGATGGTACTGCACTCCATTGGATTGGATTGAATGAAACGCATGGGGGAAAAAAAGAGTCCGGATTCCACATTTTACTTGTCAGGCAAGTAACCGGAGACGATCCAAGTCATTGCCCACCATCAGAACAGCGTGGAATGTCTTTTGACCACCCAGCGTTGGATCAATAAACACGATCGATATTTGGAATGGCGATCAGGAATTGGAATAATCTTTTTGGAGAACATCTGATCTGAGGTAAGGAATCTATTTTACCAGTATTGGGATAATCAGAGCTGTTTTCACCTAGCGGTCAGGCAAGCGATACCGGAGTCTCACGATAAGCGACGGTCGTATTAGACACATAGCCATCATTTAAGATAGTTATGCGTTCGCAAATATGAGAGCTCTGTCATTGAATAGAGCGGTGGCATTCAACGGGGTAAATAGGACACGGAGGCTGGCACGGAAAGTGTTAAACACCGGACGGCCCGACGGCGGTTAATACAGAGATCAGCTGAGAGCTTTAATACAGAGATCAGCTGAGAGCTTTAATACAGAGATCAGCTGAGAGCTTTAATACAGAGATCAGCTGAGAGCTTTAATACAGAGATCAGCCGATAACGCTGACGACACTAAATATTGCCAACTTGTCAAGCAAGACTGATCTAATGGCCACACACACACACACACACATAGAGACACATATACACACACACATGCATGCTAATGCTGGTCTGGTTTTGTATTTTTGTGGGGACATTTGGATCCCAGAAAATTGCTAAATCATATATCACACCTACACACAAAGAAGAGTGTTTATTGTCACACACACAGAATGGTAGAGTGCACACTGGGAGTCCTCACAAACCCTGTAGAGAACACACACAGAATGGTAGAGAGCACTGGGAGTCCTCACAAACCCTGTAGAGAACACACACACACACTTGCCTTAACAGCAGCTGATACTGCAGCAGTAGCGGCGATACTGAGCCCCTGCTTCCCGAAGTTCACCATCGTCTCATAACTTCTCTCCTTGGCTTGGACTATATAGTCATCTATCTCCTGGGGGGGGGGGGGAGGGAGGGAGGGAGGGAGGGAGGGAGGGAGGGAGAGAGACAGAGAAGGAGAGAGAGAGAGGGGGAGAGGGAGAGAGAGAGAGAGAGAGAGAGAAATCATTTCTGAATCCTGAATGAGACCTTATATTAGTTAGTATCTGTAATATTAAAGGGATAGTTAGGATTTGAACATTAAGTTGTATGAAATATTGTCCAGGAGTGTAATGGATGTAAAGCAGAGTCCCGTGGTCAGAGTTCTGGCTCAGTTCTGAGTGAACCGGGAAGCTTTAAACAGGCAGTAAACGAGGTCACGAAACCCAAAATTTTGGAGTTTATGGTGTCGGCCAAATGGACATACGATCTAGCAGATGGCAATCAAATAATATCTTAACCAGGATATTAGCTAGTATCTGGAATATTAATGTACATATAAACCCCTCATCCTGAATATGATCTTAACCAGGATACTAGCTAGTATCTGGAATATTAATATACATATGAACCCCTTATCCTGAATATGATCTTGGGTGTTATCGTTGGGAATGGGTCTGAGCTCGCAAAAGGGCAAATACCGCCCCCTACGCCTTCCGGCTGGTATTGCACTCCACTGGGAATGGTATAGTTTTTTTTCTGGGACGATCCAAGCCGTGGTTTAAATAATCAGGCGAGGTAACCCGATTTCAATTCAACCATACATCTGCGACGCTGCCCCCCCCCCCCCCCCCCCCCCTCATATGCAATGCTGTTGAACGTGGCATGGACCTCCGCGCCCAGTACTTCAAATGGCGATCAGATAATTGGATTATTTCTTTTGCATTACATCAGTTACAAAGTAAGAACATTATATATACATTTGATCGTTGATCTGTTATGTATTTCTACCCGATCGACATTGTATCTGTGTGTGTATGTCTGGCTGTTTTCCGTTGGGTGGGAGGAGGGGGGGGAGCGGCAATATTAATGAGCATATAAACCCCTTATCCTGAATACGATCTTGACCAGGATATTAGCTAGTATCTGGAATATTAATATACATATACATCATATAAACATCCTATCCAGACAGATAGATGCCAGCAACATAAGAGTGTAGACATTCAGATGATGGTTGGTTGGTTGGTTGGATGGATGGATGGATGGATGGATGGATGGATGGATGGATGGATGGATGGATGGATGGATGGATGGATGGATGGATGGATGGATGGAAAGATAGTATGAGAGGTGGAATGCAGGGTATGAAGATAGATGGACAGATATCTTACTCTTTCTCTGGAGGACAGCAGTGGATGGAGACACTTCCTGTATATGAGACTAGCTCCTCTGGTGTAGGGAGACAGCAGCCAGATGACGAAGGCTATCTTCAGCTCATAGTAGAGAGGAAACCTGTTAGTACAGAACAACCACATAATAAACATGTTAATACAGAACAACCACATAATAAACCTGTCAGTACATACTTTTTACATCGAGAAAATGTTTAAATTGTACAATCTTTCAGCAGTCAGTCTGGAATTAATGTATGCATTCAAAAGTGCTGAATAAATGTTTTATGGGCCCATAATAGTGATTATTAATATTATTTAAGTTAAGTTTAGCCATAATCATGTATTTTGCCATAATCAGGTAGCTGAAGAAAAAAAAATACATTATATATATATTTATATTAATCATTTTCGGCCTTTCGGCATTCGGTTTTTGGCCAACTGTTTCCTATTTTCCGTATCGGTTTCGGCCAAGAATTTCCCATTCGGTGCATCCCTAGACATAACTATTGTGAAATATTAATATAGTAATAATACTGAACATTAATGGCCAGAGAGGCTCCAACATAAAGAAACACATCAACTTTTTGGGACATTTGCAGATGAAGATGGGTATCATCTCTGTGCGTGCAGTAGAGAGAGAGACCCGTGTACGGAGGTAGAATCTGGCTTTAAAGAAACCTCTAGATGAAGAGACTAAGAGAGATGTCTTGTGTACGGAGGTAGAATCTGGCTTTAAATAGACCTCTAGATGAAGAGACTAAGAGAGATGTCTTGTGTACGGAGGTAGAATCTGGCTTTAAAGAGACCTCTAGATGAAGAGACTAAGAGAGATGTCTTGTGTACGGAGGTAGAATCTGGCTTTAAAGAAACCTCTAGATGAAGAGACTAAGAGAGATGTCTTGTGTACGGAGGTAGAATCTGGCTTTAAAGAGACCTCTAGATGAAGAGACTAAGAGAGATGTCTTGTGTACGGAGGTAGAATCTGGCTTTAAAGAGACCTCTAGATGAAGAGACTAAGAGAGATGTCTTGTGTACGGAGGTAGAATCTGGCTTTAAAGAGACCTCTAGATGAAGAGACTAAGAGAGATGTCTTGTGTACGGAGGTAGAATCTGGCTTTAAAGAGACCTCTAGATGAAGAGACTAAGAGAGATGTTTTGTGTACGGAGGTAGAATCTGGCTTTAAAGAGACCTCTAGATGAAGAGACTAAGAGAGATGTCTTGTGTACGGAGGTAGAATCTGGCTTTAAAGAGACCTCTAGATGAAGAGACTAAGAGAGATGTCTTGTGTACGGAGGTAGAATCTGGCTTTAAAGAGACCTCTGGATGAAGAGACTAAGAGAGATGTCTTGTGTACGGAGGTAGAATCTGGCTTTAAAGAGACCTCTAGATGAAGAGACTAAGAGAGATGTCTTGTGTACGGAGGTAGAATCTGGCTTTAAGCAAATACCGGTAAGCTCATTTCCCCAAAGGTTGGCATAATCAACAGGTGGCTAAAGAAATGTTCTGTTTCAGTTGGTCCAAGCCATTAGGTTGTGTGCGCGTGTGTGTGTGTGTGTGTGTGTGTGTGTGTGTGTGTGTGTGTGTGTGTGTGTGCGTGCGTGCGTGCGTCTCACCATGCTAGCGTTAGGTCAGTGATGGTCTCCACGAAGGTGTACAAGGCAAACACAATCCAGTACATCATCCATCGCACCTAGAGAGAGATACCAAAACATGCCTTTACACATCTTGTACTGACGAGAGATGTACCGTGTTGTATAGAATCTGGCTTTAAAGAGAGCTCTCTAAAAGATACCATGCCACTGAACCAAGCCAGGGGGAAATATACAGAGACACAATATACCCTTCAATGGACCTCTTAAGAAATTAACATACTTAGGTCTTCAAATTCCTAACATACATGCCAAAGTAATCTCCTTAAAATCCTTAATTAAATAGCTTTCTCCCTGCTATTGAAAAAACGGATGAAAAGCTTAATAGATGGACGAACCTTCCACTGTCTTTAATAGAGAGCGAGAATCTCATAATTAAGATAATATATCAAGATGATCTCAATCTTGTGATAATGTTCATATTACTGTTATAGTGTACTGTCAAAATATTTGACAGAGAGAGAGAGAGAGAGAGAGAGAGAGAGAGAGAGAGAGAGAGAGGCTGGTGAGCGAGGGGGTCGCGTGTAGCTTATTCCCAGCGGAAGAGTGCGTTTTCCCTGATTGGCTGCGACGCCCATGTGACCGCGGCAGCGCGAGAGAGAGGCAGTGCGGAAATAGGCTGTCTATTGCCATTCTCTAAGACAAACTCTAACCTTAACCAGCTCCTTAACAGCGCCTAAACTTAACCCTTCTAACCTTAACCAACTCCGAAACAATGCCTAACCTTAACCTTAACACTTTAGTTGCCAGAGGACGAGTTTAGGCGTCCTTCCCCGCCATGCTCAAGTTGCCGAAGACGCCGTAACTCGTCTTTGATATCAATATTTAAAAAATCTGTGATCGGAATCATATTTTCCATCCGCAGCCTTCACACACAGTTCAGAGCTCCTCTCAATCCTCTAGCGGTTCAAGAGCGCCATCTGGTGGCCGATCGGCAGAAGCGCCAAACAGGAAGTGATGTGGCTGAAGTGCTGTTCACCCATATTACTTCCGGCCACTCTCTATAGCTCCCGCGACTCCATCTTGACAATACATAGCGATCCGTTGCCAATAACTCGATAAACAACATGATTTGGACGTTTATACCATTATACAACCTGGAAATAGACCGGGTATTTTTACATCCCATAATGGAAAACTGTCTACCCCACGCTGATCGCCCAACGGCCCGCGGAGACTGGGGTGAGTTTTAGCGTGTAATATTTCCGTGTTCGATACTAACTGATCTGATGAACATATGTCCCACATTAGATGAATGGTATAACGCTGCCCACGGAATTATAAACGCCCCCTCGCCCATCTGGTCAACATCAGATGACGTGTAGTAACTTCCAGAAGTACTTCCAGTTGGAATTTTTTATATCGCGCTGATTGCTATCAAACTGTATTTCATCATCAATATAATGCATTTGGGGCTATAAATCACGTTCTGGAGAAAGCTGCAGAAAGAGATGAAAACATACTTATACTTTAGATCATATTTTAGTATGAATATGTGAATGAAAAAGTTTAACGTTGCTACACCATGAACAATACATATAGGACCTTGAATGGGCCCTAATAATGGCAATCTAGCAATAGAATTTAAAAAGTTATAGCCCTGCAAAGGGGAACTTCTCCATGTTAAATAGAGCTGGCAACGGATGGTATATCATGAATTTAGCCTTAGGCAATCAAAGTGTTAACCATAACCAACTCCGAAAGAATATTGCCATTCTCTAAGACAAACTCTAACCTTAACCAGCTCCTTAACAGCGCCTAAACTTAACCCTTCTAACCTTAACCAACTCCGAAACAATGCCTAACCTTAACCAACTCCGAAACAATGCTTAAAGTTAACATGCCTAAACTTAACCGGCGAAAGAATGCATGTTAAAAAAAAATTGAAGGGAATCGAACTTGTCACCAGGATCCACAGCACGGCGGCATACCAGTTGAGCTAAGCGGCGAATGAAAAACATCGGGGATTACGGCTACATAATGCCGCAAGCTCTGCCGCTCCGCTCTGTCGCAGCCAATCAGGGAAAACGCGGAAGCACTCGGCAGCACTCTTCCGCTGGGAATAAAGAATAGGTGAGGGGGTCCTATGTTCAAGTTCAAGTTTCTTTATTAGTTGTCATACAGAAGTACAGAATACTTTTATACAAAATGCTTCTTTCTGTTACGCTCCAGAGACTGTGCTAGATAAAAGGATAAGTATAAAATAAAATAAGTATAGCAAGTATAAAATAGAAGTCACGTACGTAGACACAAGTGTTCAGTATGTACATATGTACAATGTTCAATGCAGAGTAGAAGTAACTGAGTTACCATACAATATACTATACAATATACTAATTACAATATACTATATAGTGCAAAGCAGAAATGGGATGAGGTACAATTTAGGTACAATTTACAGTAAGGTGTACTGAGGTATGGGTTGTAGTGCAAATTCTTTGCCAATCAATATAAAGTGTGTTTAGATGTTCTAAAGTGTGTAGAGTGGGTGCTGCAGTGAGTTGTTTGTTTAAAGTGAGTGTGTGCATGTGGATGTGTGTGCTGTGAGTGCTGTTGATGGTTGTTGCATAGTGTTATTGTTCGTTGAGCAACCCGATGGCCTGGGGATAGAAGCTTCTTCTGAGTCTTTCTGTGCTTGCCATGAGACTCCGGTATCGCTTGCCTGACCGCAGCAGTTCAAAGAGGCAGTTGTTTGGGTGGCTGGAGTCTTTGATAATTCTCTTAGCCTTACCCATGCACCGCTTGTTGTAAATGCCCTGGAGAGTGGGAAGCCCCCCTCCAATTGTGCGTTCGGCTGAACGGGCCACTCTCTGTAGTCTGCTGCGGTCTTGTGCGGTGCTATTCCCAAACCAGGAGGTGATATTGCCAGTCAGGATGCTCTCTATTGTGCATGAGTAGAAGTTCTTAAGGATCTTCTGACTGACTTGGAACTTCCTTAGGCGCCTGAGGAAGTAGAGGCGTTGCCGTGCCTTCTTCACAACACTGTCAATGTGTGTGGTCCATGTCAAGTCCTCGGATATGTAGACTCCTAGGTACTTGAAACTGTTCACTCTCTCAACTGGTGCCCCGTCGATGCTGAGGGGGCTGTAGTCCTTGACCCCCGACCTCCTGAAGTCCACAATCATCTCTTTTGTTTTGCTGACGTTCAGGGAGAGGCAGTTCTCCTGACACCACTGCGGCAGATTCTTTACATCTTCCAGGTAGGCCCTCTCGTCGTTGGCAGAGATCAGGCCCACCACTACTGTGTCATCAGCAAATTTGATGATTGTGTTGTTGTTCCGCTGTGCCACACAGTCATGTGTGTACAGGGAGTAGAGGAGGGGACTCAGAACACAGCCCTGGGGGGCCCCTATGTTGAGCGTGATGGATGAGGAGGTGCAGTTGCCTGCTCTTATCACCTGGGATCTACCCGTCAGGAAGTCCAAGACCCACTGGCAGAGGTCATAGTTCAAGCCCAGGTCCCTGAGCTTGGAGGGGACTATGGTATTGAATGCTGAGCTGTAGTCGATGAACAGCATTCTCACATAGTTCCCCTGCCTGTGCTGATTGGTCAAGACTTAATTGTCGAGAGAGAAAGAGGGAGCACTTGTGTGTGTGGAATGTGTGTCTTCAATAGAGAGCAGCCTCTCTCTCTCTCTCTCTCTCTCTCTCTCTCTCTCTCTAATAATAATTATAATAACAAATAAAGAAACTTGAGAAACTCAGCCTTTATTACATGGAAATGTATGTAACTTGAACCTTTAGATCCTTCTTATATTGTTCTATATGATTGGTGGCTTCCACATACAGTCTCTGAAAATAATGTTAGTTGTAACATTAAACTTTAATTCAGCAGCTGTTTAGGGGCAAGTTTAATTAAAAGCATGTTGGAAATAATGTATTTAATTTGTTTTATTTATGGTCTGGGGTCTTTGTTTAGCAAACCTAAAGCAGAACGAATAAAAACTCTATTCTTCAATATGGGTTAATTAAGTCACATCGTCAATCATCTCAATATTCATTGCATATTTTCCTCATATCGTGCAGCCTTACTCTAAAATAAAGTATTGTCTTGGAAAATATTATCATGTCCATGGATCTGTGTTAAATACATATTCTCTGTACAGTCTTGACTAGTTAATATAGGTTAACTAGCTACAGCTCAGACACTAGGGCGACAGTCTGACAGTGTTTCTTAAAACAACAGCCAAAGGGCCAGGAGATGTGACATGTCCAAGGTTCTTTTCGACTCCAGTTCTTGTGTGAGACATAACAAAGCCCTAGACCCATCTTTTGTTTTCATTTTCTCACTAGGGCATTTTTGTTTACCTTTCTGGTCAGATCTGTTATTAATTTTGTCATCTTTTGACGTCATGTCAACTTTGTACTTGGTAAGTCTGACCAAAGCTCTTTCTGGTCAGACGCTTGTGTGTCTGATTATAAACTAATCATATTATTTCTATGGCCATGGAAACAGATAATAAACTATGTTCTTTTTTATACAAATTGACTCATTCTGAATTTCTACAGCTTCACTGTTTGGCTGAAAAAAATCCACAACCGTATACTTACATATTCCTTGACGTTTTTGGTCTTGACAGCCTTGTAAGAGTAGTATGCAGGGTAGAGGGTCCCAAACACCAGCCTACACACACAAGACAACAGGTCAGCAAGACAACTCAAAACTGTGTGTGTGTGTGTGTGTGTGTGTGTGTGTGTGTGTGTGTGTGTGTGTGTGTGTGTGTGTGTGTGTGTGTGTGTGTGTGTGTCAGGTAGTCAGGTAGTCAGGCAGGTATTCAACAACACAACACAAACCTCTTAAGCTGCAACGTCCCTCATATGGGATGTTTTTCGGATTTTTTGCAACTGGCACTTTGGCGACCCCTAGTGGCTCGGGTGTGCATATTTTGTAATACAATATATATATCGAATTGAAGGCTTATTTGTTGCCTGTCGATAGCGACAAAATCTGTCAAAATCCGTTCAGCGGTTCTCGAGTTACATGCCAGTATTTTGAGGCTTGTGCAAAGTACACGGTATTGCGCAAAATACCACTCCCGACTCAGGCTGCAGTAGTTCCGTCAATCTAGATCCGATCTCGAAAATTATTGTGGATCGTTGTAGCCAATGAGTGTGGTTTTGCAATGATACCCCACATGGTAATCTAAATTAAAAAAATAAAAAACACAAAGAAACACGAAAACAGGAAGAGCAAAACAGCCGAATTAATTGAAGTCTATGAGAAAACTACGTTTTTCTTTGTACACAGTTTACCAAAATCACTCATAATCACTCATTTCTGAATGGATCTTTATGAAATTTGGATATGTACTACATAAGGCTTCAGGCTATGGCTCGGTCTGGATTTGTAATTGTAAGCCATAACACCTTCTGGGGAAATACTACCTCTGGACTACTAACTACTACAGAAAAACTGGAGTAACAAGTTTTTTTTACAACTCAAGTTCAGACCTAGGTAACTCTATTACTTTAGTACTAAAAGTGAATTTTTTTCAGAATGTAATCTTTCAAAAGAGACCAGGCTCATGGATGTGCTATAAGTATAAAGTATGTTGTTTTGGTTTGCAAAAAAAGTATGCAGCCCTCAAGTTCAAGTTAAAAAATTGCCACTTTTCTGCCCGCTTATAGATGAAGGGAGAAAGAGAAGTTGGCGGGAGAAAAGTCATGATACACCAGAAAACCACAGTGTCTAGAGCAGGGGTTCTCAAACTGTTTTATACACCGACCCCATTTTATTTAGGGATTTTTTTGGCGACCCCACACTTAATGTATCACATAATTGCAAACGTGGAAATAAGGAATATCAAAATAAAAGCACACGTTGTGGAACTTGATCATGCATATTTATTAGAAAATGAAATTACAGCACTATGTTATCAATGAAATGAATGAATATTATCAACAAAAGCAACGGAATTGTTTCTGTATATGCATTTCATAAAACAAGGCATATTTAGCCCAAATATGTTGCCAGAACATAAAAAAAAGAAGAAAAGTGCGTTCACATGCACTTTTCAAGGGTGTGCTTGTACATTTGAACAGTTCCATGATACGTGGCTGCGTTATGCTGAGAAAGAGGCGGAGATGCGCTTCTACTCTGAGGCGAGATCTGTATTTCTTTTTTATTAATGTCAGTGCCAAAAATCCAGCATCACAGAGGTATGTTGATGCAAAGGGGACAAGCTTTCTCTGCGCAGGATTACACAGCACTGGGTACTCGTTCCGGACTGATACCGAGAACTTTGCAAGGGCCTGTCCACAGTGAACTTTACTTTCTCGTCACACTAAATCAATTTGCGCCTCCTGCTCAGTAGGGTTGGGCATCGTTTGGATTTGAATGATTCCGGTTCCGATTCCGATTCTCCATATCGATTCCTGTTCTGAACGATTCTCGATTCCGATTCTTTGAGGTGCAGGTCACAGCTTATTTCGCAGGAGAATTTTTATCTTTTTGAAAATTTTACATTTTTTTCATACTATTCACATTTTCAGTTGACTTGATACAGTTTAATTTGGTTGCTGTACTGTAACTAGGGTATTAATTAACAAAGTAAAAAAAAAAAAAAAAAAATTTTAAAGAATCGAAATGCAGGTATGTTACTTCCGGTTCCAGAACCGGAAGTTAGGAACCGGTTCCTAATTAGAACCGGTTTTCGGTGCCCAACCCTACTGCTCAGACAGTGGGAGGCCTGTTGCGTCATGAACAGATCTAGGATCCAGTTGTCCAAATTGTCCGCGCTCAATGATTGTTCAATGAGCCCTTCTATGTGGCTACAGATGATGGGCTGCCTTCAAATAATTTTTGCAACATTCTGTTCCTCCAAAAAGCCATCAAGCTGAGTAAATACCCCAACATCTCAGCTGATTATCCTGGAGTGCCACAAACGGAGTTCCTTAATCCAGCTCGCCACTTTAGCCGCGAGTCCAAACAGGTCTGTGTGTCCCGACCTTGTTCAACGCATTGAGGCGGTCAAAGATGTCGGCTAGATATGCCAGCTGTGCCAGCCATTCATTATCAGCGCATTTCTCTGCCAATGGGTTGTTCTCGTCTGCGAGGAAAATCCACGCTTCTTCTCTCTCTTCGTGCTTCTGACTAGGGATCCGATATCGGTATCGGCCGCCGATATCAGTAAAATAGCTGGGATCGGGTATCGGTAAAAAAATATATATATTTTTTTATACATTTTATTTAATTTTTTATAATAAATAAAATAAGAAATAACCATTCAGTACATTTATATCTATGTGTTCATTTGTTACATTTAGTTTCACTAAGTTAGGAAAGTAATGTTTTAAGTCAAGCCTGATGTTGCCTTGCACAAAAGAATGATCCCAGTCTCTTCCACACAGTGACAGTGAGGCATACAGTTTATTAATTGAATGAATGAAGTTTATTTTCTGTCTTTGTTTACAACAAATCAAAAACACACTTGTGATCCTTTACAATTCTTAAAAACAAAAGATATTTTAATACGTGGATAACATTTTTATTTTTTGTACTTTTTTGGGGGGGGGAATTGGACAATGGGTATCGGATCGGTATCGGTATTGTCCGATACCCAAACCCAGGTATCGGTATCGGGACTGAAAAAGTCGGATCGGTGCATCCCTACTTCTGACAACAAACATTATCCATTGCGAGTGTCAAGGTTACACAGTACACAAACGACGAGACGTGGTCTCCACGATTATACATGCGCAGGATGTAGTGAGATGTGTATTGGAATACTGTGTCCACAGTATATCTAAGACAACACCTAGCTGCTGCTACTGAACCACAGTATATATAGACAACACCTAGCTGCTGCTACTGAACCACAGTATATATAGACAACACCTAGCTGCTGCTACAGTATATCTAAGACAACACCTAGCTGCTGCTACTGAACCACAGTATATATAGACAACACCTAGCTGCTGCTACAGTATATCTAAGACAACACCTAGCTGCTGCTACTGAACCACAGTGTATCTAAGACAACACCCAGCTGCTGCTACTGAACCACAGTGTATCTAAGACAACACCCAGCTGCTGCTACTGAACCACAGTGTATCTAAGACAACACCTAGCTGCTGCTACTGAACCACAGTGTATCTAAGACAACACCTAGCTGCTGCTACTGAACCACAGTGTATCTAAGACAACACCTAGCTGCTGCTACTGAACCACAGTGTATCTAAGACAACACCCAGCTGCTGCTACTGAACCACAGAGTATCTAAGACAACACCCAGCTGCTGCTACTGAACCACAGTGTATCTAAGACAACACCCAGCTGCTGCTACTGAACCACAGTATATATAGACAACACCTAGCTGCTGCTACTGAACCACAGTGTATCTAAGACAACACCTAGCTGCTGCTACTGAACCACAGTGTATCTAAGACAACACCCAGCTGCTGCTACTGAACCACAGAGTATCTAAGACAACACCTAGCTGCTGCTACTGAACCACAGTGTATCTAAGACAACACCTAGCTGCTGCTACTGAACCACAGTGTATCTAAGACAACACCCAGCTGCTGCTACTGAACCACAGAGTATCTAAGACAACACCTAGCTGCTGCTACTGAACCACAGTGTATCTAAGACAACACCCAGCTGCTGCTACTGAACCACAGTGTATCTAAGACAACACCCAGCTGCTGCTACTGAACCACAGTGTATCTAAGACAACACCTAGCTGCTGCTGCTACTGAACCACAGTGTATCTAAGACAACACCTAGCTGCTGCTACTGAACCACAGTGTATCTAAGACAACACCTAGCTGCTGCTACTGAACCACAGTGTATCTAAGACAACACCCAGCTGCTGCTACTGAACCACAGAGTATCTAAGACAACACCTAGCTGCTGCTACTGAACCACAGTGTATCTAAGACAACACCTAGCTGCTGCTACTGAACCACAGTGTATCTAAGACAACACCCAGCTGCTGCTACTGAACCACAGAGTATCTAAGACAACACCTAGCTGCTGCTACTGAACCACAGTGTATCTAAGACAACACCTAGCTGCTGCTACTGAACCACAGTGTATCTAAGACAACACCCAGCTGCTGCTACTGAACCACAGTATATCTAAGACAACACCTAGCTGCTGCTACTGAACCACAGAGTATCTAAGACAACACCCAGCTGCTGCTACTGAACCACAGAGTATCTAAGACAACACCTAGCTGCTGCTACTGAACCACAGTGTATCTAAGACAACACCCAGCTGCTGCTACTGAACCACAGTGTATCTAAGACAACACCTAGCTGCTGCTACTGAACCACAGTGTATAGAGACAACACCTAGCTGCTGCTACTGAACCACAGTGTATGTAAGACAACACCTAGCTGCTGCTGTGCCGACAGTAAACAAGAATGACATAATAAATTAAACACTGTCATGTGCAGTGCACCTACATTACTGTTGCATCGTCTGACGATAAGTAAACATGCTGTATGCGGTATGCCCAACATACAATTTCAACACAAGGCACAAACACACACCAGCTGTGGGGCTTACAGTGATGTGTCATCAATCATCCTTCTTATTGATCATCAACACTACTCAGAATGGCAATAAAAAGCTTGCATACCTTGTTAATTTGTCCCAAACATTGACATTGAGCATATCGCATTCAATATGTCCCTCATATCGTGCAGCGGGGGCCGTAATGCTTAGATATACGATATAATAGCTTAGATTATATATATTATATAATAGTTTAGATTATATATGATAGTTCAGTAGCAGTGGTGATGACAAGGGGTCATGTTATAAACTGCGTGTGTGTATATATATTATAAATATATATATACACACATAGGCCTGCCACGATAACAAATTTTGCTGGGCGATTAATTGCCCCCGAAAATATCGCGATAAGCGATATTATTGCGACCGGTTAGAGAATTTTTTTTTGAGAAATTTATTTCCCAAAACTTTTATTTTGAAGCCCACCGCTCCGTCTTTTCCGGTGTTTTAGACTTTTATTTTGAAGCCCACCGACCGGACCGGAAGTATTGTTGTTATTATCCTAGCTTGCTGATGCTGCTGGTGGACTGGGGCCAGCTAACGTTAGCTTGCTGATGCTACTACTACTTCGACATGCTGCTAATGGGCTGGGGCCAGCTAACGTTAGCTTGCTGATGCTGCTGGTAGATCGACATGCTGCTAGTGGACTGGGGCCAGCTAACGTTAGCTTGCTGATGCTACTACTACTTCGACATGCTGCTAATGGGCTGGGGCCAGCTAAAGTTAGCTTGCTGATGCTACTAGTAGATCGACATGAGCTAATGATAAAACAAATGTTGAGATTGTTGGTGAACAACTAACTTTAAGTTAGTTTTAACGTTAGCTACTAACGTTAAAACGCTAACGTTACACTACAAATAACGCTACTTGGTTAAAAGGAGCAACACTATTGAGAAATGTAGTTAAGCTATGTGGTGTTGCCCCACGGAGCTCCTGTGCTGTGCTCTCTGCTCTGTAGTAAAGCCAGCGGCCCGCCTCCCAACACGGACAGTGACTGACAAGGGGCACTGGTTCCGCCTCATTAAAACAAACGCGCAAATAGCAATTAATCGCGCCCGTCAAAATCATTGCATTAATTTTAATTATCGCGGCAATTAATCGATTTATTGCTTATCGCGGCAGGCCTATACACACATAGTATATAAACTCGTATTTCGATAGTATTTAGTAGAGCTCTGCCTAAAGTCACACATCAACGTTAGTAGGCTATAATAATCGATTATGTTCCGTCACTACATCGATGCAGAATCGTCCATGTCCGCATGATCGCATCGCAATGCATCTTAGAATCGAGAGATTTCCATACCCCTAGTATTTACTATTTAGAAGCATTACTTCTAAGACCTGGATCTATGGTTGTGTTGGTTTTATCCAGCTGTGTTAAATAGTGGCCATTCTGTTCATAATGGTGAACATAAAACGCCTGTCGATTGCATACCAAAATTTTAATTTAAATTGGACACTATTCTGGAACCATTTGTAGCAGATGCACAAGTCTGGCCTCTTTTGAAAGGAAAATCTTTCTGCACTCTGGCTTTAAAGATAGCAGACTTTAAGTACTATTGTCATGGAGTTAGAGAGGTTTGAACACACTGGGGAAAAAAAGTATTCATTTTCGTCTGAATTATTTTGCAAACAGATGCCTGCAGATCTATCTACTGTATAGTTATTAGCTGAAAACACTGCTGGGGCCATAGCCTGAAGTCTTACCTAGAACATGTCTAAACTCGATAACAATATCACAAAAATGTTTGTGTTTTACACATCTTTATGTAATGGTATGTTTAGCCGTTTTTCTTAGTGAATTAGTGAGAGGAGTCAACAAACACTACCTCAGTCCCCTCTCCCCCTCCGCTCTCTCGTCACATACACCACCCCTTCTCACCCACTTCTCACACAACTACAGACCAAGAACAGATCAGCGCAACAACAGATCAGCGCAACTTGAGCTCCGGAGAGAGGGGTTATCTTGCGTACGGTACACTTTACCAGTTTTACCACTTCTCTGCCTCAGAAAACCAACTCAATAAGATGTCGTTCGTTCGCTCAACCCACACACACAACACTGAGATTACCTGTAATTTAGCATAGCCTCATAGTGTGGCGAACACACACACCCTCTCTCTCTCTCTCTCAGTGAGTTGAGAAGTGAATGTGACAGAAAGATTGCAGAAGGCATGATCATATTTCATATCATAGATCATAGAGCAAAGGAGAGGAGAGGAGGAGAGCGGAGCAGAGAAGAGAGGAGACCGTCACAATATCAGACAAATCTAGTACTATCAGAATCAGGGCATCTGTGCTAGGGATGGGTACTAGGGATGTCCCGATCGCCTTTTTTTGCTTCCGATCCGATCCCGAGCATGTGATTTTAAATATCTATCGATCCGATCGTTTCCGATCCGATCTTTCACATTAGTAATCAATTTTGACGCATTTTTGTCAGAAACTAGAGCGAGACAAGCCCATCTGTTGCCTATAATAGTCCGGGGCGCGAGAGCGGAGGCTTTTATTATTACATTCACCCTGAGAAATGTGCTTCTGCTTCATATGAGAAATATTAAAAGTTTCAATATATGTTTGCACATTAGGATACATTCAGTGTTCGACTTACGTAATGGTCCATTCTGGTCTGAAACGGCGACGATAAACCTCAGTCACGTAACGTTATCCTCCAGGTGAAAATTTAGTCTGAAAACTTCGCCTCCAGCCTGCTGCTTCATGAATTTTTCCTCCACGCGGAATCTCCTCCTTGCAAACATTGCAACTGGCTTGACTTTATATTTTAAAATGCTTAGTTCCAAACCTCTGACATTAAGTCTAGCTGCTCAAGTCAGTGGATATTAACTGTGTTTCGGGAGCGACGTGTTGTTGTTGTGGTCGCGTGTAGCGTGTAGCGTCTAAATTAAAGGGAATGTTTGTTGCAACGGTGAAAATTAAAGGGGAATGTGTTTGTTGTGGATAATTATTCTGCTCTGTGTGACAATAAATACATTAATGATGATATATTATATGTAATTTAAAACCAAAACTAAGGCCTCCGTATGAGTTTAAGACGTGGACATGGTCATGTTTGTTGAATAAAAATTTTCTTTTTTTGACTGCCGATTTTTATTATAATTTTTTCCCGATCCCCGATACTCTGAAAAGCACGTGATCGACGCCGATTCCGATCACGTGATCGGATCGGGACATCCCTAATGGGTACCGAATTAGGTACTTTTGAGGTACCGAACCGAAACACGTCGGTACTACCGAGTATCGAATCAAGTGAGAAACCGAAAAGAAAATTAAAAAAAAATTAAAAAAAATATTTTTTATTGTTTTTTTTTTTATTTTTTTTACTTTTTTTTTTTACTTTTTTCTTTTCATGTCAACGTTTACACGCACAATATATGCTTACCTAGGATTTGACTTGATTCAACAACAAAGCAGTCGGAGCAATGACAAGCCGAAAACTGTCGAAATTGTAGTTATTTGAAGTTTGGATTTATTTTTTTACAACTGAGGTAGGTAAATTAAATTTCTTGAGATTAAAGTACCGAAAAAAGGTACCGTTGGGTACCGGTATCGATTCACAGGTACCGGTACCGGTATCGGTTCAAATGTGAAAGGTACCCATCCCTAATCTGTGCTCTAGGCCACAACAGTGTCCCAGCTTGCAGCACATATCTGGGCCACAGATTTCCCTACACAATTACAAGCTCATATTTACTCAAATCTCACAGCATGCACTCACACACCAAGGACAGCTACTTCAGTGTTTCTAGTACGAAAGCCCAACCCAACCCAACAAAAATCCACTTTCATAGCACCATCTCTGTAATTACTCCCACGATCAACTTCTTCTGATGAATTTCTATCAATTTCTATCAAATGCCTGTCTACTTCTCTGTGGCAGCTTTAGGCCCAACAAAATAAATTGTTTGGTTCCTGTTGGTTGTCAGTTAAGGCCATGGGTAGGTAGGGAATTTTTTTATTTTTTTTACAGCGACTATGGATAGGGAATTTCTTTATTTAATTAAAATTTGCACGACAACATGGATGCATGTACTCTAACGGTACACAAAAACCACGGTACGTACCTCGGTTTTGAAGTCAAGGTTCGGTACGGTTTTCGGTACAGCGGGGGAAAGTTTGGCTTTCCATGTTCCACTCAGGGGTGATGTAGTGTGCAGTAACTAATTGTACTTGTAGGGCTGTCAACGAATATTCTATATTGAAATTAATAATCGACTTGTTAAAAAAAAAAATAATAATAATAATAATATTAGATTGTGAAAAAAACAGCCCCCGGTGGACGGTAGTTAGTGGTTAACAATAACATACCGTTGTATTCATTTGGTACACTACACAGCCGTTCGGTACGGTACGGTACACACTGAAACTTGTTCGGTACGGTACGGATACACGTACCTTTACACCCCTAATGTACTCTGTACTCTGTTTAATATCCATAATACTAAAGGTTAAAATACAAAGACACTGTACTACAACAGTACAATGTACAAAGGTAGTAGTATTAATCAAATCAAATCAAATGTATTTGTAAGGCCCGACAACACACGTTAATGTCCCCATGGGCCGGACACGTCTTCTTTAAACAAGTCAAGAAGAAACATCACAATAAGTCAAGAACAAAACAAGAACACCATAAGGTCCAACAAATTTAAAATAAAGGCAAAATAAATAAATGCAACACTCCCAGACATACCCCATGCAAAACTCACTAAAACCTAGCAATAGGAAAAAATGCACCACAGGCAATGTGGAGGAGAGAAACCTTAGAAGGGCCATTCAAGGGGGGATCTCCCTTCTTAGATGTCGGTGATAGTAGTGTTGCAGACGGACAGTTGGTAAGCATGCACTCATGTATGTAGTGGAACACAGATGAGTGCATGCAATAGCAACTGAACATTTAGAAAAATTTATGATAAGAGCTGATAGCGATAGGATAGCAACTGAACATTTTGAAAGATTAAAGATAGAGCTGATAGCGGATCTATTTGAGGCACAGGGGCGGCGCAAAGAGGGTTGCGTCCTCCCCGTCTTAACACTTTGAGTGCCAGCCGACGAGATATCTCGTTTTTAATAGTTATATTTTTTATTAGCGATTTCCATTCATATTTCATCAATCTAGCCTCACGTTACCAGTGGGGATCTGTCTGAACTCGAATAGGGAAAATACCGCCCCCTATCGTCTCCCGGATGGTAATGCTTGCATTGGAATGGACTAAATGAAAATGGTTGAGAAAAGAAAAATCCGGAATCCACATTTTACTTCTCAGGCAAGTAACCCGAGCCGATTGGACTCATTGTGGACAGTCAGAACAGCATGGAATATATATTTCCAGTACCCAGCGTTGGATCAATAAACGCGATCGATATTTGGAATGGCGATCAGGAAATGGAATAATCTTTTTGGAGAACATTTGATCTGAGGTAAGGAATCTATTTTACCAGTATTGGGATAATCAGAGCTATTTTCACCTATATATCAGTGTGTGCCATATGTGTGTATGTGTGTGTCTGTGTGTGTGTGTGCGATCAGGAAAGAGAATTGATTTTTCAGCCCACTTCTATAGCGTGCATAAGTACACATATACTATCGATAATCTAGCGTTTATTTGAAAACGATTCATAAATAGGCCGAAAAATTACAACGTGTTTTGTGTATTCCAGTGTATTCCAGTAAAGGGTGTTTATCACAGAATCTTCTGAAATCTTCAAAAAACAAGCGTTTTTCAAAATGGTATAAAACAGAAATTAACTGATTAAAAAACAATCCGTTTCGACAATGTTGACTGCAATCAAGTCATTGAAAAGCGACGGCCACATTAGACACATAGCCATAATTTAAGATATAGTTTATGCGTTCGCAAATATGAGAGTTCTATCATTGAAGTGGGTGGTGGCATTCAAGGGGGTAAATAGGAAACGGAGGCCGGCACTGAAAGTGTTAATCACGGGACGTCCAACACTCCGGTCATCACTACGAGACTGCCGGAGACAGGGAGACAGGGGGGCACGCAGAGAGGGTCGCATCCTCCCAGTCTTCATCACGGGACATCCGACACTCCGGTCATCACTCCGGGACAGCCAGAGTTAAAAATGCCACCCCTAAAACTACTCACTAAATATCCTGACGTCAGAGAGTTGTGTAAATATTGTGAAATACTTGCTTTTTATATATTCTCATTATTGACATGGACTGCACTTTGACTAAGATTTAACTAAACTTTGTTAAAAAAAATTTAATAAAAGAAATATATATATATATATTTTTTTTTTTTACTCATAAAATACATTTGGGTTGCACCTAAATCGGCAGGGTCGGTCGGCAACCGGAACCAAACCATTTATTTTGCATGGCCTTATCAAATAAAATTAGAACAACCAGAAGAACGCGAAGTAAACATTTTGATCACAGTTGCAGCTATAAAAGTTTCCTCTTGGTGTTTCTTACCAGACCATATAAAAATAACTTTATTTGTATAGCACCTTTCATACAAGAATTGCAAGCTCAAAGTGCTTCACAGCAGCAGAAAAAGACAGGCATAAAATGAGCACAACATTGGCAGATCAATGGATAAAATGCAGACCCCCCGTTCCTCACTATTGAAACTCCACAAAACCGATTTGTCCTGAGTCTGTGCTATTTAGCGTAGCTTAGTTAGCAGCTAACGTTAGTTAAGGTGCTTTTTACCGCAACGTGGGCATACAGGAATGGCGAGGATGTTAGACGCATTTATTGGACCTGTTGCTCGTGGAGTTTTCATAGAAACAGCGTGACTCACCAGAGGAGTTGTCACAGGCTGTAGAACACAGGGCTGAAGAGCTAGATGTCATAGCTTCTAAAATTGAAGGTGGGGGGGCAACGGGCTCAGCCCCTCCCTTCTAGCTGGTGTGAAACACAGAAGTTATCATCAAATGCGAGTGAAATGCACATCTCTCCCTCCCTCCCTCCCTCCTTTCTTGGGCAGGGTGAAAGGCTTTATGGTGATGTCTTCAGATTGGAATGTATAGACGTTAAAGGGTCACCCTAACCATCCTGACAGACTTGTTCTTTATTCACTGATGAGGAATGGCATCTTGTATCCAGCAGGCCTTGGTGGACTATAGTTTAACCCTCTAAAGCCAAATAGACATGTTTTGCAAAACATTACATATCTTTGGAACCGTTTATGATAAAGAAAGACTCGCTCAGAAGTGCACAAAAGTACTACCTACAATATTGAAATATCTATATATCTATATCTATCTGTATCTAACTATATCTATATATATATATATACCTACCTGGGTTCCATCCTAGAGGCAAATCTTTCCTGTGACAAAATGGCATCCAATGTAATAAAAAAAGTCAACCAACGAACTCGTTTCTTGTACCGGATCTCCTCACTGGTAAACAAGAATACCCTGAAGACTCTAGCAGGAGCACTCATTCAAGGGTACTACGACTATGCTTGCACCTCATGGTACCAAAGCACCTCAAAGGCGCTAAAAACAAAATTACAAACATCTCAAAACAAACTGGTCAGACTACTGCTTGACCTTACTCCTAGAACCCACCTCACCCCTGCCCACTTTGACAACCTAGGATGGCTTAGAGTAGACGACAGAGTACAGCAACTTGCAATGGGCCTGGTCTACAAGATACACTACACGACCAAGGTACCCATGTACATGACTAAATACTTCCCAAAGGTCAGTGAATACCACGATCACAACACCAGAGGGAGCTCCACAAATCATGTTAAACCCAGATTCGGCTCAAACAAGGGACTAAACACGTTTAGCAATTATGCCACATCAATGTGGAACGCCCTACCCAAAGCTGTAAAGGAATGTGAATCTCTACCCACTTTCAAAAACACTCTCAAAAAACACCTACGGGAGACTGCAACTCGAAACTGGCCCCTGTAAATGTCCGAACACAACCCCCTCCAATGTACAGTAAATTACCAAGTATGGTCTTGTCAATAATCCAATGTACAGTGTTGTTTGTACAGTTGTACAGTGTCCCCCACCCACCCCTCCAACCCAACCCCCCCCCCACTCCTACCCAACCCCCCCCCCCCCCCCCCCATGTTTGATGTTTGGAACTATGGTTTGAAGTAGCCTACTGCTACTGTTGTATCGCCGTTGATGATTCATGATTGTGTGTAACTAATGCTATTATGCATAAGATGCAGCCAGAGAGGGACATTGATAGGAGCCCACAACAGAAAAGGGGGGCCTATATGATGGAGGGGCCTTTTGTGTGTGGTGGTGTGGTGTGTGTGTGTGTGTGTATATTGCAGGGAGATATTGGTCCAAATATGAACTATATATATTTTCACATATAGGTAAAAGAAACACCCAGAACAACAACAGAAGTGAACTGCCACCTGGTGATATTCGATCGTCATTGCAATTCCAACGTAGGTAGATGAATCATAGACATGGGGGACCCTGATGTAAACAAGACGAAAGTCTTTCTCTGGTCTGCATCCCCTTAACAATTGTATGTATTGAGCTGTACTGTACTGTACCCATTCTGCAATCTGTTAATAAACTTTTCAATCAATCAATCAATCAAACAGAGGGCTCCGGGTGACCGTATAGAACGCGGATCAAAGGAAACTATCAAAGGATCAAAACCCGAGTATACACAGGTTTCTGGCGCTCAACCATTGGCCCGACTACTCGGGTATGGCTGTGAAAGAGTTATGGTCTTAATAGACTATAGTTAAATAAAGGGTTAAATATGATTTATATGTCCTGATAGGTGTTCTTCACTCACTCTCAGTCGAGTTCATTGTTAATGAATTCCAGGTTCTCAGATAAACTGAGTGAAAACTGGAAGAATGAAGCCAGCCCTGATCTAGAGCATGACCGATTAATCAGTCAGCTGATTTAATCATAATTAGTATTTAGTTATGATACTCCGTCACTGTTTACAATACTCTCATATATATTTTACTCCCTAATATGTGCATTGGCCACAATAATCCAGTATTGGTCGGGCTCTAATGAGTTCTGCTGGGAAACAGAGAACGCTAGTGTCCTCCACGGATTCTTCTCGCATGTCTTGTGACGACCAGGCAGACAAGCTACTCTGCCATAAGGATTAGGCTGCAGAACATTCCTGTTTCCAATACACACACAGTGCCTGCCCAGTGCCCACCACAATATCAGACAGACAGACCCACCACAATATCAGACAGACAGACTCACCACAATATCACAGACCCACCACAATATCAGACAGACCCACCACAATATCAGACAGACCCACCACAATATCAGACAGACAGACAGACCCACCACAATATCAGACAGACAGACCCACCACAATATCAGACAGACAGACCCACCACAATATCAGACAGACAGACCCACCACAATATCAGACGGACAGACCCACCACATGTTACATGACATGTTAAGATGTTACTGTGTCAGTCTGTGGAGGGTCTGTTTTGATTGATTGATTGAAAAGTTTATTAACAGATTGCAGAATGGGTACAGTACAGTACAGCTCAATACATACAATTGTTAAGGGGATGCAGACCAGAGAAAGACTTTCGTCTTGTTTACATCAGGGTCCCCCATTTTCAATTCATCATAACATATATGACATACATGACATACAGATAGACAGTAGCTACATCTATACATTTATGACATATCAGATTTGCAAATACAGTACTGTTTGTGATACAAAAGTGTCCAGAAAAGGAGTGTATATACATTTGGCGTAGAAACTGTACATTGGAGGAGGTTGGATGGGTGGGGTGGGGTTGGGTGGGTTGGGTGAGGGCTGTACATTGGAGGTGGGGGGGGGGGGGGGGGGGTTGGGTAGGGGACACACACACATTTTACACTGTACATTGGAATACTGACAAAGCCTTACTTGGTCATTTACTGTACAACTAGGTTAGGACATTTGTAGGGGCCAGTTTCGAATTGCAGTCTCACGTAGGTGTTTTTTGAGAGTGTTTTTGAAAGTGGGTAGTGATTCACATTCCTTTACAGCTTTAGGTAGGGCGTTCCACATTGATGTGGCATAATTGCGAAACGTGTTTAGTCCCTTGTTTGAGCCGAATCTGGGTTTTACATGATTTGTGGAGCTCCCTCTGGTGTTGTGATCGTGGTATTCACTGACCTTTGGGAAGTATTTTGACATGTACATGGGTACCTTGGTCGCGTAGTGTATCTTGTAGACCAGGCCCATTGCAAGTTGCTGTACTCTGTCGTCTACTCTAAGCCATCCTAGGTTGTCAAAGTGGGCAGGGGTGAGGTGGGTTCTGGGAGTCAGGTCAAGTAGTAGTCTGACTAGCTTGTCTACTCTAGATGTTGTTAAGATGTTACTGTGTCAGTCTGTGGAGGGTCTGTCTAGATGTTAAGATGTTACTGAGTCAGTCTGTGGTAGTCTGTCTAGATCAGCGGTTCTCAAACTACGGGTCGCGACCCAAAGTGGGGTCGTAGGTTATTATTATGACAGTGAGTGTGGTCGCGTGGCAAAAAGAAAACTATAGATAGTTTTCCACCCAGCAGCTGTGTGTATTTGCCATGTCTCGCCCCTTCTTCAATGGAGGCTGACACCGTATTCCAATACACATCTCACTACACCCTGCGCATTTATAATCGCGGGAGGGGGGTCTGGTCTTTTGTGTGTAACCTGGAGTCGCAATGGATAGGTTTGTTGTCAGAAGCTTTGCTGGTTGGCCGCGATGAAATGGGCTCTGCCTCTGCGCATAACCAGCTGCTATACCACACTGAAGTGAGGTGGCTATCTCGAGGAGTATTCGCCTTTGTTAACTCTGAGAAGAAACATGGATTTTCCATTAGCAGAGAAATGTGCTGATAATGAGCTGGAAACTCCGTTAGTGGCACTCCAGGATAATCAGCAGAGATTTGGGGGTATTTACTCAGCTTGATGGCTTTTTGTATCTACCAGAATGCAGGAGGCGCTCAATGATCTTTCGTGTGACGAGCTACTGAAAGTCAAGTTCACTGGACAGCTCCTCGCAAAGTTCTGGACATCAGTCCGGAACGAGTACCCAGTGTTGTGTAATGCTGCGCTGATAAAGCTTGTCCCCTTTGCATCAACCTCTGTGAGGGCGGATTTTCAGAGTAGGAGCGGATCTCTGCCAAAGCGCACGTGAGCGCATTTTCTTTTCATGTTCTGGCAACATATTTTGGCTAAATATGCCTCGTTTTATAAATGTGTATACAGAAAAAATTCCATTGCTTTTGTTGATAATATTCATTCATTTTATTGATAACATAGTGCTGTAATTTCATTTTCTAAACAACGTGTACTTTTATTTTGATATTCCTTATTTAAATATAAAAAAAATCCAAAATAAAATGGGGTCGCGGTATAAAAAAGTTTGAGAACCCCTGGTCTAGATGTTGTTAAGATGTTACTGTGTCAGTCTGTGAGGGTCTGTCTAGAATCTATTTAGAATCTAGAATCTATTCTATCTAGAATCTGAATCTATTTGGTTATTATTTATTTCATAAAGTGTTATTTATTTCATTAATAGTGTTATTATTTATTTCCTGACTTTTTTTCTGTGAAGATCCCGGAAAGGGTTATTAATATTTGGTTATGTGTGGCTTCCTGAAAAACAATAAATGTTTATGTTTAGGCACCCCTGCGATCGTCACACTTTTTCTGTTACAAACTGACCCCGGCCCCCACCAGAGAAGGGACAAGTTATGTGGCCCTCACAGGAAAAAGTTTGGGGACCCCTGGTCTAGATGTTAAGATGTTACTGTGTCAGTCTGTGGAGGGTCTGTCTAGATGTTGTTAAGATGTTACTGTGTCAGTCTGTGGAGGGTCTGTCTAGATGTTGTTAAGATGTTACTGTGTCAGTCTGTGGAGGGTCTGTCTAGATGTTGTTAAGATGTTACTGTGTCAGTCTGTGGAGGGTCTGTCTAGGGTGCGTCAGGATAGTCAGGTATTCTGTGAGTTTGTCCTGAGACATTAAAACAGCGTCAGTGTGAAGGTGTCTCTGTAGAGGAAGCACAGCAGCTCGTCTGCCCTCGTTCTGTCTGATGTACTTCTACGTTAATTATTACATGGATGTTTTCTTGTGTCATGGTGTTTTAAGTTAATGTTAGTTAAATGTACTTATAATATATAGGGGGTCAATCTAGACAAGCTAAACTATTTTATAATTTACAGTCTGGGTCTGGCTGGCATACAGGAACACATAGGCCTAAATCTAGAGGCATAGCTCGGGAATAGATCCAACATTGAGTGCTCTCTGATTTCATGTTAGCACTAGCAGCCCATCTATGTAAATAAGCGGTACTGGCATAGATCTATGTTTAAAGAAAGATGATGGAGATCCGTTGGCCCACTTGAATTTCAATTGGCCGGTAAATATAAATCTTGACGGCCATCTTGGGAGGTGATTCTTTTTTTGTATTATTACATTGAATTAGAAAATGTTGGTGAATGTCAGTCGAACATGCGTCAGTGAGTGGCAGACTCGCTGAATACTACAACCCCCTCTCTTGCAACACACGCGCAATAATCACACAAAGCCCTTTGTTGCCGTAGAGGCAACGGTGAAACAGATGTCCCTTAGGAAAGTGTCAATACGGTACAAGGGCCGTCCCAAAAAAGCAACGTGGGACAAGATAACAGGTGAGTTTAACGTGGTGTCAGGAGAGGAGTGCACGGCGGCTGAAGTGAAAAAGAAATCAGTCTAAGAGAGAGTTTATTGATCCCTCTGGGTCAATAAAGTACTTCTATTCTATTCTATAAAAAATAAAACAATCGCAAAAATGGGAGAGAGTTAGAGCCATATGAAATCCGTTTTATTATTTTCCAAATTCCATTTAATTTTTTCCCAAATTCCATTTTTTCCGTTTTAATATTTCAGAATTCTGTATTTTGCTTTTTATGCTCATTTTACCATCAGAAATAGTGTCTAATAAGTGGGAATGAATAAATGTCCACAATTGAATAAGATATAACAGTCCATTTAATGTTTTTAAGTGCTGCAACTCAGAAATACAGTTCAATTTTACACAATATTTTTCAATTAATATTGTGACAAAATAAAAATACATATTTCAAGTGTAAACAATAGATACAGCTAGCTACTACTGACATTATCACAATGACAATGTCAGTAACCTAGCTATATCTATTATATTGTGATGAAATATAGTAATGCATAATTTAGGCACCTTTAGTTTAGTTTATTTCGTTTATAAAGGACAGTGTATAATGACAATCGTTTGCATTAAACAAATGGATGGGTGCACTAGATTTAGCAAGAAGCTATCATTTCCATCTATAGTCCTATGTACTGTAACGTTTCATAGCTATTTAAGTTTATTTAGATTATAAAGGGCAGTGTATAATGACAATCGTTTGCATTAAACAAATTGATGGGTGCACCAGATTTAGCTAGAACTTCTAGAAGCTATCATTTCCATCTATAGTCCTATAACGTTACATAGCTATTTAAGTGTATTTAGTTTATAAAGGGCAGTGTATAATGACAATCGTTTGCATTAAACAAATGGATGGGTGCACTAGATTTAGCTAGAAGCTATCATGACCTAACGTTATAGCTATTTATTTTTTTGCGGGTCCAGTCCACGGAACGTTGACAGAATTAGCAAAACACCTTATCACCGGAGGCATAAAAGTCATTAGGATACTGCTCTGCTCTGAATTTAGGGTTTAGTGTGGTATTTCGTAGCTTTTTGGATGCTGTTAATACCGGAGCAGCTACACGCTTGGACATTGCTGTGTTGTTGTGAAGCAGTGTGGAAGTGACGCGCGCGGTGTAACACGCTTTAGCGTCCCGGTCATGTTTGCTTTGCACCAAACGTTCCACCGTTATCCCGAAAACGGAATTACAGTCCAAATTATGGCAAATTCTGCAATATTCCACGTTTTACAGGTAATTCCATTTTTATTGCTCAATTCCGCGATTCCGTCCGCGATTCCGTGATCGCGGATTTCATATGGCTGAGATACTAGTCAGTTGTCACTGGAGGAAGAACAGTCAGCTCAGGGTTGTCTGAGGTGTGTCGGTGTTTGTTCAGCAGTCTGACGCTGCGCTCGGCGGTGGAGTGAGTGCACGTGTGGCTCTCGTTGTTGGCCACCTCCTGCTCCGTCTTGGGAAGGGCCAGAGCCTTCTACAAAAAAAGAGAGACCTACTCCTATCCGAGCTCCGGGAGGGTCATCAAGGAGAAGCCGCCTATTCTCAGTCCTTGCCCCACAATGGTGGAATGAACTACCCACCCCAGTTAGGACAGCCGAAAGCCATCCAATCTTTTGCTGTCGACTAAAGACGCACTTATTCAACCATTATCTGAAATTAATATTTTTTTTAAATATCTAACCCTAACTAACCTTACTGTCATGCACTTGTCCTAATAAACTAACCTACACTGTAGCACTCAACACTTTGATGAACATTGTTACTCAGCTGATAGAGTTGTATCCTTCCTGATGACTTGTCGTACAGAACTTGTAAGTCACTTTGGATAAAAGTGTCAGCTAAATGACTAAATGTAATTATGTCTATATGTACTATGCACTCAAGACAGTAGCACCAACGTTCAACACCGTTTGGCGAACATTGTTACTTAGCTGAAAGAGTTAAGTAATGTAAGTAAGTAATGTTTATTTATATAGCACCTTTCACAGACCAGGGTCACAAAGTGCTTCACTACATCAGTAAAGTGCAAAGATAGCAGCATGGTAAAGAAAAGTAATTAAAAACTTGAAAGAACAGGAAAAACAAAACAGATAAAAAGACATAAAAGACAGTTAGCCAAACGTCTTTAGCTGCTTTTTAAAGGCGTTTACCGAGACCACCGATCTTAGGTCCAGAGGCAGAGCATTCCATAGCCTGGGGGCCACGGTTTCCAAGGCTTTAATCTAGACCGGGGGCCAGCCAGCAAGCCCTGGTCAGACGACCTGAGCCATCTACTCGTGGAGTAAGGACGCAGTAGGTCGCTGATGTAGGTGCTCTGTGGGTGATGATGACCAGAACCTTAAAGTGAATTCTAAATTTGATGGGGAGCCAGTGAAGGGAAACTAAGATGGGAGTGATGTGGCAGTACTTTCTGGACCTAGTCAGCAGCCTTGTGGCTGAATTCTGGACCATTTGTACCCTTCCTGCTGACCCGTTGTACATGTGTAAGTCACTTTGGATAAAAGTGTCAGCTGGATGACTAAATGTAAAATGTTAATCTAATTTTGATCAGTCGCAAATTGCTTTCACGTTGCCTGTGGATTCTGTGTGCACACAGTCCTGAGGTTGCATGCTCTTATAAGGAGCTGGTGGGACATTTAAGAACCATTTAAGAATCAGTGGCATTCTTCATTCTGGGGAGGGCAGCTGAGACATTTTCTCAGGTTCATGAATCCAGTGGGGATCTTTCTTTTTGTTCTTACGAAGTTTGTAAGAAGATATTTAAGAAGACACTTACGGAAATGTTCAAGAATGAGGTCCATTGTTATTATTATTTTTTTTTGTATCCACTTTCTCCTTATTTTTCTCCCGTCCCAATTTCATATAGCCAATTCTCCCCTCCCCTGTTTTTTTAACGTTGCTAGACTATGCCTCCCACTGGTCGCTCGTAGTGAGGATAGTCAAGTCAAGAGTCAATAGTTTTATTTATCACGGCATACAAGTATACAATGAAATGCGGGATACAATGAAATGCAGGATAGAAGCCTTGCATCACGTGTCCCGTCCGGTACACGAGGAGGCAGCCTGTCGCATCTTTTCACCAGACAGCGAGGACTCTCAGTGGCGAGGAGTAACGCGTGGGAGGCTCACGCTGCCCCCGATACTTCCTGTCTCTGCTGTACACAGGCGTCACCCAACCGACCTGTAGGAGTCGCTGTCCACAACGTCTGATGCCCACCCACCGGCTTTCCCACCCCCTAATACTGCCAATTGTGTTAGTATGAACGACCAGCCAAGCCGGAAGCAACGGCTCGAACCCAGCATATCCTGCGTTAGTGGCGAGCGCCTTGCCCACTGCGCCACTTAGCCGCCCTACCTATTCTATATTGTATAATAATATTTCAAATTGCATTGGTCCGGATGGGAGAATTCAGTACTGTATCTACAGAACCTTCTGTTTAATCATCTTCCCTTTATTAATTTCCTTAGATTTTTTTCACCCATCGACTTTCCACCCGCTACCTCTGCCAATTGAGATAGTGTGACGACTGGCCCAAGCCGGAGGCAACGCTGACTCGGGGAGTCGAGACCGGAGTCTCTTGCATTGGTGACGAGCGCAATCTCCGCTACGCCACCCCCCAGTTATTATTTCTTATGTGACTAGTTATTTAAATTCCTAAAATATGTTTCCTAATACACTTTGATTTCTTTGATTTTACTTATTTATTTTGTATTTTGGTGTCATGTACTCAAACCTCAGAGGCTTATACACACACAGGCTTATAAAACACCACGTACAGTGACACCTCTGGATCACAAACAACATGCTTTGTCTCCTCCTCAATATGCAAGAAGTACGTTAATGTTTTCCAGTCAGCCACTCAGAAAGAAACACCGGACTGTGTTCTAACAGTCTGCTAGGCAGGAAAGCCTTGCTGGATAAGAGAGGAAAGGAGGGGTAGATGATAGATATGTCTGTACTGTACTGCTGCTCCTCCCACCTGGACGACGGTCCACAAACAGTCAAACACATTACCAACCTCTTGGGGAGGAGGGTTATGTAACTCGGACTACAGGAGAGAGAAAGAACACGAGACTGAGACGAAGAGAGAACGAGTCACAGAGGGACAAAAAGGCTGTGAGAGAGATAGAGAAATAATGCAGAGGAAAGTAGAGAGATGAAGAAAGGAAACAGAGGGAAGGGTAGAGAAAGAAGAATCCGAAAGAGAGAACTAGATAAGAGGGTTTTCAAAGAAGAAAGAACAACTCTGCCTCAATATGTTCCTCTCATTCAGCTTTACTGACAACGTTGTAACATTACTGTTACTGGACAACCCCCCCCCCCCTCTCTCTCTCTCTTATTTGACCACCTCCCTCTCTCTCTCTCTAATTGTGTGGCTATCAGGTTGCCGGTTAAGTTATTTATTTTGTACCCAGGGACAGTGCACATTAATCAACATCTTGAGTTTCCACATCAATGTAAATGTGCCAGAATTAGCTAATGAGCTCGTTTTCATATGTAGTCCCTGCCTACCAAATAAATAAAATACCTTCTTGACTGAACACACCTTGATCAGAGGACGTGTTGGGACCTGATCAATCCACCTTGTGTGTCATTGGTTAGTGTTGAGTCACCAAGTCAATAAGCTAACTTTAGTTAGTTAGCTGCTAAAGCAACAATAACACAAACAATAAGCTAACATTAGTTAGTTAGCTACTATTAGGTATGCTGCTAAGACAACAATAACACAAACAATAAGCTAACATTAGTTAGTTAGCTACTATTAGGTATGCTGCTAAAGCAACAATAACACAACAATAAGCTAACATTAGTTAGTTAGCTACTATTAGGTATGCTGCTAAAGCAACAATAACACAACAATAAGCTAACATTAGTTAGTTAGCTACTATTAGGTATGCTGCTAAAGCAACAATAACACAACAATAAGATAACATTAGTTAGTTAGTTACTATTAGGTATGCTGCTAAAGCAACAATAACACAACAATAAGCTAACAATTTAGTTAGTTAGCTGACATTCATTATCCTGCTAAACCAACAACAATAGAAAAATAAGCTAATTTTAGTTAATTAGCAGCTAAACCAACTATAACACAACAATAAGCTAACATTAGTTAGTTAGTTAGTTACCCTGCTAAACCAACAATAACACAGCCAGCAGCCAAGATAATCACAACAAGGCGACTATCAAACAACAGTAATTATACTTCAATTGTATCTGGATAGCTTGGGTTAGTTGATTCACACAGCAAGGTAGTTTTAATAAACACTCCAACAGGTAACGTTAGCTAACTGCTAACTGCTAACCTTTACAGTTATTAGCCCGAGGGAGCTAACGAGCTGCTAACACAACAACACAGATACGCGTCAACTTGTCCTTGAACATCCAAACAAACATCACTTTAACTGAATGATGTAAACGCTTTATAAAGTGTCATGTTAACTCACACCACGGATCTGGAGATGATCCAGGACACCATGTCGCCTCCCTCCTCGGTGTGGAAGCAGAGAAGAGAAGAGGAAGGCACCCACTAACTCCACACTTAACCTTACTAAACTAGAGAACTTGCAGTGGTTTAAGTCTGTTGTCTTTGTCCAACTTTTCTTGTATTATGTTCCTTTTTCATCGGTCCTTCCTCACAGCACTGTATATGTCTGTCTCTCTCTCCTTCTCTCTCTCTCTCCCCCTCTCCTTCTCTCCTGTCTCCTCTCTTCACTCTGCTCCTCCCAATAGTATGCAGCTGCAGAGCCGCAGAGCCAGACCACCCAATGGCTGATTTGGAGTATTGCACAGCGGGAGGGCACAGCTGTGGGCACAGCTGAGGGCACAGCTGTGAGATCCGCGCGAGGCCCCCCCCCCCCCGGCCCCTCCCAATGTAGTCTCCTCCCCCTCGTTAAATTAAATTAATCAGATACCTGGTTGAAAGTGAAATGCTGTGAACATCCCTGCATTAAATGAATGGAAGTGTAAGACAAATTCAGTATAAATTCACTTTATGTAGTAGTATAGCATTAACATGTTCATATTTATTGAAATCTTACAATGCGTACATAAATGTTATGATGAATTGAAAATGGGGGAAGAAGTCCTTCTCTGGTCTGCATTCCCTTAACAATTGTGTATTGCGCCATACTGTATTGTACCCATTCTGCAATCTGTTAAAGTTAGCAATCAATCAATGTATTACCATAGTGTCTTTATACCTTCATCACTGTACATATTAATACTACAACTCAAGAAGAATCAAGAGGTTTATTTGTCACATACATACAGTGAAATGCGAATTGATTGTGCAAAATACAATAAAAATAGGCATAGAAAAAAGAATAGGTATACACAAGATATGCATGATAAAAAAAGACATGCCAAGTTCCTGAAAACTGGTTCCTATATACACTACCAATACAATTGTAACTCTTAATGTATCTAAACTATACAATACCTCCTTCCTTTAATGTGACATTTTGTTTAAAGTGATCTGTACTGTACATACATCTGATTAGTATTGTATATTACTATTGCACTTTACTGTTAAATTTGCACTCTGGTTGGATGCCAAATGTCTTCGTTGTACTGTATAATGACAATAAATTGTAATCTAATCTAATTAGACTCTTTTATCACTCTGGAATGGATGGGAGATACCACTGTGGGGGTCTCTTGCATCGGCCAGGGACCTGTTGTAGGTATAGGTTGCAGACCTCGCATTTCTCAACACCTTCTGAGAAGGAGTGTATTTGTGAAAAATTTTCATAGCCTCTATGCCTCGCCGATTGGTCATGATGACTGACGTCGCTTTTTCCTCCGTGTGCGACATTGAAATCAGAATGGCATAATTTACAAAAAGCATAGAGTGTTGAAACGTTGCTTTTCGTGAGGTACGGGAACGTCTCCTCCCAATTGGCAAGATATTTGCAGCTCTTCTTGGCTTTCTTAGCTGGCGGAACCGCACAATCCTCTCTTAAGTCCATTGTAGAATGTAATAAATTTCGATCCGGTCGCTGTTCTTCTTCTTCTTCGGGTCGCAACCGTCTTCCGGTCTGACTTCCTGTGCTAACGTTCTAATCTACACTGCTGCCACCTGTCGTCACGGAGGGGAATTGCAGCCATTTTGTAAAAAAAAATAATAATAATTTAAACGGGAAAAATACGGGAACGGGATGGCGGCGGGAAGGAAGGTTGAAATACCATACAATCCTGGGAAAAACGGGATGGTTGACAGCTATGGCCGCCAGATATCTTGAATGAATGCGTTTATTTATTTCGAACATAAATTGAAAATAAATAATAATAGAAATCTAGACAATTCCGCGCGGGGAAATTGTGAAAGTGTGGGTGATGCCTGTGCACCACCGGCCAACGGGAGGGTCTGTATTGTCTCTGTATTGTCTCTTTCCACAGCAAAACGGTAGGCAAGGCACCTTGGTTGAGAAATGCAGGCTTCAATCTATGTTGTTTAGTCTATCTGTTCAGTACTGTTTCAAGATGCACAATGAGATCTTCTTCTTCTTCTTTAGAATTTCCGGCGAGAATTGTTGAATATATATAGAACACAAATGTTCTAGAATGTCCTATTATGACATCATACTGTGACATCACAAATGTTCTAGAATGTCCTATTATGACATCATACTGTGACATCACAACGGAACATGATTGAGTGCCATTTGAATAATATTTTTCATTTAATTTCAACCTTTATTTAAAATAGTAAGCATCTGAGGTTTCCCTCATTTACAGAAACGACGATTGTACAGTACATAATAAAAACAATATTCAAAGAAATTTAAACACCAATATAAATAATTTCTGGTAAGGCTGTCCCCGAAGCCTGTTTTTGGGATTCAAACTTCGGACGTTCGAACCTTCGTTTTTAATTAAAAAAATGTAATTAAAAAAATAGACAATTCCGTGCGGGGAAATTGTGAAAGTGTGGGTGATGCCTGTGCACCACCGGCCAACGGGAGAGGGTCTGTATTGTCTCTTTGACAAACGGTTCAAAAGATACAAAAAGGGGGCACGGCCTAAGGATGTGGTCAATATAGACCAATGAAAGAGGATATCCCTACTGAGTACAATGGTACAACCCGCAAGTCTCTACGACAAACGGTTCAATTTAGAGGAGTCTAACTTCAAGAAACAGGCTGTTCATTCAACAATGTATGTATATTTCAGTTTGTGGAGTGAATCTGTATGTCATGTATGTCATTATATGTTATGATGAATTGAAAATGGGGGACCCTGATGTAAACAAGACGAAAGTCTTTCTCTGGTCTGCATCCCCTTAACAATTGTGCATTGAGCCGTACTGTATTGTACCAATTCTGCAATCTGTTAATAGTTTTCAATCAATCAATCAATCAATCAATCAAGGAGGTAGGGGCGGCTAAG
This sequence comes from Notolepis coatsorum, assembly GCF_963971535.1. Classification (NCBI taxonomy): domain Eukaryota; kingdom Metazoa; phylum Chordata; class Actinopteri; order Aulopiformes; family Paralepididae; genus Notolepis; species Notolepis coatsorum. Next base: position 5,062,811 of record NC_140179.1, on the reverse strand, counting down.
TGGCACAGTGGGCAAGGCGCTCGCCACCAACGCAGGAGATGCTGGGTTCGAGCCCAGCCCTCTGCGTTGCTTCCAGCTTGGCTGATCGTTCGTACTAATACAATTGGCAGTATTAGGGGGTGGGAAAGCCGGTGGGTGGGGATTGGACGTTGTGGACAGCGACTCCCACAGGTCGGTTGTTGCGCCTGTACAGCAGAATCAGGAAGTATCGGGGGCAGCGTGAGCCTCCCACGCGTTACTCCTCGCCACTGAGAGGAAAAGATGTACCGGAGGGGACACGTGATGCGAGGCTTCATCCACATTGCAGCCGACCAGTGGGAGGCATGGTCTAACAACGTTCGAGACAGGGGAGGGTAGAATTGGATAATACAAAATTGGGATGGGAGAAAAATTGAAAATGGGGAGAAAAAGTAGATAAAAAAAATCAAGGGGGTTTCATTCTCCTACTCCTGCTTGTTTGTTTTTTAATGTTTATTACTTGTTCGAAATAAATAAACGCATTCATTCAAGATATTGTGTGAGCAAAAGTATAGTTAATTTACTCATACAACTGTCGGCGGATCCGCCTCGGCGGATCTCACAGCTGTGCCCGCACAGTGCAATACTCCAATTCAGCCATTGGGTGGGTGGCGCTGCTGAGCGGCCGTCAGAGCGCGGCCCTGAGAGCGCCGCTGGCTCTGCGGCTCTGCAGCTGCATGCTTCTCCTTCACTCTGCTCCTCCTGGCACGCTCCAACCGAGATCGACGTCAAAGGAAGGGACAGCCTCCCAAGCGCTCTGATTGGCCGATGTAGACTGTTTACAATAAACACGGACACTCATTGGTCAAGCGAGATATGATCCATGTGAGTTTTCAGTCTGACAGCCGCGGCGTGACGTCACACTCAGCGCACTGGGCCCCTATTGGGGGTTTTCCAGATTCGTGGCAACTTGAGGCCAATCGATGCCTACGACGATGAGAAGGTGCTGTTGTTTTACTAAACGCTGTTGCTTCAGAAAGGAAGTACAGTAAAAATGAAAGTCCCCTTATTGGTTGACCGGAATGAGTTTAAAAATAAACTAATTATAACGGGTTCTTTGAAGAGCACAACAGAGAGAAAGCGTCCCAGCTTGCTGCTAAGCAGAATTACATTTGCCCCTTTAAAAACAAATGTATTGTTGTTGCGATCAGAAGCTCTGTGTAGGATTGTTAGTAACGGTCTAACTGTACATATGGCTGTTTACACTAGTAACTGTTTACCTGCATATATAATTGTCTCCACCAGTGACTGTCTAGTTGCATATATATCTGTTCCCACTAGAGGGCGCTCTAGGCGGAGCCACCCAGGTACTCCACCTTGTGGCGAGTATAAAAGAAAAGGTATACTCCCATTTCGTTCTCTCCCCCAATGTCTCTCAGTGAGAGAAGAACATGTATGTTACTGCTGCTCTTTCCATGTGAATAAAAAGAAACCACGCCAGTTCAGGCTCAAGATAGAAACCATGCCTCTTGACCACATTATTGTCGCCCTATAGCCGAATTCTGTTAACAATTGTAACGTTCGTGGTTTCCAACGTATTCCACTAGATAGCTTACCCACGCTGCCGGCCAATGGAGAGCGACGTCGTCGTAGGGCGGCCATCTTGCCCCAGGCAGCTCAGCTACTGATAACATTGACGTCTATGGTGCATGTACTATTTAAATAAGCATAGATTGCTCAATTCTTTACCGATTTTCAAACGGGTTGGTTTGCTATAAACATCAAATATGTAGTTATGATACTGCATACTTATAAAAATGTTTTTTCTTAAAGATGTTTTTTTTACAAACCGCTTGAATCATAGCCACGTTAATAATGCTTGTAATAAACCAAACCGTTTGTAAATCCGTCAATATTTCAGCGAGTTATGAGTATTTTTGTCTGTGCAGATCACTCACCCTCACTCAAGGCTGACTGGGGCAAGATGGCGGCGGTTCAGCGACGCTGGTGACTCCGCCTTAAGCTATCTAGTGTTCTATATATATCTATGGTATCAGACTCATTGCTACCATTTCCCATGCCCCAAGAGAGTGCACGCTGGGTGCCCCACCCACTTATACCTCCCCAGGTCGCGTGTAGCCTTTTTACAACGCATCCACGTTTCCGGCGCTCTGATTGGCCAGGTCATGTGACATGTGCGCCCAATAGCGTGTTTGCCCATTTTCGCGTCGAACAGCCTGCAAACTACCTGGCGTTCTATCGCCATGCTCTAAGACAAACTCTAACCTTAACCAGTGTAGAAATTTGCCGTCCCACGATTGGCGCTCATGTCACATGACCTGGCCAATCGGAGCGCAAAACGGGAACCCGGAAACGTGGATGTGTTGTAAAAAGGCTTCAAGCCCCCAGGTCAGCCCGTGCACTCTCGACGCCGCCAGCGCCGGGATGGCGGAGTGTTGAGTGACAGCTCAACTGACCAACCGACCCAAATCCCCAGGTCGCTACACTACCCCCTCCCTACTAAGTCTCTCGCCCCGAGAGACGAACCAAATTCACCCACAGTCAACAAGATTTACCCCCCCCCCAGCAAAGCTAGGGCAGCAGCTAGCCATGCGACGCTTCCGGTGGCTATAGCCTAACCACCGGTTACGACGCCACGCTCCTGCTAGCCCGGACGTGCTCTTATTGGTTACGGGCTGCAACCCTCTCAGTCAGGCCACAGGAGACGACAACCACCAATTACTTATACAAATACTTTGGTTCCAGGTTGTCCGCGTCCTCCTGTTCCAGGCCGGCAGAGAGACGCCCTCCCACAACAGAGACAGTCGCCTATCCACCGGTTACGATGCTAGGCGCAGCTAGCTACACGGCGCGCGACGCTACGCTAACTGCTAGCTCCACTCCAATACCCGCTAAACCAGTACTCAAATCCCCGCAGTACCCAACACAATACCCCACACCTCAATGAAATCACCATTACAAGATTTTTCTCTTTTCTTTTTTTTTTCATTCAGTATAACCCATTCATCCGTCATAGTCTCTGCCGCACCCCAGCGAAGGGTGAGGACACGCCGCTGTGTCCTGGTGAAGAGGGAGCACTCCCTGCCTCACCGCTGGGTCTTGTTCCGGGGAAAGCACTCTGCTGTACGCGCCAGAGAGTTCCAAGTAACCGTGGCTCTGCATCCGGCAGAGAGTTCCATGTCCCCATGGTTCTGCACCATGCGGCAATGTCTCCCGGGTCCGGCCTTCCAGGTCATTGGCCAACCCCACCGTGGTGGCTCGCCGGGGTCCTTCGGCGTCGCGTCTTCTCTGCCGGGCCTGCCCTCGTGCCATGGGCGCCGCCATGTTTGTTGACATCCTGGGTCACCTCTGACCTCCATCCGGCGGGAACCGGACCCCCGTGAACCGGCAATGGCCCGCCTCGGCCGGCGTATAATTCTGCAAACTTGCTTTTTTACACTACATGTCCGTGTCACCCGACCACTCCTCACAGTCTTCCTCTTTTCTCTTCTTAATGCTAACGGCGCCGGCTTCCATTTCTGCCACGCTAAACCTGATGCTAACTGGGGAGCTCCAGTAGCTCACCACGTACCGCGAGTGCTATTTCAGCGCCGTGGACAACCGTGCTCGTCACGGATCTGGGGCTGAGCGCGTTCGAATCCCGGACGGCAGCCGTGCCTTTCCCAGTGTGTCTTCCCCCCCATCTGAACCCTTTCAGCCTGCTTCTGTCGGTCGAACTTGACCAAGTATGAATGCGATGAAAAAGCGATAAACGCTAAAAGAACCAGCTGACTGGTCAAAGTTTAAAAAAAAAAACCTGATGCTAACTGTAAGCTAAGCTAGGCTCATTAGCTGCCGACGTGCTCTGTTGGTTACCGGCTGCAACCCTCTCTGTCAGGCCCCAGGAGACGACAGCCACCAAATACTTATACAAATCCTTTGGTTCCAGATTGCTCGCGTCCTCCTGTTCCCAGACCGACAGAGATGCTCTCCCCCAACAAACAGTCTTGCTTCCCACTAGCTAGCGCTAGCCACGTTAGCTCCCGTTAGCTCCCGTTAGCCCTCACTAGCCCACGTTAGCTCATTCTCCACCGACACTTTTAATGTCTATACTTCGCCTCAAATCCCACTTCAGACACCAATGTAACGTTCGTGGTTTCCAACGTTATCGACGACTCTCGAGGCAGGTTGGTAGTTCTCAGTGCAAGTCTTTATTCACAGTTCTCCATTACGGGTTGCAGTATCAGACTCATTGCTACCATTTCCCATGCCCCGAGAGAGTGCACGCTGGGTGCCCCACCCACTTATACCCCCCCAGGTCAGCCCGTGCACTCTCGACTCTGTCAACCCGCGGCTGGCGCGTCCAATAGGGACGCCGCCAGCGCCGGGATGGCGGAGTGTTGAGTGACAGCTCAACTGACCAACCGACCCAAATCCCCAGGTCGCTCCTACACTATGTTATATAATGTATTCTACACACCAAGATACATAGGAATCATACAAATGAATGAATGAATGAATGAATGAATGAATGAATGAATGAATGAATGAATGAATGAATGAATGAATGAATGAATGAATGAAAACTTTATTTAACAGATTGCAGAATGGGTACAATACAGTACGGCTCAATACACACATTGTTAAGGGCATGCAGACCTGAGAAAGACGTTTGTCTTGTTTACATCAGGGTCCCCCATTTTCAATTCATAGTGACATTTATGACATACACAACATATATGACATCATGACATTTATGGCATAGGGACATACATGACATACTGGTATATTGTACTGTTACATTTGTGACATATATGATATGCAAATGGTACTGTTACCCATAGATCCTGACAGAGAGTATATACATATGATGGGGATGAGACTGTACATTAGGAGGGGGTGGGTGGTTGGGAGAGAAATATACACACGGTGGGGAGAGAATATATACATACGGTGGGGAGGAGACTGTACATTAGGAGGGGGTGGGTGGGTGGGAGAGAAATATACATACGGTGGGGAGAGAATATATGATCCGGTGGGGAGGGGACTGTCTATTTGGTGGGGGTGGGGGGGTTTGGACCTTTACGGTGGCCAGTTTAGAATTGCAGCCTCCCGTAGGTGTTCTTTAACACAATCCCGCCCGAGCGCGGATATCTCCGTGATTCGATTCCACCCGTTGTGGACAGAAGCACGGACATGTCAAGGTTGTTTTGGCTTTCCATTTTAATAACCTATTCAAGGTCGCCGAGCGGCACTGCAGATTTACCCTACTCTTTGAATTTGCCAACGTGCATTACCGGCCAGATCCTCTTAGGGGCGTTGTCGCGATAATGGAGTGTGCCCTGTGGCTGAACGGTGGACTCTTTTTTCATCTTTTTCACATAAAGTACATCCCGACCGGGCCTTGTTTTGATAGCCATCCATCCGATCAATGAATGAGGCTAATGAGGCTAACGCGGTTATTGGTAATCAATAATCAGAAACGACGTCCCCCGCCCCCCCCCCCCCCCCCCCCTTTCATGCATACATGCTTGAGGATCGTGCTGATCATATGCAGTTTGAGTTATTTCTGTAGCATATGTATAACGGAAATGCCATTGGATATAACGGTAGTAGCTATTAGCCCTTTATCTCTCCTTCCAGGAAATATCCTAGCCGAAATCCCGTACAACGCTTATATTCACGGCGCTATAAAATGAGAACGTATTGATGAATTCTTTTTTCTTTAAGCCATTTTGAAGGGACGGTTTATGGTCTAAATTGACAATGAGAATGGACAGATAGCAATACTATAAAGTATAGATTTAGCTCTACAAACAGGCCCACGTCTGTTTACATTTGCCGGTCCTCTAGAGATTTATTAGACGCATCCCAATGGCCCTGAATGTGTTAAGAGCGGTTTTGAATGTGGGTAGGGATTCACATTCCTTTACAGCTTTGGGTAGGGCGTTCCACATTGTATAATTGCGAAACGTGTTTAGTCTCTTGTTTGAGGCAAATCTGGGTTTAACATGATTTGTTGAGCTTCCTCTGGTGTTGTGGTCGTGGTAGTCACTGACCTTTGGGAAGTATTTTGACATGTACATGGGTACCTTAGTCGTGTAGTGTATATTGTAGACCAGGCCCATTGCTGTACTCTGTCGTCTACTCTAAGCCATCCTAGGTAGTCAAAGTGGGCAGGGGTGAGGTGGGTTCTAGGAGTAAGGTCAAGTAGTAGTCTGACCAGTTTGTTTTGTGATGTTTGTAATCTTGTTTTTAGCGCCTTTGAGATGCTTTGGTACCATGAGGTGCAAGCATAGTCGTAGTACCCTTGAATGAGTGCTCCTGCCAGAGTCTTCAGAGTATTCTTGTTTACCAGAGAGGAGATCCGGTACAAGAATCTAGTTCGTTGGTTGACTTTTTTTATAACCATGGATGCCATTTTGTCACAGGAAAGATTTACCTCTAGGATGGAACCTAGGTATGTAATTTCATCTTTCCTTGTGACAATATTCACCCACTGTAACTGAGAAGCCGTCGGTCTTGCTGAGTTTGTTATTTGATCCGAAGTGAATGGACTCTGTTTTACCTAGGTGTAATGATAGTTTGTTATCAGCGAGCCATGTGCAGATTCTGCAGAGTTCTGAGCTGAGGGTTTTTTCACCCTGTAACTTGTTCTTGTCAGAGACCAGCAGGGCTGAGTCGTCCGCGAACAAGAACAAGTTGCAGTCACAAGCTGACAACATGTCATTTGCATAAATTAGGAACAGTAGCGGTCCTAGTATGATTCCTTGTGGAACACCACAGCTCACTGTGTAAAAGCCTATACCTGTCAACCCTCCCGTTTTTCCGGGATTCTCCCGTATTTCAACCTTATCTCCCGCCGCCCTCCCGTTAAAATATTTTCCTGTATTTTTCCCGTTTTTTTTATCCTGCTAAACAAACAACAGTAGAAAAATAAGCTAACTTTAGTTAGTTAGCAGCTAAACCAACTATAACACAACAATAAGCTAACATTAGTTAGTTAGTTAGTTAGTTAGTTACCCGCTATTAGTTATCCTGCTAAACCAACAATAACACAGCCAGCAGCCAAGATAATCACAACAAGGTGACTATCAAACTACAGTAATTATACTTCAATGGTATCTGGATAGCTTGGGTTAGTTGATTCACACAGCAAGGTAGTTTTAATAAACACTCCAACAGGTAACGTTAGCTAACTGCTAACTGCTAACCTTTACTGTTATTAGCCCGAGGGAGCTAACGAGCTGCTAACACAACACAGATACGCGTCAACTTGTCCTTTAACATCAAAACAAACATCACTTTAACTGAATGTAAACGCTTTATAAAGTGTCATGTTAACTCACACCACGGATCTGGAGATGATCCAGGACACCATGTCGCCTCCCTCCTCGGTGTGGAAGAAGAGAAGAGAAGAGGAAGGCACCCACTAACTCCACACTTACCCTCACTAAACTAGAGGACTCGCAGTGGTTTAAGTCTGTTGTCTTTGTCCAACTTTTCTTGTATTACGACAGGTGGCAGCAGTGTAGATTAGAACATTAGCACAGGAAGTCAGACCGGAAGACAGTTGCCGAAAAACTGTCGGGCAAAGTGGGGTTGTTCCCGGAGAGCTCACTCTCGGCCGTGGTTTCTCAGTGTATAATGTATGGTGCTCTCCCTCAACATAATAATAATAATAATAATAATAATAATAATAATAATAATAATAATAATAATAATAATAATAATAATAATAATAATAATAATAATAATAATAATAATAATAATAATAATAATAATAATAATAATAATAATAATAATAATAATAATAATAATAATAATAATAATAATAATAATAATAATAATAATAATAATAATAATAATAATAATAATAATAATAATAATAATAATAATAATAATTATTATTATTATTATTAAATAATAATAATAATAATAATGGATTGGATTTATATAGCGCTTTCATGACACCCCAGTGACCCCAGAGCGCTTACAGAGTCCATTATTCGTTCATACACAGTCATACCTGTGGTGGTAAGCTACAATTGCAGCCAGAGCTGCCCTGAGGCAGACTCACGGAAGCGTGGCGAATAATCATCGCCTACGGCCCCTCCGACCACCACCAACATTCATTCACATGCATACACATTCATACGAGGCAAGTAGGTTAAGTGTCTTGCCCAAGGACACAACGGCGATGGGATGGACATGAGCTTGAGTGGGATTCGAACCACCAACCCTTCGATCATTGGACGACCCGCTCTACCCCTGAGCCAAAGCCGCCCGAACATGTGAGTAGGGTGAGACAACACCATTCTTTAGTCCAAATAATACCCTACTTTATACTATATTATTGTCATTCATTTAATGTAAAGTCAGTCTTACATTGGCACTGCTTTAACGTTGCATTTACTAAAATGTACTTTATTAAAACTACTTTAATAAAACAAGATTTCCGTTTTTCATTTCTACTCATTCATCCAAAACAAGACAGCAATTCTACTTCTGCATGCACCGGGAGAATTGAGCTCATAGCACAGATTTGGAGTTGATAGAATGGACATTGCTGTTCTTAGGAAATGTTGCACATGGTGGAAATAATGGAAATTAACATTTCTAACATTAACATTTAGTGTATGTTTAAAGTTGATACATTGAGGCATGGTAGTATTTCATGCTTTATACTTTATATTACAGCAGTATCCGTTTTTAACATTACAATTAGTGTCTGACACTATAGACACATGTTTTTTTTTGGGTCTACTTTTTCTCCCCATTTTCTATTTTTCTCCCATCCCAATTTCATATTATCCAATTCTACCCTCCCCTGTCTCGAACGTTGTTAGACCATGTTAGACTGGTCGGCTGCAATGTGGACGAAGCCTTGCATCACGCGTCCCCTCCGGTACACGAGGAGGCAGCCGTCGCATCTTTTCACCTGCACAGCGCGATCTCTCAGTGGCGAGGAGTAACGCGTGGGAGGCTCACGCTGCCCCCGATGCTTCCTGATTCTGCTGTACAGGCGCACCAACCGACCTGTAGGAGTCGCTGTCCACAACGCCCGATCCCCACCCACCGGCTTTCCCACCCTCTAATACAGTCTGCCAATTGTATTAGTATGAACGACCAGCCAAGCCGGAAGCAACGCAGAGAGCTGGGCTCGAACCCAGCATCTCCTGCGTTAGGGGCGAGCGCCTTGCCCACTGCGCCACTTAGCCGCCCATAGACACATGTTAAAAGTCAAAGTCAACTTTGTCATTTTCCAATTTGTGCAAGACACAGAAAAATTCAATTACGTGCCCCCCTTCCCACGGTGTATATAGAAAGAGACAATAAACACAAAAGTAACAGGACACAATATACAACACACGACTATGTACAATATAAACAGTACCTACAATTAAATTAATGAATGAATTAAATAAGAGGTAAAAGAGAACTTAGTGTAAATATTCCTTAATTTGTGTCAACGTTATAAAAATCCTATTGTATTCATCAACAAATTAATTATGATAAACCACAATGTGCCCTTTCTATCTATTCTAAATCTATGGCCTTGTGATTCCACGGCTGCGCAGTGCCGACAAGAGCAGGCGTTCCATCTCCTCTACAGAAACACTGACACTTCCATTCATTTAATGCAGGGATGTACACAGCATTTCACTTTCAACCAGGTATCTGATTAATTTAATGTAGCAATTAGTAGTAGTAATTTAAGCGCAGCCGAAAAATATTTTCTAAAAAGCAAGGAACAGAGTGTGAGAACTGAGAAGAGACTTACTGAATGAATTTAAAGCTTGTCAAACCAAATTTGATAAGAAACTCAGATTTTTCAAACGACGTTTCAAGAGAGGACAAGCTCTCCATATAGAACAACTACAGGTCAGTAATCCCCAGCAATTTTGGAAATAAATAAATAAACTAGGCCCCAAAAAGAACCAGACAGTCCCAATGGAGATTGTATTGGACAACGGTGAATCAGGTTTTGAAACTGAGCAGATTCTGAAAAAGTGGGAAACCGATTATAGTAGCCTATATGCTTGTAGTAGTCACCCTTTATTTGATGATGGTTTCCTGCTAGAAATATGTAAGTTAAAATGTGAGGCCGAACTTGGGATGAGCAATAGCCCTACAGGTTGTGAATTATTAAATAGTGACATTACGTTAGACGAGGTACAGAGTGTAGTGGACAGAGCGAAACTGAAGAAAGCCATGGGTATTGAGGAGTTGTCTAACAAGGTCCTTAAAACTCCCTATCTGCTGAATGTATTACACTGTTTATATCAAACTTGTTTTCACACAGGCACCATCCCCTCGATATGGAACAAGTCCATTATTAAGCCCATCCCCAAATCTGCAAAAGCTGACCCTAGAGTTCCACTAAATTACAGAGGTATTAGTTTGATCAGTACAGTTTATAAATTATACTCAAGTGTTCTTTTTTTTAAAGATTAAATTTTTTAGCGTTTAGCGCTTTTTACTACTGGGCAGTCCAGTAGAGAGAGAGAGAGAGAGGAGGAACGGGAGACAGAGTGGGGGGAAGACATTCGGCAAATAACGACGGGTCCGGGAATCGAACCCGGGTCGGCCGTGCCGCGACTAAGAGAGCTTGTATTGATCATGTTTTTGTTTTATCATCGGTGGTGAGAGCCAGATTGGACGAGGGCAGGCACGTGCACACATAGAGCTCAAGGGGTGCTTGAGCACCTGCCTTTTTGAGCCTCATAAAAAAAGTGCCCTTTTTGAAAAATAAATATATTTTTTATATATTATTTTTTATTTAAATTTTTACCGTTACGCATATAGACTGCCCTTCCAACTGAAAAATTTCAGGATAGAATAAAAATATTAGGTAAAGAGAGAGAGATGCCCCATATTCCATTGCAGTTTGCACGGCCTCCTCAGCATGCCTCTCCGCGGACCTATGAATGAATGAATGAATGAATGAAAACTTTATTAACAGATTGCAGAATGGGTACAGTACAGTACAGCTCAATACATACAATTGTTAAGGGGATGCAGACCAGAGAAAGACTTTCGTCTTGTTTACATCAGGGTCCCCCCACCTATATATTTTATGCATAGCGTGGGTGGTGATGATGATGATGATGATAGAAACTAGGGATGTCCTGATCCGATCACGTGATCGGGATCGGGGCTGATCACGTGTTTTTCCGAAGATCAGGATCGGCAAAAAATTAATAAAAAAATCTGGATTTTTCTTCTTTTTTTTTTTACTTTCTTTTTTTTATTCAACAAACATGACCATGATCACGTCTTAAACTCCTGAGGCCTTAGTTTTGGTTTTAAATTGCATATCATCATTCATTTATTTATTGTCACACAGAGCAGAAGAATTTTGCCAAAACAAACCAATAGTACCCAGCTGCAGAACGGCAGACCAGCCACACTCTCAGACCCAAATAATTTTTATTTAAATTTTTTTTTAATCCCAATTTCTCACATTACATTCTCCCTGAATGTTGACGTTATCCAGGTGAAAAGTTAACTTCATTCAAGCGAGGCATTGCAATCCTTGACATAAATCATTTGATGTATAATTAATTCAAAGGAAATGCGTTTGGGTCTGAGAGTGTGGCTGGTCTGCCGTTCTGCAGCTGGATACTATTGGTTTGTTTTGGCAAAATTCTTCTGCTCTGTGTGACAATAAATAAATGAATGATGATATGCAATTTAAAACCAAAACAAAGGCCTCAGTATGAGTTTAAGACGTGAACATGGTCATGTTTGTTGAATAAAAAAAAAAATATATATATATATATATATATATATATATATATTTGATCGGATCGGGAAATATCGGTATCGGTAGATACTCAAAATCACATGATCGGGATCGGATCGGGAGCAAAAAAACGTGATCGGGACATCCCTAATAGAAACCGCTGTGGCGCATACAGTTGAATGCTGGTATTACACTCATTGAGGGACACGAAGAAGTCAAGTCCGATGGGATTTGGGAATCTCAAATACAAATCGGGATTGGAATAAAAAATGCATTTATATTAAACAATACAGAATATAGGGTACTTCTTGGAGTCTGTAGGGTAAGAACTTATTTCCTCCCCCCTGAACATTTATGGAGATGTATGGGCCTTTTAAGTCAGTGATAAAAGTGTCTTTCAAGGATAAGTGAGCTCCTGCACTGATTATTATAGTTCAATATTCAATATTTGATCACCAAAACCCCCCAAAAAACATAAAAAGGGGCCCCCCCGCCCGAAAAGGGCCCTTAAAAATCGGGCTTTCACACTATGCGTGCTCGGTTAAAACACACAGGTAGGGCCTATAGTGCCCTTTTCAGCCTTGGAGCACCTGCCCCTCTAAAGTCCTGTGGACGTCCCTGCTGGTAACATTACCTCCTGTTTTGGGAATAGCGCTGGGCAGACTGCAGACACTGTTAGCAGATCTGTTAGCACTGGCGCATTAGCCTGCTGTTATCATCTGTTAGCACTGGCTAGTTAGCCTGCCGTTATCATCCGTTAGCACTGGCTTGTTAGCCGGTTGTGAGCTTTTGTTAGCTCTGGCTTGGTAGCCAGCTGTTAGCTTCTGTTAGCTCTGGCTTGGTAGCCAGCTGTTAGCTTCTGTTAGCTCTGGCTTGGTAGCCAGCTGTTAGCTTCTGTTAGCTCTGGCTTGGTAGCCAGCTGTTAGCTCGTGTCTGGCTAGGGCCAGTTCACATCCTGTTAGCTCTGGCTTGTTCACTGGTTGTGAGCTTTTGTTAGCTCTGGCTTGGTAGCCAGCTGTTAGCTTCTGTTAGCTCTGGCTTGGTAGCCAGCTGTTAGCTTCTGTTAGCTCTGGCTTGGTAGCCAGCTGTTAGCTTCTGTTAGCTCTGGCTTGGTAGCCAGCTGTTAGCTTCTGTTAGCTCTGGCTTGGTAGCCAGCTGTTAGCTCGTGTCTGGCTAGGGCCAGTTCACATCCTGTTAGCTCTGGCTTGTTAGCCGGTTGTGAGCTTTTGTTAGCTCTGGCTTGGTAGCCTCCTGTAGTCTCGGGCTATGTAGCCTCCTGTAGTCTCCGGCTATGTAGCCTCCTGTAGTCTCCGGCTAGGTAGCCTCCTGTAGTCTCAGGCTATGTAGCCTCCTGTAGACTCCGGCTAGGTAGCCTCCTGTAGACTCCGGCTATGTAGCCTCCTGTAGTCTCCGGCTAGGTAGCCTCCTGTAGTCTTGGGCTATGTAGCCTCCTGTATACTCCGGCTAGGTAGCCTCCTGTAGACTTGGGCTATGTAGCCTCCTGTGGACTCCGGCTAGTTAGCTTCCAGTTAGCACTGGCTCGTTAGCCGACAATGCCAGCCTGTATGGCTGCGCTGATGTCTCTCTAAACTGCCAGACATTTAGAGGGGGGGTTTTCTTTACTTTCTTTTTCTTTAATCCAATTTTGCGGCCTCAACCGCTCCACCAGCAATGCCCACACTACGCAGATGCCTTTTAATTTGCCACTGCTTTCCACTCAGGGCCATACAGATCAATATCCTTTGTCTGGCGTATTCTAAAGCGGAAGGTTTTAGCTCCCTATGTGCTGATAAGAGCACATTCAAGTAAGGTTTAAACTCACTTTTGTAGTCTGTTCATTTCAGGGTTCTCCGTTATCAATACTCTAGTTTATTTTATTTGGCTGTTATCTCATACCGATCTCAGCCCGAACTCAGGGACGCCATGTTGAATGCCGATGGGTTGTCTCTATCTATCTCAGGTCACTTACTCGAGATATAACCCTGTGGCCGCCCGATATCCCCCAGCGAGGTGCTAAACTCGCTAAGTTCTCGGGTCAATTACTATTTCTATCACGCTTACTTCATAGTCACTAGTTAGTTATATCCAGTTGATATGAAATATAAGCATAGAAGAGTTGTTAACCTCTTCTTTGTTTGTAATAAACCGAATGTATGTCTGGGAGAACTCTTTTGCCTATAATAATAATAATAATATTATTATCATTATCATTATCATCATTATTATCATCATTTTACGAAAGGCCGGTAATGCTAATAATTTGTAAGCCTGATGATATTACTACTCTTTTAATAAGTATTATTACTGCTAATAGTGTAATATTAGCGTACTAACACTAACAATCATTTGCAAGCCCCATAACCCCTTATCAGTTTGACAGGTCCATCAATCCGTGGCCACCGATCGTCCGGCCCTGCAGTGGCGAGACTCTCAGTTTCCCACAAAACCAATGGAGCCCGTCGAACACAGTGGCTACCGGCGCTTGCAAACAACAAACAGTGAAACTAAGCATTACTACTGTCAATAGTATACATATATATAATATCCTTTATATAACTTTAGCTGAAAAGCAGTAACCAGCAATTGATTCAATCTGCATGGCTTCCAGAATATAGCTATACCGTTTTACCTCAGATGAGAGCAGGGCGAGGCCAGCGTCGTGACACATTGCGATAGGAAGCAGTCCACGAATTCAATAGGTATTATAACAAAGTTGTTTTAATTAGAAAAAGCAAGTTACAAAGAGACTGCATTGGAAATGTCCAATTCAGTAAAAGTAAGTATAAAACAAAGCATCTCTCTCTTAGCATAGCAAAAACTCTCTTTGTCATTTAAAAGGTTTAGAGCAGTGGTTCTCAACTGGTCTAGCCTCGGGACCCAACATTTTCCTTAGTCATTAAGTCGCGACCCAAATTTTTTAACGACTATGATTTATTTCAAATTTTGTTTTTGCAGTAATACACAATCTTTCATGCAGTTAAAAACATGACATAAACACAAAATTCAACAAAAGTGCAACTAGGGCTAAAAACCCAATGAAATAAAATAATAATAAATAATATATGCTTCTTAGCAGATTTCTTAGCTTAACATAACAGACCTAAGTTTGGGGGAACTAATGGGATAACTGGGGTTGCAACAAAAGTGCAACTAGGGCTAAAAACCCAATGAAATAAAATAATAATAATAAATAATTATGCTTCTTAGCAGATTTCTTAGCTTAACATAACAGACCTAAGTTTGGGGGAACTAATGGGATAACTGGGGTTGCAACAAAAGTGCAACTAGAGCTAAAAACCCAATGAAATAAAATAATAATAATAAATAATTATGCTTCTTAGCAGATTTCTTAGCTTAACATAACAGACCTAAGTTTGGGAGAACTAATTGGATAACTGGGGTTGCAACAAAAGTGCAACTAGGGCTAAAAACACAATGAAATACAATAATAATAATAATAATAATAATAATAATAATAATAATAATAATAATAATAATAATAATAATAATAATAATAATAATAATAATAATAATAATAATAATAATAATAATAATAATAATAATAATAATAAATAATATACCCTTCTTAGCAGACTTTTTAGCTTAACATCCCAAGGAACTAATGGGATAACTGGGGATGTTGTTTGCTCCTGACAAGAGTCTCAAAGTTTGGGGTGATGGTAGACAAAGCAACTCTGAGGTTGTGCTCAATGTCCAATCTGTTCCTCTGCTTTGTCTTCAGCTAGACCAGAGCTGAGAAGCCACTTTCACAAAGATAGCTAGTGCAACAAAAACATTTTATATAATTTTTTTTTTCTTTTTAACTTTTTAACTTTTTAACTTTTTTTTTACACACATCCGCGACCCACACAAAATGGCCCCGCGACCCACTTTTGTCATAGGGACGCCACTCTGAAAAATTGCCAGGCCATGCCCCAATACAACGCTCGACATTGCCTGGCGCTATAAAAGCTGAAAATCGTGGAGAGATCTAAAAATCTGACTCGTCAAGACTGGAGCAGTAACTTATATACAGGTCCGGCATCATATCAAGACCTCTTACTATTGGTCATCTACAGTGATGTCATAGTGATGTCATTCTACCAGCCAATCAACACATAACACACTCTTCCCCTTTCCAGCCGTTACTGTAACTGAGAGAGTAATAGATTTCTTCATGCTGGGAAAAACCCTATGTCTTCATCTGTTATCTAGTAAGCTAGCAGGGGCCCACAAGGTCATAGACACATTCCTAAAGCATCCAGCATTATTGAATGAAACAATTGCCCTGCTGTAATATACAGTACATAGTCCTTCTAGCATGAATAGCCTAATACGCTTATATATATATATACAGATATATACGGATATATATATATATATATATACATGTACAATACAGTACTCATATACATTGGTGGATATGTTTTACATCATTCTCCCTCTGCTTCTCCCTCTGCTTCTGTCAAGGTCAGCGCTCTGTGACCACATTCCTGGCTTTACTAGCAGTAAGAGAAGAGGCCCATTCCATTCTCCAGGACTACACAAGATATTGTAGTTTGCACAAGTGTCTATAGTTTATAGTTCTTACAGTTTTAAGTGGGAGGAAGAATACACAGACATTCTTCATAATCACTGACGCTTAAGTCATCTCTTAACATATGCTTAGATTTAAAACAGATATATACAATAAACATATGCTTAATCCTTTATATCCTACAATTGACAGGGAGAACAGGATGTCATAATACAAAGTGTCACTAGTTGTTTGTGGCACTTCAACACCGCCTCTGTCATCCTGGTCGGTCACTTTCCACTGTCTTAATAGCGTCTGTACGGGGGGACGAGATGGCAATTGCGGGGTCACGATGGCTGTGACTCTCAACAATTACACAAACTAAAAACAGATATTACATTACATTACACAAACTAAAAACCGATATTGTCTGAATTACTAGAAGAAAGAAATGCACCACCTTTGGCTGATAGTAATTAATTAATTTCCTAGGATTTCTTTTGGTCTAATAAATGTTTAAGGTTCTTAGATGGATCCCCTGCTGCCTCCTCCTCTTCCTCCTCCTCCTCTTCCTCCTCCTTCTCCTAATTCTCCTCCTCCTCTTCCTCATCTTCCTCCTCTTCCTCCTCTCCTCCTCCTCCACGGGGAGCAGCGTACTGGCTCATGTTAGGCAGGCCATGCATTATGCAGCAGCTTAGGCCCGAGCACCTGGCCCTTATGTCCTCGGCTACAGTCCACTTGTCGCTGCTCTGGTCGTAGCGCTCCACCTTGTTGGAGATGGAGGTGAAGCCATTAAAGCCTCCGACCACGAAGAGCAGGTCATCCAGCACCCCGATGCCAAAGTGGCTGCGGGGGGTGAGCATGGCGGGCAGGGCGCTCCAGGAGTCAGTCAAGGGGCTGTAGGCCTCCACGCTATGCAGGTAGTTTCCATGGTCACACCCTCCCACCTGAGGACAGGACACATGAGAGGAATGTTTTAGTGTGTGGTTAAGGCAGGCAGACACTGTATTAATCCATTTAGGGAAATTAGGGCATCACAGAGGCATTGAAAGTCAAATGATACATATCTACAAATATCTAGTATAAAGCATTTGTCTCCGTGTGCACCTACCGCATAGACTTGTCCTCCGTACGCAGCGACTCCCACTCCGGCACGCCTGCTGCTCATGGGGGCGATCAGAGTCCACTGGTCGGTGTCTGGGCTGTAGCACTCAGCTGTGGACAGACACTCCGTCCAGTTGACGCCACCACAGATGTAAACCTGTAATAAGAAAGAATATTCTAATTTAGTTTATATATTCCATTTGATTTCATTCTACTTTAATTGTCTGTTAATGTTGATGCACCAAAGGACCCAGACACATCTTTTGTATGTGCAAGCTTACTTGGCAATAAAGACATTTATGATTTCTGATCTAACGTTCCTTGTGTTCATCTAACACCCTGTGTCCCTCAGTTCCACCCACCTTGCCCTGGAGGGCTGCTGCGCTGGCTTCGCTCCTTTGCTCCAGCATGGGTGAGATCACTGTCCACTGGTTGGTTTCAGGCTCGTAGCGCTCGGCGGTGTTCAGTCGCATGTATCCGTCTTCCCACCCTCCCATGGCATAGATACAGCCATCCAACACCACCACGCTGACGTCACTGCGGCGTGAGTGCATGGGAGCCGCCTGCAGCCAGCTATGAGTGACGGGGTTGAACCTGCACACACTGCTGATAGCCTTTCTGCCGTTCCAGCCGCCGACGCAGTAGACCAGACCGTGGAGATAAGCGGTGCCGTGGCAGGCCCGGGGATTCTCCCCCTCAACGCTCACGTCCATCCATGCACCGGCTCGGATATCGTAAGCCTTCATGGTCAGGATGCTGCCACCCAGGCCTCCGATGGCCAATAGGACCTCCTGGGGCAGGCGTGGACGCATCAGGGGGTTTGGGAGCCTGTCGGAGCCAGGGGGGTTCAGGACGCTGAGGATGAGGGCCCTGCAGTCGTGGCTGTCCCTCACCACAGGGTTGTTCTGGACGTTGTTCAGCAAGTAGTCAGGCCTCATCAAGCCCATGCGAACCTGGGAAGAGACAGCGGGTACAACTTAGACATCGGTTGTAGACGGTTTGTGTTGCTAGGGAACAGTTTGGACCCAAATGTTTGAGAACCACCGTACTAGGGAACCTAGTGTTGTTTTAATGTAATGCACACTAATACAATTAGTTACCTTGGGCAGCAGCAAAGGGATGTGTGTTTTACGCTCCTCACGGGAGTGGTCGATCCAACGGAGGACGGCCTCAAACACTGTCTCCTCGCTCTTCACGTTCAGATCATCCCTCTCGATGATGTCCACCAGTTGCTGCACGGACAGCTCCACAAACTCCTGTGAGACGTGCAACATCTCCTCAAAGTGGCACACAATGAAGAGATGGGCCTTGCGCCTCAGGTCAGGGCAGCAGTAGATGTCCGTGAACCTCCAGATGCCGACACAGTTTTCCAGAGACAGCTGGCCTTCTAGGAAGTCAGAGCACGCTCCTACTATGCCAGTGACGCGAAGCTGGTCTGCAGCCACCAGAAGCTCTTCCACGTTCTCTGCTGTCACCAGCACAAAGCGGGTGTAGGCGTACTCTATGATGAGCTGCATCATACCCGGGGACACCCCAGGGATAGTGTAGACTGCTTTCTCTGAGTCGCTCCAGCGAGTGAAGAGGGCTCTGTGGGATGCAGAGTATAGAGATATCTGATGAGTAAACAGTAAGCAACATTCTGTCCTCTGTAGTCATATATTTTCACAGTAGAAGTATAGTATCTTTTTACAGTAGAAGTGCAGTATAGTATCTGTTTACAGTAGAAGTACAGTATAGTATCTGTTTACAGTAAAAGTACAGTATAGTATCTTTTTACAGTAGAAGTACAGTATGGTATCTGTTTACAGTAGAAGTACAGTATAGTATCTTTTTACAGTATAGTATCTGTTTACAGTAGAAGTACAGTATAGTATATGTTTACAGTAGAAGTACAGTATAGTATCTGTTTACAGTAGAAGTACAGTATATGTAAAGGCCAGATGAGTGTTTTTGTTATAGATTATTATTATGATTATTATTAGTATTATTATTATCATTATTATTATTATTATTTCCAATAGAAGGATATGATTTATGGGAATGTTATGATTATCTGTGTAACCAATTGAATGGACTCTGTTGTACTGTGGGTGGATCACCTGTCAGGCGGATCAGCCACAGCGCGCGGAGATCATAAATGGGTGATAGGAATCAGCTGAGGGGTGTAGCCACGGGGAAAGCATATAATTTTCTGACCGCTTTAGGACGCTTCTGATCGCTTTAGAAAATGTTTGATAGTCTTTGAACCATTATAGGAAAATAGGATCGCTTTGATCACCTCTCCCATGTAACCCATACATATTCTAAATAAATCGGATATCTGTGGTATCTGATAATGGAACTCAAGGTGTGGAGATTATTATTTGGATGGAGCGCGTACGGAATCACGTCCCCGACTACCACTAGAAGCGGACCCAGGCAGAGGCCGCTACATTAAGTCAGAAAATTTGCTGTTATTGAAGCCACCCATGGAGAGGCGCGCTTCAATAAAGTGACAAGAGGACTCGTCAGGTTGTGGAAGCCACCCAGGCTAGAGGCGCGCTTCAACAAATGACAAAAGGATACCAGGAAGGAAGGAAGGAATCAATCAACCACGGCATCACAGCCAGTGAATCATCCTGATTCCCGAGGACATCAATGGAACGTTCGTGAGTAGAATTTATGAATGAAATACAGACTACTACGTACACACATCGCTGTGGAATATAAAATAATTATAAAGTTGTCTTAGGAATTGGCGGATAAATATAAGCAAGATGTCAGTTTCTGAAACGGATAACATGGATTTGACGGTCATGGAAATTGAACTGAGACAATTAAGAGCATCACGTAAAGGGAGGCTTGCAGCATGCACCCGCAAACAAAATGAGATTAAACAGATGGTGATATCAAAGGATGAAGAAGGAGTAAAAACGTACATGGCATTGTTCAATAAGGCACTCAGTGATTTTAAGATCGCAAATGAGTCTGTACAGTTGTATTTACAGGATGATGATGGTGGAGATGATGAAACACAATGGTATAAACCAAAAATAGATGGATTCAATACATGGGTTAACGAGATTGAAGATTGGTTGATGGAGGAGTATAAGAAAAAGCAAACTCCAGCCCCAAGTCTAATTGAGTCTGTGGTCCAAAAGTCTCCAGTTGAGACTCAAGATAAGCTGGAAACAGACCTTCAGGCTACAGTAGGCCCAGAGGAAAGCATTTCCAGGGCCCCATCAAAATCATCATCAAAATCATCAAAATCATCAAGATCATGTGGAAGCCATTCATCCAGGTTATCTGCCTCCCGTCGAAGGGCTGAAACTGAGCGGGCCATCATTCAGGCATGTGCCACTGCACTTTCAGCCAGACAATCTCTAAGCCTAAAGGAAGCTGAATTAGAGGCTGAATTTAATCTAAACAAGGCTAAAGCCAAGCTAACAGAGGCTAAATTACAAGCTGAATTAAGTCTGTAGGAGGCTAAAGCCAGGGCTGAATTAAAGGCTGGGAAGGATAAACTTGACTTTGACACAGACATGGCTGTATCAACGGCCAAACTCAAGGTACTGGATGATTATGAAACATCATCGCAAACCAACTCAGTATCTAGAACTATGAGGTATCCATCTCAAACTTACCAGCCACCCTCCCAAGAGGACGGGTATGTGTACAAGATGCAACCTAGAGGGGATGGTATGAATGAATATGTTGACTGAGCACATGCTCTAGATACCTCAGAAGGACTACCGATATTGCAATCACCGGTAGAGTATGCATCCATAAATACTGTTCCAAAAACCCCTGTGACAGCTCTTGGACCAGTATGCATGGGCGCACACACCTCAACAACAACAACAGCAACAGCAACAGCAACAACAACCACAACAGCAACAGCAACAACAACAACAACAACAACAACAACAGCAACAACAGCAACAACCACAACCACAACTACAACAGCAACAACCACAACAACAACAACAACAACAACAGCAACAACAGCAACAACCGCAACAGCAACGACAACAGCAACAACAACAGCAACAACAACAACAACAACAACAACAACAGAGGCCTCCACAAGCAGTGAGACCCAAACAGCCATATATACAGCCACAACCACCTGTACAGTATCGACCACCACCATATGTGCTACCTCAGCCACAACCTTGGCAACAACCACATGCACCATATCAGCATCAGCACCCTGTGCAGCTTTAGCTACAACCATCTGGAGCTACAGCAGGACAACAGGGTCAAACTCAAACAGGCCAGGTTCTATCAAATGTCATGGCAAGACAGAATGACATTACAGATATACTTGTCACACAGCAGAATCTGGCGCTACTCCCAACCAGGGAGATTCCCATGTTTGACGGAGATCCTATGAACTTTAGATCATTCATGCGAGCCTTCGAGTACGGCATAGAAAATAGAACCACCAGCGATCAAGATAGACTCTACTTTTTGGAACAATACACCACAGATCAACCTAAAGATCTTGTGCGGAGCTGCCTACACATGCATCCACAGGATGGATATGTGGAAGCCAAAAGACTGCTCAAAGAGAATTTCGGTGATGAAATAAGAATAACAAATGCTTATATAAAGAAGGCCTTGGACTGGTCCAGCATCAAACCGGAGGATAGTCAAAATCGCCTCCGACCCATTGTTCGGTAGTATTCAGGACTATGGTACTGACAGAGCTGCCCCAAGGTACCTCAAGACGGCAGCCTCTGGATGGCAAACACGAGCAGGAGCATCAGCCGCACCGGTTAAAGAGAGAAAGGAGAGAAGCAGCTTTGTCACGACAGTGACACCGGCCACAAACATACCGTCAACCGTCAGTAATGTAGGATCCAAGGCAGATGGCTCTGTAGCTTTTAGAACTCCTTGCTTGTACTGTGCAGGCGATCATTCACTTGAAGCCTGCAGGGGGATAAGAGCTCAGAAACATCTGAACAAAATAGAGTTCTTAAAGGTGAAAGGACTTTGTTTTGGTTGTCTCACCAAGGGACATCTCAGTAGGAACTGTAGCCAGCGGATGAGGTGTCAGCATTGCCAGAAGGAACACCTGACTCTGCTACACATAGGAACAAATGACCAAGAAGGACCAGACAAGCAAAAAGGAACAGTCAGGTCTACAACATGGAAGGTGAAAACACTTCAACAGGTGAGGACACCACCCCTGACCAAGAAGACTGTGGGTAGTGCTCTGGTGAGGCTTGGTGAAGATAATGGGGCCGGTAAGGACTGTGCCTTAGCCATCGTGCCAGTTAAGGTGAAGCAGGCTGACGGAAGTAGGTATGTAACTACATATGCCTTCTTGGACCATGGCAGCTCGGCATCCTTTTGCACAGAGAGCCTCATGAGGAAGCTGAATGCTAAGGGCCGGAAAACCTCAATTCTCCTTACAACAATGGCACACGAGAAACCAGTCCCGGCATATGAGATATCAGGCCTGGAGGTAGGCAACATCGATGACGACACATTTCTTGCACTGCCTACAATTTACACTCAACCAGCAATCCCAGTGTCAAAAGAAAACATCCTTACTCAAGAGGAATTGAAAAGATGGCCCTACCTGAAGGATGTTCACACCACTCAGATTGATGCAGAGGTGGAACTTCTGATTGGAGTCAATACTCCAAGAGCCATGGAACCTTGGTAGGTCATAAACAGTCAGGATGACGGGCCATATGCTGTGAGGACACTCTTGGGATGGGCGGTTTGTGGTCCACTTAACATCAACGCGGTGGATGAGATGGGAAGACCCAAAGCCACAGCAAACAGAATATCAATAGCAAAACTGGAGGACCTGCTTGTGGAACAATACAATCATGACTTTTCTGAAAAGCACCATGATGAGCAGAGTGAACTATCGGTAGAAGACAGAAAGTTCATGAAGATCGCCACCAGTTCGATAACTTTAAAAGATGGTCATTATCACTTGCCACTCCCCTTTCGAAAAGGAGATGTGATGATGCCCAACAACAGATAGGTGGCGACACAACGAGCCATGGGCCTGCAAAAGAAGCTCAGGAAGAATGAAGAGTACCATGCAGAGTACAAAGGCTTCATGGGAGAGGTCATCAAAATGGACTACGCAGAGAAGGTACCTCTTCAAGAGCTAAGCAAAAAAGATGGCCATGTCTGGTACATACCCCATCACGGGGTGTATCACAAAAGAAAGAACAAATTACGAGTGGTGTTTGATTGCACATCATCATTCCAAGGCACATCACTCAATGATGAACTGCTTCAGGGTCCAGACCTGACACTAATAGGAGTGTTGTTAAGATTCTGTCAAGACCAAGTAGCCTTCATGGCAGACATACAAGGAATGTTCCATCAGGTCAGAGTCCATCCAGATCACATTGACTTTCTGCGATTCTTATGGTGGCCAGATGGCGATATCACCCGGCCGCTGGAGGAGTACAGGATGAAGGTACATCTGTTCGGTGCCTGTCCAATTATCTAGCAGTCTCAGTCAATGAGTCAACTAGATGTCCCCCTTGGAAGGGTGTGGGCGAAATTACTTATACTCAAACCATTGAAACAATTCGGACTTTATAAGAATGTTCGTTTATTTGGACTTTGATGTCCAGCATCCAATTCCTCCTTGTTGTAATAATCACCAGGTGGTCAATTAAACAAGTGGTTAGCTTGTAGCTGATAGTTAGTAGCAGCTTACATCCAAGCATTAGTGGATAATGTTAGTAACTAGATATATGAATTAAAGATAAATGCGGATATTAACGGCGCATACAATGCAACGTACCGTTGGCCAGTCAAGAGTTCGCCCACAGGGCTTTTCACCTTACAGTCTAGGCTCAGAGTGTCACTTAAATAGCGCGACGCGCCGGCGCAGAGACAGCTTACCTGCTCAGAGTCGCAATACGTGCTCCAAAGTGCGTCCACTAGGCGGCACCAGATAATAACTAACTCATGCAATAAATGTATACAATAAATGTTACTCATGATAATAATGAAGGATAATAATGATAAATATATTGGGAAAAACGTCGGATAATTCTCCAGTGCCATATCTTCACCTAGTTGTTCCAACTTTGCTCTGAGACAGACAGCGGAGGATAACAGTGATCATTACGGCCAAGAAGTCACCGATACCATCAGGTCTAACTTTTACGTTGATGACTGCCTGAAGTCGGTGGAGACAGTAAGCCAAGCCGTCAAGTTGACAGAAGGACTCAGAGAAGCATGTGCAAGAGGTGGATTCAGACTCACCAAATGGGTGAGCAACAGTAAAGAGGTGCTGGCTAATCTCCCTGAAGAGGACAAGGCCAAGCAGAACGTTGAGTGGGAGAAACCACTCACTGAACGAGCTCTAGGCATCCAATGGAACCTTGAAAGTGACACATTCAATTTCCGAGTTACCATCAGGAATCGACCTCTAACCAGGAGAGGCATTCTTTCCATCGTATGTTCCATGTATGACCCACTTGGTTTCCTAGCTCCTTATGTGCTCACGGCAAAAATGATTCTTCAAGAGCTCTGCAGGAACAAGTGCGGATGGGATACAGACATCCCGGAGCCACTGGCAAAACGGTGGCAAGAGTGGTTTTCAGACCTGGACAAGCTTTCAGCGCTCAGGATAAACAGGTGCATGAAACCCGCCGGTTTTGGGAAATTGGAAGCTGTTCAACTACACCACTTCTGTGATGCAAGCGAATCAGGATACGGCACAGTGAGTTACGCAAGGTACACAAATGACCAGGGCGAGATCTACACTGCATTTGTGATGGGAAAAGCAAGGGTAGCCCCTTTGAAACAAGTAACAATCCCTCGGATGGAACTTGCCGCTGCTACTCTGGCTTCCCGTATGGACAGAATGCTCAGAAAAGAGCTATACCTGACACTGAAAGAGTCGGTACTATGGACAGACAGCCAGACAGTCCTAAAATATGTCTACAATGAGAAAAGACGATTTCTGACATTTGTGGCCAATCGCCTCGCCATTATTCAGGACCTCACCACGACATCTCAATGGAGGTACGTGAGCTAGAAGGAGAACCCTGCAGATGAGGCATCAAGAGGTTTGGATGCTGACAGGATGCTCAAGTCAAAGCAATGGTTCAGTGGCCCAGGATTCCTACGGAAGGGAGAAGAGCACTGGCCGAAGAGACCAGAGGAGTTATATGGTTCGGTGCACCAAGAAGTCAAGAAAGAGGTCTTTGTAAGTAGTGTTACGGTAGAAGAAACGAACCCGACAAGTCAGCTGATTGGGCACCTGGAATCGGTTGACAAGAGCAGCTGCGTGGTTCCTAAAACTAAAACGACTACTTCGAGCCAGGCTCCAAAAGAAGGAGCCAGGTCCTAGCATGGATCAAGCCTCCACCGACTCCATAGTGCAACCTAGCCTGTCAGTAGAGGAATTGACTGAGGCCAGGCATGCACTCATACGCTACTCTCAAGAGCAGCACTTCAAGGATGAGATAACATCTCTCAGGATGGGAAAATCGGTGAAACTATCCAGCTCCATTTTAAAACTTTGACCAGACAGCTGGTTCTTTTAGCGTTTATCGCTTTTTCTGGTCAAGCATGACCGACAGAAACAGGTTGAATGGGGTATAGATCGGGGGAAGACACTCTGAGAAAATACGGCGAGTCCGGGAGTCGAACTCGTGTACCCCAGATCCGTGACGCGCACGGTTGTCCCCGACGCCGAAATAGCGCAGAGATACGCGGTGAGCTACTGGAGCTCCCCTCCAGCTCCATTTTAAAACTGGATCCACTCCTGGATAATGGATTGCTGAGAGTGGGAGGTTGGCTGAACAAAATGGCCATGCCAGTGGAAGAGAAACACCCACTGATCCTGCCCAAACACACTCGCATATCAAGCTTGATTGTGAGGCAGATCCATGAACAACTGTGACACTCTGGGAGAGGACACACCCTTTCCAGGCTAAGGGAGCGGTACTGGCTACCCTGCGCTAATTCCATGACCTGGAAGGTCATTAGGGAGTGTGTGGTCTGTAGACGTGTACTAGCCAAACCTGGAGTACAGAAAATGTCAGACCTACCCGAGGATCGGATAACACCGGACCTCCCACCTTTTACTCATGTGGGTATTGATTATTTCGGCCCCATAGAAATAAAGAGAGCACGGAGTACCGTCAAGAGATGGGGTGTCATTTTTACTTGCCTAGTGACACGGGCCGTTCATCTTGATGTGGCACACTTCCTCAATACTGCATCCTGTATAAACGCCATCAGAAGATTCATTTGCAGACGGGGTCCAGTACGCTCCATAAGGATGGATCAAGGGACCAATTTCATTGGTGCCCAGAGAGAGCTAAACCAGGCCCTCAAGCAGCTGGACCAAACTAAGATTAGCACCATAATGGCGGACTCTGGAGTAAAGTGGATTCTCAATCCCCCCTCTGCAGCCCACTTCGGTGGGGTATGGGAGAGGTTGATCAAGTCGACAAAAAGGATCCTCCAGTCGGTCCTGAAGGAACAGAAGGTGGATGATGAGACTCTCCTCACAGCACTGTGTGAGGTGGAAGCCATTATGAACGATCGCCTACTTACCACGGTGTCCAACGACCCCAAAGATTTAGAACCCCTTACACCAAACCACCTACTCCTCTTGAAGGGACAACCTGTTATGCCTCCGGGTGTATTTGAGAAGGAGGATATGTACACCTGCAGAAGGTGGAAATAGGCACAATACCTGGCCGACATCTTCTGGAAACGCTGGGTGAGGGAGTGCTTGCCCATGATGCAGGAAAGATGCAAGTGGCAGACCCAGAAAGAGAACTTCGCCCCTGGTGACTTGGTGGTCATAGTGGACGACACAGCGCCCAGGAATTCCTGGCCGCTTGGACGGATCCTGGAAACCTTTCCGGATAACAAGGGCCTGGTACGAAGTGTCAGGGTGAAGACCAAGACCAATGTGCTACAGAGGCCAATCACTAAGCTTTGCCTACTACTGGAGTCGAAGGAGGATTGCCAGCTATAATGAACACTCACCCGACCATGTTATTTGTTTTGTAATTGTGTAGGCACAATTAGGGGCCGGTGTAAAGGCCAGATGAGTGTTTTTGTTATAGATTATTATTATTATTATTATTATTATTATTATTATTATTATTATTATTATTATTATTATTATTATTATTATTATTATTATTATTATTATTATTATTATTATTATTATTATTATTATTTCCAATAGAAGGATATGATTTATGGGAATGTTATGATTATCTGTGTAACCAATTGAATGGACTCTGTTGTACTGTGGGTGGATCACCTGTCAGGCGGATCAGCCACAGCGCGGCGGAGATCATAAATGGGTGATAGGAATCAGCTGAGGGGTGTAGCCACGGGGAAAGCATATGATTTTCTGACCGCTTTAGGACGCTTCTGATCGCTTTAGAAAATTTTTGATAGTCTTTGAACCATTATAGGAAAATAGGATCGCTTTGATCACCTCTCCCATGTAACCCATACATATTCTAAATAAATCGGATATCTGTGGTATCTGATAACGGAACTCAAGGTGTGGAGACTTTTATTTGGATGGAGCGCGTACGGAATCACGTCCCTGACTACCACTAGAAGCGGACCCAGGCAGAGGCCGCTACAGTATAGTATCTGGTTACAGTAAAAGTACAGTATAGTATCGTTTTACAGTAGAAGTACAGTATAGTATCTTTTTACAGTAGATGTACAGTATAGTATCTGTTTACAGTAGAAGTACAGTATAGTATCTGTTTACAGTAAAAGTACAGTATGGTATCTGTTTACTAACCAAGCTAACCTGAACCAAGCTAACCTGAACCAAGCTAAGCTGAACCAAACTAACCTGAACCAAGCTAACCTGAACCAAGCTAAACTTACCTGAAATAGTCACTGCAGTCACACAGGAGGGCCTTGTGGGCATTCAACTCAGTGCTGTTGACTTTAATAACCACATCACAGAACCTTCCCTCCAGAGGCAGCTCATTAAAGATTGTACAGGACATTGTTTCCTTTTCCATGTGGTGATTTTAAAATGGTATCTACAGAATATATTCAAGCTTACAGACAAGTAGCAGGAAACAAGTCTTCTGAGATCTGAGAGTTTCTGAGAGAATTGTTGAATATACTGTACACAAATGTTCTAGAATGGTCTATTATGACATCATATTGTGACATCACAAATGTTCTAGAATGTACTATTATGACATCATACTGTCCACAAATGTTCTAGAATGTACTATTATGACATCATACAGTAACATCACAAATGTTCTAGAATGTCTATTATGACATCATACTGTGACATCACAAATGTTCTAGAATGTTCTATTATGACATCATACTGTGACATCACAAATGTTCTAGAATGTACTATTATGACATCATACTGTGACATCACAAAGCATGGGCAGCTAGCAGTGTTAGCATTCTTTGGCTAACAGCGTTAGCATTGGTGGCTAGCAATGTTAGCATTGGTTGGCTAATGGCTAGCGTTTAGCATTGGTGGCTAGCAGTGTTAGCATTCTTTGGCTAACAGCGTTAGCATTGGTGGCTAGCAATGTTAGCATTGGTTGGCTAATGGCTAGCGTTTAGCATTGGTGGCTAGCAGTGTTAGCAGTCTTTGGCTAACAGCGTTAGCATTGGTGGCTAGCAGTATTAGCATTGGTTGGCTAATGGCTAGCGTTTAGCATTGGCAGCTAGCAGTGTTAGCAGTCTTTGGCTAACAGCGTTAGCATTGGTGGCTAGCAATATTAGCATTGGTTGGCTAATGGCTAGCGTTCAGCATTGGCAGCTAGCAGTGTTAGCATTGGTTGGCTAATGGCTAGCGTTTAGCATTAGCATTGGATGGAATTCGGCGACCCCACCACTTCAAGCAACCAGGATGTGGGCGGAATACGGCAATTCCAACCCAATAAGCAGTCAACATCAACGTTTCACTTCCCTTGAGCTGACCGCGTCCTCTCCAGTGTGCCCCGTCGTGTGTATCCACTCCGTCCTGGTTCCACCTTGACGTTGAGGGGTATCTCACGCGGCACTTCCTTCTGCGTTCCGTCCGTCCCGTCTCGTAGCGGGGCGCGTGCGGTAAATAATTGTCCAATTATCTAGCAGTCTTAGTCAATGAGTCAACTAGATGTCCCCCTTGGAAGGGTGTGGGCGAAATGACTTATACTCAAACCATTGAAACAATTCGGACTTTATAAGAATGTTCGTTTATTTGGACTTTGATGTCCAGCATCCAATTCCTCCTTGTTGTAATAATCACCAGGTGGTCAATTAAACAAGTGGTTAGCTTGTAGCTGATAGTTAGTAGCAGCTTACATCCAAGCATTAGTGGATAATGTTAGTAGAGGTCGATATGGTATTTGGTAATGTTCAACCAAGTCGACTTTGATAATAGTTCGTTGATAGTTAGGTTGCAATTTAGCAACCGCCGGTACTTGATAGTGTAGCCAGACGTTTAGCCAGGTTACAGTTAGCCAGACGTTAGTCAGTCTGCATGTAGTCAGTCTATTAGTCAGCATGTACATTCAGTCAGCGTTTAGTCAGTCAGATTATTTACCTATACAAAGGAAAGGAAATAAACTGCATTATTTAGTAACTAGATATATGAATTAAAGATAAATGCGGATATTAACGGCGCATACAATGCAACGTACCGTTGGCCAGTCAAGAGTTCGCCCACAGGGCTTTTCACCTTACAGTCTAGGCTCAGAGTGTCACTTAAATAGCGCGACGCGCCGGCGCAGAGACAGCTTACCTGCTCAGAGTCGCAATACGTGCTCCAAAGTGCGTCCACTAGGCGGCACCAGATAATAACTAACTCATGCAATAAATGTATACAATAAATGTTACTCATGATAATAATGAAGGATAATAATGATAAATATATTGGGAAAAACGTCGGATAATTCTCCAGTGCCATATCTTCACCTAGTTGTTCCAACTTTGCTCTGAGACAGACAGCGGAGGATAACAGTGATCATTACGGCCAAGAAGTCACCGATACCATCAGGTCTAACTTTTACGTTGATGACTGCCTGAAGTCGGTGGAGACAGTAAGCCAAGCCGTCAAGTTGACAGAAGGACTCAGAGAAGCATGTGCAAGAGGTGGATTCAGACTCACCAAATGGGTGAGCAACAGTAAAGAGGTGCTGGCTAATCTCCCTGAAGAGGACAAGGCCAAGCAGAACGTTGAGTGGGAGAAACCACTCACTGAACGAGCTCTAGGCATCCAATGGAACCTTGAAAGTGACACATTCAATTTCCGAGTTACCATCAGGAATCGACCTCTAACCAGGAGAGGCATTCTTTCCATCGTATGTTCCATGTATGACCCACTTGGTTTCCTAGCTCCTTATGTGCTCACGGCAAAAATGATTCTTCAAGAGCTCTGCAGGAACAAGTGCGGATGGGATACAGACATCCCGGAGCCACTGGCAAAACGGTGGCAAGAGTGGTTTTCAGACCTGGACAAGCTTTCAGCGCTCAGGATAAACAGGTGCATGAAACCCGCCGGTTTTGGGAAATTGGAAGCTGTTCAACTACACCACTTCTGTGATGCAAGCGAATCAGGATACGGCACAGTGAGTTACGCAAGGTACACAAATGACCAGGGCGAGATCTACACTGCATTTGTGATGGGAAAAGCAAGGGTAGCCCCTTTGAAACAAGTAACAATCCCTCGGATGGAACTTGCCGCTGCTACTCTGGCTTCCCGTATGGACAGAATGCTCAGAAAAGAGCTATACCTGACACTGAAAGAGTCGGTACTATGGACAGACAGCCAGACAGTCCTAAAATATGTCTACAATGAGAAAAGACGATTTCTGACATTTGTGGCCAATCGCCTCGCCATTATTCAGGACCTCACCACGACATCTCAATGGAGGTACGTGAGCTAGAAGGAGAACCCTGCAGATGAGGCATCAAGAGGTTTGGATGCTGACAGGATGCTCAAGTCAAAGCAATGGTTCAGTGGCCCAGGATTCCTACGGAAGGGAGAAGAGCACTGGCCGAAGAGACCAGAGGAGTTATATGGTTCGGTGCACCAAGAAGTCAAGAAAGAGGTCTTTGTAAGTAGTGTTACGGTAGAAGAAACGAACCCGACAAGTCAGCTGATTGGGCACCTGGAATCGGTTGACAAGAGCAGCTGCGTGGTTCCTAAAACTAAAACGACTACTTCGAGCCAGGCTCCAAAAGAAGGAGCCAGGTCCTAGCATGGATCAAGCCTCCACCGACTCCATAGTGCAACCTAGCCTGTCAGTAGAGGAATTGACTGAGGCCAGGCATGCACTCATACGCTACTCTCAAGAGCAGCACTTCAAGGATGAGATAACATCTCTCAGGATGGGAAAATCGGTGAAACTATCCAGCTCCATTTTAAAACTTTGACCAGACAGCTGGTTCTTTTAGCGTTTATCGCTTTTTCTGGTCAAGCATGACCGACAGAAACAGGTTGAATGGGGTATAGATCGGGGGAAGACACTCTGAGAAAATACGGCGAGTCCGGGAGTCGAACTCGTGTACCCCAGATCCGTGACGCGCACGGTTGTCCCCGACGCCGAAATAGCGCAGAGATACGCGGTGAGCTACTGGAGCTCCCCTCCAGCTCCATTTTAAAACTGGATCCACTCCTGGATAATGGATTGCTGAGAGTGGGAGGTTGGCTGAACAAAATGGCCATGCCAGTGGAAGAGAAACACCCACTGATCCTGCCCAAACACACTCGCATATCAAGCTTGATTGTGAGGCAGATCCATGAACAACTGTGACACTCTGGGAGAGGACACACCCTTTCCAGGCTAAGGGAGCGGTACTGGCTACCCTGCGCTAATTCCATGACCTGGAAGGTCATTAGGGAGTGTGTGGTCTGTAGACGTGTACTAGCCAAACCTGGAGTACAGAAAATGTCAGACCTACCCGAGGATCGGATAACACCGGACCTCCCACCTTTTACTCATGTGGGTATTGATTATTTCGGCCCCATAGAAATAAAGAGAGCACGGAGTACCGTCAAGAGATGGGGTGTCATTTTTACTTGCCTAGTGACACGGGCCGTTCATCTTGATGTGGCACACTTCCTCAATACTGCATCCTGTATAAACGCCATCAGAAGATTCATTTGCAGACGGGGTCCAGTACGCTCCATAAGGATGGATCAAGGGACCAATTTCATTGGTGCCCAGAGAGAGCTAAACCAGGCCCTCAAGCAGCTGGACCAAACTAAGATTAGCACCATAATGGCGGACTCTGGAGTAAAGTGGATTCTCAATCCCCCCTCTGCAGCCCACTTCGGTGGGGTATGGGAGAGGTTGATCAAGTCGACAAAAAGGATCCTCCAGTCGGTCCTGAAGGAACAGAAGGTGGATGATGAGACTCTCCTCACAGCACTGTGTGAGGTGGAAGCCATTATGAACGATCGCCTACTTACCACGGTGTCCAACGACCCCAAAGATTTAGAACCCCTTACACCAAACCACCTACTCCTCTTGAAGGGACAACCTGTTATGCCTCCGGGTGTATTTGAGAAGGAGGATATGTACACCTGCAGAAGGTGGAAATAGGCACAATACCTGGCCGACATCTTCTGGAAACGCTGGGTGAGGGAGTGCTTGCCCATGATGCAGGAAAGATGCAAGTGGCAGACCCAGAAAGAGAACTTCGCCCCTGGTGACTTGGTGGTCATAGTGGACGACACAGCGCCCAGGAATTCCTGGCCGCTTGGACGGATCCTGGAAACCTTTCCGGATAACAAGGGCCTGGTACGAAGTGTCAGGGTGAAGACCAAGACCAATGTGCTACAGAGGCCAATCACTAAGCTTTGCCTACTACTGGAGTCGAAGGAGGATTGCCAGCTATAATGAACACTCACCCGACCATGTTATTTGTTTTGTAATTGTGTAGGCACAATTAGGGGCCGGTGTAAAGGCCAGATGAGTGTTTTTGTTATAGATTATTATTATTATTATTATTATTATTATTATTATTATTATTATTATTATTATTATTATTATTATTATTATTATTATTAGTATTATTATTATCATTATTATTATTATTATTATTATTATTTCCAATAGAAGGATATGATTTATGGGAATGTTATGATTATCTGTGTAACCAATTGAATGGACTCTGTTGTACTGTGGGTGGATCACCTGTCAGGCGGATCAGCCACAGCGCGGCGGAGATCATAAATGGGTGATAGGAATCAGCTGAGGGGTGTAGCCACGGGGAAAGCATATAATTTTCTGACCGCTTTAGGACGCTTCTGATCGCTTTAGAAAATGTTTGATAGTCTTTGAACCATTATAGGAAAATAGGATCGCTTTGATCACCTCTCCCATGTAACCCATACATATTCTAAATAAATCGGATATCTGTGGTATCTGATAACGGAACTCAAGGTGTGGAGACTTTTATTTGGATGGAGCGCGTACGGAATCACGTCCCTGACTACCACTAGAAGCGGACCCAGGCAGAGGCCGCTACAGTATAGTATCTGGTTACAGTAAAAGTACAGTATAGTATCGTTTTACAGTAGAAGTACAGTATAGTATCTTTTTACAGTAGATGTACAGTATAGTATCTGTTTACAGTAGAAGTACAGTATAGTATCTGTTTACAGTAAAAGTACAGTATGGTATCTGTTTACTAACCAAGCTAACCTGAACCAAGCTAACCTGAACCAAGCTAAGCTGAACCAAACTAACCTGAACCAAGCTAACCTGAACCAAGCTAAACTTACCTGAAATAGTCACTGCAGTCACACAGGAGGGCCTTGTGGGCATTCAACTCAGTGCTGTTGACTTTAATAACCACATCACAGAACCTTCCCTCCAGAGGCAGCTCATTAAAGATTGTACAGGACATTGTTTCCTTTTCCATGTGGTGATTTTAAAATGGTATCTACAGAATATATTCAAGCTTACAGACAAGTAGCAGGAAACAAGTCTTCTGAGATCTGAGAGTTTCTGAGAGAATTGTTGAATATACTGTACACAAATGTTCTAGAATGGTCTATTATGACATCATATTGTGACATCACAAATGTTCTAGAATGTACTATTATGACATCATACTGTGACATCACAAATGTTCTAGAATGTTCTTTTATGACATCATACTGTGACATCACAAATGTTCTAGAATGTACTATTATGACATCATACTGTGACATCACAAATGTTCAAAAATGTGCTATTATGACCATACTGTGACATCACTTAATGTTCTACAATGTTTGATTATGACATCATACTGTGACATCTAGTGATGGGAATAACGGCGTTATAAATAACGGCGTAACTAACGGCGTTCGTTTTTTCGGTAACGAGTCTTCCAATCTGAATAACGC
Source organism: Notolepis coatsorum (assembly GCF_963971535.1). Classification (NCBI taxonomy): domain Eukaryota; kingdom Metazoa; phylum Chordata; class Actinopteri; order Aulopiformes; family Paralepididae; genus Notolepis; species Notolepis coatsorum. Next base: position 5,028,152 of record NC_140179.1, on the reverse strand, counting down.
TGTTACTGTTACTGCCAAAAACGAAAGGTTGTGTATATAACCTAGTTATATGAGTACTTGCTAAGCGTCCCGCTCTTAAGCCTATCGAGATATACCTCATCTCTGGTACCTACTGTACTCCACTAACGAAAAAACAAATACGCCCACACCTGCCGGGTCCCGCCCCTATGGAGGCGTAGCCTATAAGACACTAGGCATGGTCACCAAACACTCTTCCTCGCCAAAAAACCCGTTTCCAGGAAAAGATTCCTCAAAAGGGAACTCAGGGCCGTTAAGAGCGGGACGCTTAGCCAGTACTCATATAACTAGGTTATATACATAACCTTTCGTTATATTATCGTACTTGGCCATCGCGTCCCGCTCTTAAGCCTATCGAGATATGGGGTAGGGCGGACGCAACAGATGTACCCCCTGAGGACTCGTAAGCCCACATCAAGGGGTTGGGGAGTCCCGTCACCCCATCCTTCCTAATGAAGGGAGGGCGCAGTCAACTCCACCTGAGTGCGAGCAAGAGGGAACTAGAACCCCTTGAACACACAGCACAGGCGGAACCACGTGTGACCTAACACACTGTGGCCCATACCCACACACTCCTGCTACCCTACCAAAGGACGGGAAGCAGGAAAGGCCACAGACCCCAGAACCGCCTGGGAGACAGAACCCCCGGTCATGTCCATGAGGTAAAACCTTACAAAGGGCCCGGGGAGGACCATGAAGCTGCAGCACAGATGTCCTCCACCGAGGCCCCACCCAGCAGAGCGGCAGAGGCAGCCACCCCACAAGTGGAGTGCGCCCTGACATCCCCAGGGGGAACCAGCCCGGCCAACGTGTAGCAGAGGGCAATGCCCTCGCACAACCAATGGGACAGGCGCTGTTTCGATAGTGCCTTACCGGCACGAGAACCACCGTGACAGACAAAAAGCTGATCGGTAACCCTGAGGTCCTGAGTACGGCTGAGGTAAATTCCCAAAGCACGGACCGGACATGACAGGTGAAGGCCTGCATCTAACTCACTAGCGTGAGGAGGCGGACGAAACGCCTGAACCACAATATCCCTGGAGCGGAACTCCGGATATTCTTAGGCACAAAGGCAGGATTAGGCCGCAGAGTGGCACCGCAATCGGAACGAAAAGACAGGCACTCTGGACGTACCGAAAGAGCACAGAGCTCACCCACGCGTTTAGCGGAGGTGACAGCCAGCAAGAACGGGTTCTTGAAAGACAGCTGTCCCAACGGCGCTAGCTCAAGCGGCTCAAACGGGGCCAAGGACAACCGACCGAGGACCAATTGAAGATCCCAACTCGGAGCCAAAGAGCGTTGCACCGGCTTAACGCGTCGAGCGCCAAGCAGGAAACGCTTCACAAGAGGGTGGCTGAACAAGACATCCCCCTCAAACCCCTCATGATAGGAGGATATAGCTGCTGCATATACCCTCACCGTCGAAGCCGACAGTCTACCAAGGAGAGACTGGAGATAACTAAGGACAGCATCCAGGGGGCAGGAGACTGGGTCCCGGCCCCCGGCCTTACACCACTCTTGGAACATACGCCATCTGCCCGCGTAAAGCGTGACAGTGGAGGGAGCATGTGCATTCCGGATGGTATTAACCACAGAAGGGTCCATCCTCTCCAGACCTACCCTCCCACCAGCCACACCAACAGGCGTTGGCTCAACACCGGGTACTGGAACAGCGCCCGTGTTGCTGAGAGAGGGCCGTCGCCGACCAAGGAATAACCCAAGGCGGAGCGACCAGTAGCTGGATCAAGACCGGAAACCACACTGCCGTGCCCCGGTCCGGCGCGACCAGGATCACCGTCCTGCGCTCCCTCCGTATCCGCTCCAACAGCTGACCCAACAGCTGTACAGGAGGAAAGGCGTACAGAAGACCGGGCGGCCATGGAAAGATCGAGAAGGCATCCACCCCCAAGGGGGGATGATCTGCTCGACTGACCGAGAACCACAAGGGGCACTTGTGAGAGCGTCGGCTCGCAAACAGATCTACCGAGGCCTCCCCGAAACGATCCCAGATCTGTCTAACTATGTCGGGGCGGAGTTCCCACTCGTCGTAACGAGGACCGCCCCGAGACATCATATCCGCGCCCACATTCTCTGCACCAGGGATGTGGAGCGCCCTCAGACTGCGCAGCCTGCGAGATGCCCATAGCCAAAGTTCGACCGCCGCCCGGTGCAGGCGGATGGAACGAGTCCCACCCTGCCTGTTGATATACGCCGCTGCCGTCATACTGTCTGTCCTGACCAAAACGTGCTTGCCTACCACCAGGTGGTCGAACAGTTTGAGGACCAGGAGGACCGCCTTCAATTCCAACACATTGATGTGCGGGGTAGACGGGCCAGCATGGACCTTCGTCCAGCTGCCCCCCACTGCGTGGGTCCGACACGTCCCTCCCCAACCCGTGAGAGAGGCGTCTGTGAAGACCGTGACGTGTGAGCGCCTGCTGCCCATGGGGACCCCAATGGTGAGGATACCCAGCCTCCTCCAATGGGCGAGATCTCCCCATATCGACAAAGGAACCGTCAACCGTTTCCATTTGTCCCTCACCGGATCTATTCCCATAGAGAAAAACCACCTCTGTATCCTCCTCATGAAGAGGAGGCCAAGAGGAACCACCGTGTGAGCAGATGCCATCATACCGAGCAGGCGCATCACTTGCAGCGCCGTGACCGTCCCTCCCAGACGGAAACCCCCGAGCGCGTGAAGGATAGACACCCGCCGCTGCTCCGAGAGGGTTACAATCATGGGCCTTGACCTCAACGTCAAGCCCAAGTACTGCGTACTCTTCTTCCAGTTCACAGCAAAACCCAGCCTGGTGAGGAATTCCACCACCAGCCTGGTATGAGACTTGGCAACCTCCTCCGAACGACTGAGGAGTAGAATGTCGTCGAGATAGAATAGAACCCGTATGCCCCGACGACGTAGAGGCTCCAGCGCAGTCGCTACGCACTTGGTGAATGTGCGGGGAGCCAGAGAATAGCCGAATGGCAACCTCTGGTACTCGTACGCTACGCCCTGAAACAGGAACCGCAGGAACTTCCTGTGAGGAGGAAAAATCGGGATGTGAAAATACGCATCCTTCAGGTCTATGGAGGTGAACCAGTCTCCCCTTCTGACAGCAAGCAGAAGGAGTTTGACGGTCAACATCCTGAACGGTCTCGCTACAATCAACCGATTGAATGCGGACAGATCCAGTATAGGTCTGACCCCCCCCCCCTTTTCTTGGGCACCAGAAAATAACGGGAGTAGACGCCTGACATCGTGCCCTCTCTCGGGACCACGACTACGGCCTGCTTCGCCAACAGAGATTGGATCTCGTCGGCCAGGGCTGTCACTGCTTCTGACCCTGACAATAGGGTCGGCACCAAACCTGAGAATGGAGGGTGGGGTTGCGCGAACTGCAACACAAGCCCCTCCTTCAACGTTCTCTCTATCCACCCCTCCAAAAGGCATTCTTGTCGCCATATGTGAAAATAATCCCACAGCGCACCCGCCGTCAACTGACGCTGGGCCGCAAGGAACAGTAGATAGTTGGCCCGGTCCCTCCCGCTGTGCGACGCACCCAAGGGGGGACCCCGACAGAAAGGGCCGGTTTGATACGGGAGAAGCTATCATCAAACTGGTTGACACACACCCCTCCCCTGAACACCCCTCTAGCGCATGCTGAGGAGTTGTTCTACAGCTAGACACGCAAGGCATGAGGACCCCATGGGCTCCTACACGCCGAAGCCCTGCAGTGATATTGCTATCACCCAAATCACGCTCGCCTCTTCTTTGCAGACCACTGCCGCTCTCACGGGAGTGGGAGGCATCAGCGTGATACCCCGCCTGGCGAAGGCGAGGCCGGGGTAACCCTTGCTGTGCATTCAACAGAAGAGGCCTCGAGTCCCCCTGCTGACCACTGTAGCTAGTGGCAGCCGTAACACCAGGCTCCCCCATCACACAAAGTGTGGTGCAGGAGCCACGCGACAGCACAACATTCTCACGGACAGACCCAGGCTCAGCCATCAACTGGGTGTCAGCCCCTGTCCCCATGAGAAGTGAAGAATGGGGCCGCATGCGCTTCAAAGAATGTTCGCGGCCCGCAGCCAAAGGAAAGCGATCAGAGCCCCGCTTCCGTGGGTAACAGAGAGAGGATTGAACGGGGAGCGGGCTGCTCGCGGCAGAATGACAACGGCTTGTTTGTTCCAAGCCGAATACACCCAAAATGGCCGATCCCTCGGCCGCCAAGGCTGTCGGCCTTGTGGATCCCTGTTGACTCTCCGCCCAGGGCACCCCTGGCGGGGGAAACATGGCCGCCTGTCGAGGGCCTCGCCACAGTCGTTGACGAGGCCGTGCTCCCACCTCTGGCTGCACAGCGTGAGGCGGTGTGGGACCCAGATCAACAACCGCCTGCGCCTCCACAGAATGACCAAAAAGACTTTCCGTGGAAAAAGGAGTCGTGAGGAGAGAAAACCTATCCTCTTCCCCAAGAGGAGAGTGCTCCAACCAAACATGCCTAACAACAAACGTTGATAGCATCCTAATCCTCCCCGCAGTTATAGCTTGCGACTGAGGCCCTGTTTAGACGGAAACGCTAGCAGGTGAATCCGCAAAAATATTTTTTCGGTGTGCCTTTCGTTTATACGGAAACGCCGTTTTTACGGGGTGAAACCGCAAAAAAGTGAGACTACCTTCCAGGGTGGAATTCCTAGAAACGATAAACCTTCGCGCTCTCATCTAAACTGTCAAACCGCATAAAACGATGACGAAAGGGTTGTCACAGCTCTGGTCGCGCGTACTGCTTACATCACAGGCATGCGCCAGCGCAGCCAGTAGCCTAGAAGCGTAAACAAAGCATGTCTGATTCTATCCATGGCGATCACCTGAAGGCTACATTGGCAGTACTTTTAACCCTTTCACTGCCACACGACAGAAGGTTAACCCTTTACTATCACACAACCGGCTGTCGTGTGGCAGTGAAAGGGTTAAATACACAAGAATCTGTCCCGCGGCGTGACTGGACCCACTGTCTGTGAGTGACTCTGCTTTGGTCCAATCACATTCCCCATCCACAGTCTGCGAATCAGAGGCAGAGTAGGGCGGGTCTTCACAGCACGTCATGTGACATATGCGCCAATCGTGTGACAGTGGGGCTCCGTCGTTACAGCCTCGTCTGCACGGAGAATTCCACCCCAAAACGCTCGTCTAAACGCAAAATTAAAAGTGAAACCGCAAGACGACTTGCGGTTTCTGTTCAGACTCTCTCCGTCTAAACGTAGCCTGAGTCAAGATCTCTATAACACCACAAACATGCAACATGTTTACAATGTCGGCTGGACCCATAGCCCCACTACCCGACGCCAATGTGGATAGGAAACTAGCCAGCTGAGCCATAACACTGGCCGCCGCTACAAACCATCCTGCAGCAGTATACCACTCATCCGTCCATACTGCCACCCTCCGAGCTGATTCGCTCTCAAGCATCGGCCGGGTGGGACGTCGTTCATCCCCGCCGGGGCACAGGAACAAAGCTACCTGGCTACATAGCCACGGTACCCCCGGCCTGCGCCCTGTTGTTAGCCCTTTTACCCGTAAAAAAAGGTAAATAAGACTCAGTGAAACCCCCCACATTAGCAACCGACTGACCTTCATTAATGAACCGGGCAAGAGGAGGGAAAAGCGGCAACGTCCCGCGGCGGGGAATATTAGAACAACGACCCATTTCAGCATCAACATTAGCATTAGCAGTAGCATTAGTAGCATTAGTGTAAGCAGCATGCTCCAGGATAGCCAGGAAATCGTCCACTGCAGTGGAACGTTCACCAAGCCACCCCGGCCCTGGCGCCGAAACACACTTCACAGCATTACTAACACCAACATCAATGCCTGATGACACAGGGCCTACCTGTGTACAAGCTGGCCAAACGTTGTACGTTGCTCCTTGGTCTGCTGCCATCAGACGAGGAAACATCAACATAGGCCCGACGTGTCGCTGAAACATGCCCCGAAGATTCCAGGGGTAAGCAAACCTCCGGTAAGCTTTCAACATTACGCAATTTCTCTAATCTTTTCATAACAACTAGTTACATAAGGCGCACTGCGACCGTTATGATGGAAACGAAATAGAGGAAGAGTGTTTGGTGACCATGCCTAGTGTCTTATAGGCTACGCCTCCATAGGGGCGGGACCCGGCAGGTGTGGGCGTATTTGCTTTTTCGTTAGTGGAGTACAGTAGGTACATAAGATGAGGTATATCTCGATAGGCTTAAGAGCGGGACGCGATGGCCAAGAACGATAATATAACTGCGGCGCGTGACTATAATTGAAGCTGTTTTTTTCATCAGACAGATCTCTGCGCTGAGAAGCAATACTTTTTTCCCTTGGTTAGTGGGCAGTGCGTGATTGGCTGAGGTTGAGTAAAATGTATAATACAAAGTATAATAAAATATTTAAGTAAAATTGATAGAAATAAAGAAAAACAAGACAATGAAATAAAGATAATAATTCATTTAAAAGCTATTTTAAAAAGGTATGTTTTGAGCAGTGCCAACCGAGTCTGCTGTCCTAACAGACTTGGGGTCTGTAGGGTAAGCACTTATTCCCTCCGCCCTGAACATTTATGGAGATGTATGGGCCTTTTAAGTCAGTGATAAAAGTGTCTTTCAAGGATAAGTGAGCTCCTGCACTGATTATTATAGTTCAATATTCAATATTTGATCACCAAAACCCCCCAAAAAGCATAAAAAAGCCCCTCCCCGCCCAAAAAGGGCCCCCAAAAATAGCACAGGCCCAGTGCACTTTTCAGCCTTTGACCACCTGCCCCTCTAAAGTCCTGTGCACGTCCCTGGACGAGGGCAAGAATACATTTGTTTGTTTTGTTGACTTTAAAAAAGCCTTTGACTGGATTAATAGAGAGCTTTTGGATTATAAATTAATTTGTTCTGGTATTGATGGTCTATTTTATAAGGCTATCAAAAGCCTGTATAAGGCCCCATCTGCCTGTCTGCAGCTGAATGATGTTAGGACCGGCTGGTTCCCCCCCATTCGGTGTAAAACAGGGAGATGTGCTTTCTCCCACTTTATTCGCCCTTTATGTTAATGACCTGGCGCAAGAAATTAAGCAAGCCAATCTTGGTATTCCAATAGATAATATAATCCTAAATATTTTATTGTACGCTGATGATATTGTTCTGTTTGCAGAAAATGAAGCAAATTTACACAAAACGTTGAATATTATGAGTTATTGGTGCATGAAATGGAGACTTGCGATTAACAGTGAAAAAACACAGATTATGCACTTCAGGAAAAAACAGCAGAGTAGCCATAAATTTCAATTTGGACCAACGCCCCTGATTTACACACATTCTTATAAATATCTTGGTTTCACCTTTAATGAGTACATGAGCTTCATAGAAGGAAGGAAAATAATGTCTGAGTCAGCATTTCAACATTTACACAATTATTTGATGCAATGGTGGGTTCTGTTTTATTTTATGCTGCTGGAGTATGGGGTTTTGATGATGCACCTGAATGTAATGCTATCCAGAACCGGGCCATAAGATACTTTTTAGGAGACCATAAATACACACCAAAAGGGGCTATAGAAGGGGACATGGGGTGGGACTCTTGCTTGGTCAAGCAAAAAGGTGAAATGGTGAGGTTATGGAACCGCCTGGTCCAGCTGCCAAATGACAGGGTGACAAAAAATATTTTTAACTGGGACAGAGCACACGGTCATCCCTGGTCAAGAGAGATGTCCATGATTTTTTCTTCTACTGACTTAAGTATGATTTTTATGAACAATCTGCAGTGTACGGTTCACATAATTAAAACAAAATTATCAACAATCCATCAGGATAAGTGGAAGGTGGAGATATGGAAAAAACCTAAACTTAGAAAATATGTTGTAATTAAAAATTAGTAGTTTACTGAACCTTATGTAATGTTAAACTTAAAGAGAAGACGGAGGTCTCTGTGTGCCCAGTTGAGGTCTGGCACCCTGCCATTGGCTGTGGAAGTGGGTAGATTCCAAGGTAAACCTGAGGAGGAGCGGTTGTGTGTTCTATGTGATCTGGGAGTGGTGGAGGATGAATATCATTTTGTTTTGTATTGCCCTTTGTACACTGCTTTGAGGAGGGCTTTATTTGAGAAAATTCAAATTGTAAATCCGGATTTGTTTTGGCAGTCTGAGAGTTGTATGTTGAGTTGTTTTTTTGTGGAGGACATCTTCAGTTTTGCAGGATTTTTGGAGAAAGCATGGCACTTGAGACAAAACACACTATATCCTATATAATTGTATTTGAATTCCTCTTGTTTCTTTATATACATTGCGTACAGCTTGTGTTATATTACGTTTTATTGTATTTTCTTGTTCTTGTGGCCATCTTGGTCAATGTAATTTGTCAAGTAATTGGTCAAGTATATTATTATATACTTATTGTTATGTGTCTTGTAAGCCCATATGGGCTGGGCATACACCTGTATCATGTAAGACACGAAAATAAAAAACATCAAATCAAATCAGTAGTTCACCCAGTCCTTGGGTACATACAGGTTTTGACCAGCAGATGGCAGCGACGAGGCAGCTCAGCAGAGAGCAGCTGTCAACAAACATCCTAACAGAAAATATATACATACGAGGGGGAGGAGACTACATTGGGAGGGGGCGGGCGAAATCTCCAGTTTTTTCAAATCCCAATGTTGACAGCTAGGAAGGAATGCCTCGTGACTATAGAAATATAGAGTGATTAACCCCGGGGCTCCATATTTCTATTGATAATTAACAATGGAAACACTTTGACTGGAGGTAGAAAACACACTCAGACAGTGTTGTGAATGTGCAGTGAACATGAATACACACTGTATATCAGGCCGGGGACCTCAACTGGATACATGTAGCATCATAACCTCGGAAAACCAGACTCATTAACCTTTGTTTGGTGTTGAGTTCTGTGGGACCCGTTTTCAATGTTTACTAAAAAAGAAATGATACTACAAATACTTTTTCTTTTACTTGGGAGTCGAGACTCATTGACCTTGACTCATTTTATGTGAAGAATATATAAAATAACACCTTCACCCGAAAGTGTGGAATTTGTGGGTGAAAAAAAGTAAATATGGTAAATATTTTACAAAATGGTTCACTGTTCCTTCACTGTCTGCCTCCACCTTGTTTCATTTATAACCTTCTAGATACAGATGATTTATTCGGTTCATGTCTTGATAATAATCGATTCTTTGTTTACAGACATCACATTTTATCACAAAAAACGAATATCACTTTTATTGATAAATGTGATCTAGGAAAGGTAAATGGCAAATATTAACCATATGCTATCTATATTTTACATGAATTGTTATGGCTTCATTGTTTTAAAATCCCAATGATGTTGTGGCTCCAACCAGACCCATGAACACTGTGAGGAACAACAACACAGACACCACACATGGGTTAAAACAAACTAGTACTTTAGTCAGGCTGGGGTCTCTCTAAAAAAGCACACAGAATCACAATAAATGTCCTTGAACCAGGACTCATTAAAGTAGGGTTCTTGTTTTGGGGGACATTTTGGGGAACATTCATTCTGGTAGATTCAAGATTCAAGATTGTTTATTGTCATGTGCACAGTTAAACAGACAGTTTGCCGTACAATGAAAATCTTATTTTGCTAGTCCGCCCTTCACACAAAATCACAGTCACACAATACTTTTCACAAAAAAAATTACAATGTCCACGCCATTCTTTGATACAGTTCAAGCTCCTCCACCGTGTGTATTGGTCAAAGACCAGACTTGCTAAGACCGGTGCCATCAAGTCCCAGGCTCGCTTATCCATATGTTTTGGCATTGTCCAGCACTGGCCCCTTTCTGGAGTTCCATTTTTTATTTTTTTTTTTATTTATTTGAGCATTTTTACAGATTTTATTGGCCATACAAGACCGACAGAGGAGAGGGAGAACGGGAGAAGATGTGGGGAAGACATGCGAAAAATCAGCCCGGGAGCAGGAGGCGAACCCGGGTCGGCCGCGTAGGTCTGCGAGGCAGTATGCAGTGCGCCACTGGGGCGCCCTGGAGTTCCATTTTTAAATCTTACTCAGATATTTTTGCTGTGAATGTAGACCCATGTCCTCTCATTGCATTATTTGGCCTGACACCGGAGAACGCCGCTATATCTACTTGGCAATCTAATGCCATGGCCATTGCCTCACTTATTGCCAGACGCCTAATCCTATTCAACTGGAAGGCAGCCACTCCCCCTTCACATTTGCATTGGATGAGGGATGTTATGTCTCTCATACATATAAAGAACATTTGATTCACAACACGAGGCCATACAAATACTTTTTACAAAACATAGCAGCCCTCCCTATACTTAAGGCGAGACACTGCAGGTGAATAGGCAAATATACTTTTTTTGTTGATTTTGTTATATTTTGCTTCCTAAACATGTGTTCTATGAAATCAGTGACAATAAAACATCAATAACACACATTTAGTTGTTTATTTTACTTCATTTTGCCTTATTGCATCCATACATTTGCACATATTTAATGGGGAAGTGCCTCATTTGCATATATAAACATACATTTCAGAAAACTTGCAATATATTTTTTCTTAGTTTATATGTACATAACAAACTGGGAAAGTGTCATAGTGATATCTATTTAAATATGTTTTGCCTATTAGGGGGTACTACACTGTACTACACTGTTTGTAGCCTGTGTAGTTCTGTTCAGTTCAATAACATCATTATTATTATTATTTAGTTATCAGGCATGTGTTTAGGTTGTCTATTACTAATGGTTTGTGTAACTGAGGGGTACAATTCCCTGACTGTATTGTTAGATATGGTATTTAATACCACTACCTCTTGTACTTTAACTTCTGGCCATCCAGTACATGATATAAGTATGATGAACACTTTCCCACCTGATGAAACGAATCCACACAAATGTACAAATCGAAGGTTTAATATAGCAAAAGGTATATACAACGTTCACTTGTTTACACTTATGATTTGAAATATGCACTTTTATGGCAAATGAGTATTCGTAGGTAAATCAACATTGAATGTCCAATCTCTGGTTACGCAGGGAGTAAGTATACAACCTGGAATATTTAGGAAACGATAGCGATGGTACTTAAATGATTATAGCTGGATACACTAAAGGGGGGGGGGGGGTCCCGCTGGTTGTAAGACAGTAGGAGGGGGGGGTTAGAGAAGCCGCTGGCGGTATCCCATCTGGCCGACGGTGTCTTGGGAGAATTCAAAGTCTTGAACACGTGCCCACAGAACCTCTGTCCGCAGACGAATACAGCTGGACCCTCTGTGGACGGTAGCTGCCGGTCCACAACGGAGAGACGTGAGGCGACCTCACTGGTGTAGAGCGCCGTCTCACCTGGAGTCCTCTCCGGGGGGTAGTTCCAACACTCCGCAGTGTTGGCCTTTATCCATGGAATAATCAAAGCACCCAAAGCATAATCCAAGCCGTGGAAGGCTCGCCGTCGTCCGGGTAGAGTAATCCAATATACAGGTCCAGTCGCCCTGGCCCGGAGCTCCTCGGATGCAAGCACCACTAGGGGTCTGCCCAGCCTGGTTAAGCGTCCAGATAACGTCAGGAACGATGGGGGGTACTGATAACTTTAGAACTCTAACCGAACGATGCACCATACATAAATAGACTATTATTAGCTTAATAGAATACGTCCAACTCGACGGTATAGTGCCAAACTATGACTATTCAACTATTAATCTACACGATATCTCAATGCCTATTCTGGGGCCAAGTAGGCCTTACTACACCACACGTGCGTCGTGGGGAGGCTTCGCGTCTGTCACTCTGTTGGAGGGTAAAGAACTGGACTAAAAGAAAGTTCTACTTTACTTGCGCCATATATATATGCGCTATGAACAAATAGTACCATTCGTATTTCGCCCGACATATTCCTGCGCAGAACCGGGGCTTGCCACGACATGTTGGGCGGCACGATTGAACTTGGACCTAGGGGTATGGCAACCTGGCGCCAGGTTCTCGTCCAATGGTAGAATGAAACTATTATGGGCTGTTTAGTAGACTAAAGGGATATTCAGTGCATATTGTACAAGGAATATACAGGGGATATCAAACGATATACAAATACAATTAAATATATATATATAAATAAATATATATATTCGGTTTAATCTGATCCTTCACAACAGCCGCCCCCTAATTAGTCCCACCTAATTAGCTAAGCAGAGACAGATTAACCGCACTGTCTACCACTCAAGGTCCGCTGTAAGGGTCAGTCAACTCACAAAGTCATGGGGTCATGGTCATCATCGATAGTATCTGGGAGTCGGGGCAGTTCTATGAGCCTCGCCACGGGACGTGTGTAAGTGCGCCCTTGGACGAGTACTTCAGCTGCTCGGACCTTGCCATCGGCACCGGTGATCACTTTGCTTACGCGGCCAGCCGGCCACATAGCTCTGGGTAGTGACTGGTCAATAATCATGACGACTGTTCCTTCTGTCAAATTGTCTCTCTCTTTTACCCACTTCTGGCGGGTCTGTAGAGACGGTAGGTAGTGAAGTAGGAAGCTGCTCCAAAACTTGTCAGCTAGTACCTGACTGTACCTCCACATTCTTCGGCCGTTCGCTTCTTCAGGCCTGTACATTGTCTGGGGTAGCGCGGGGTCCAGCCGCCCCATTAGGAGTGTGTTGGGGGTGACTGGGTCGACATCTGCTACATCACTGGAGACGTATTTCTTTATGATCAGCTCTGTGACCTTGTGTCGGCTGTTCAAGACGATCGGGTACTTAATGTCATCTGGTCGATCGGGGGCTCTCCGCAGGCGACCACCCACTCTGATGAGATTATGGGCGTCACTCTCTGGTGCCAGGTGAATCAGTCTGCTGTCTGATGGGACGGGGTTTCCTCCCTGTAGACAGTCTAGCTCATCGGGGAACGAGTCTCTCTGGGCTCGTTGTAGTAGAAGAAGTTCTGCTTCTTCGTAGTCAGCTGCTGACATGTCAGTGGTGGACTGAATCTCTGGGTGGTGCCGCAGGAATGTTCTTTGCTGCGCACTCTCTAGGGTAATGCAGTCATCTATGTTGGGGTCTGTGGAGGCGACAGTGCTCAGTCCACAGAACATAGGTTTCTTGTTCTCAGCCTCCTCGTTACTTGCTTCCCGCGGGATGGGCGTAGGCCACTCTCCTTCCGGGAGCTTGAGGAATTCTGGTCCGTCACTGTAGATGTTGCGACGGGTTAGGTCATCCAGAGACATTCCCCGGGTGATGACGTCAGCTGGGTTGTGTTTGGTGTCCACATACCGCCAGCTCGCTGCTTCTGTTAACTCTTGAATCTCGGTGACTCTGACTCCCACGAAGACTTTGTATCTGCATGAATCAGACTTGATCCATGTGAGTACTGTCGTGGAGTCTGACCACAAGATTGTTCTGTGCACCGGAATGGTGAGTTCACGTTGGATTAACGTGGCTATATGCGCTCCTGCGAGGGCTGCGCAGAGCTCTAGACGCGGGATAGATTGTTGCTTTCGGGGGGCTATTCTTGAGCGAGCCAGGATGAAAGCAGTGTGTATCTTTCCTCCCTTCTCTTGGGCACGCAAGTAAGCCACCGATCCGTAGGCTACTTCGGAGGCGTCGCTGAAGACGTGTAGATCAATCTCGCATGTCTCTGGCCTCACTGTGGATGGGAAGTAGCTGCGGCGTATATTGACGCCTGGGAGTGAGCGGAGTTCCGTCTCCCACTCTCTCCATGTTGAGGCAAGGTGTGCGGGTATTGGGTCGTCCCAGCCCTGGTCCTTGTCCCATAGTGCTCGTACAATCATCTTTGCCCTGGTGGTGTAAGGTAGAATACATCCCAACGGGTCATATTGTCTGGCGAGTGTTCTGTACACACTCCGTCTGGTGGTCGGTATCGCCGTCGACCTTCCCTGCTCTGGAGCCAAGGGTTTGTGTCTATAGTGGAGCGAGTCTGTTTTGAAGCGCCAGACTAGTCCTAGTGTCATTTCTTGGGCTTCTCCTGGGATTGTCGCCATCCAGGTCTCGCTGCTGGCAGCCTTGTCCGTGGGGGAGAGGCTGCGCAATACGTGCGGGTCACTGCTGGCCCACTGCCTGAGATCAAAGCCGCCTTTGATCAGGGAGGCGCGTAACTTGATTAGGAGAGCCTCGGCTTCTTCTTGAGTCGAAACGCTTTGTAAACAGTTGTCCACGTAGAAACTGTTCTTCACACTGTGTTGGACCTCTTCATCTGCTGCTGGGTCCTCTGTGACGTGTTTCTGTAGTGCAAATGTAGCACAGCACGGGCTGCATGTGGTTCCGAAGGGGAGTACTTCCCACTGGTAGATGGCTGGGTTCTCATCTCCGATCCTCTCTCTCCATAGGAACCGCAGCAGAGGCTTGTCCTCCTCTACTAGTCTCACCTGCAAGAACATCCCTTTGATATCCCCGCTGATAGCCACCTTGTCCTGGCGGAAGCGCAGTAACACGCCTAGTAGGGAGGGGCCGAGTGTGGGGCCGGGCAAGAGCTCTTTATTCAGATTTTGGGATCCGATCTGGTAGCTGCAGTTAAACACAATGCGATCCTTGCCGTTGTGATGGACCTTGTGATGCGGCACGTACCATGATTCGGTCGTCTGATCGGCCTCTTTAATGTCAATCTTTGTTACGTGTCCCGCTGTGATTAGCTTCTCAATCTCAGCGCGGTACACACTCTCTTGAGCGGGGTCTTTGGCTAGGCGCCGCTCCGTGTTCAATAGATAGCGCTCCGTGGCGTCTTTCTTTGCGTGAAAGGTGGGCATTCCCTCTCGCCTCAGGAGTGGAGTTGCGTATCTCATCACTCCGCCGACTGTGACTCTCTTTGTCCCCTGCTCGAGTAGGTTGATGGCGTAAATGTCTTCTTTAGAGCGAATATCTTTCTTTTCGTTCTTAAAGGGCATTGTCTCTAGGGTCCATAGCCTCTCGACATGCTGCAGGAGAGTGGTGTCTTCTTCTGTCGTTCTGGAGTGGAGGCAGCTAGTGGCTGCTGTTCGGTTGAGAGATTTAGCGAGGGGGCCTTGTAGGGTCCACCCTAGGCGGGTCTCGACTGCTGCAGGACAGCCTCGGGGGCCTGTATGGACCCGGTCAATCGGGACTATGAGTTCTGCATGGTCGGAGCCTATCAGCAGGGTCGGGGTAGCGCCGTCTATGAGCGGGATAGGTAATTGGCGCAGGTGCACATATTTATCCATCAACTTGGTGACAGGGTAGGTGTACTGCGATAGTCCTATTTCTTGGCTGGTGAAAGCATTTGTAATCTTGTACCGTCGCTCTGGCTGCCCGTTTGCTGCGATGGTGAAGGAGACATTCTCGCCCTTTATCGTCTTTAAATCTCTTCTTATTGTCCGAATCGTCATTTCGTTCTTGCTCCCCCGCAGTCCCAGCTGGGCCGCAGCGGACGCGAGCAGAAGGGTCTTCTCTGACCCGTCATCAAGGACGGCGTAAGTGTCCATGACTTTATCTTGGTAGCTCAATGTCACACGGACTACCTTTAAGAGCACTTGGGCGCCGCTGCTGCTGGCGGGGTCAATGTACATGACACTTGCCTTGGTGCCGCTCCGTGGTGCAGGTGGAGGCCGTCTTCCGTTACTTTCGTGTAGTATATCTAGATGGGCTCCATCGCACCGGCTGCACCTTTTCTTTAGGCGGCATTCGGCTGCCATGTGGGGCCGCGCACATCGATAACAGCGCCTGTTGGACTTTATCCATTGACTCACTTCTTCTGCATTCATCTTTGTGAATAGGTCACATTGTGACAGCCAGTGTTCTTTCTCACAGTAGGGACACGCTATCTTCCACTTCTCTTTTCTCGAGGGGGTGCTGTGACTCTTACTGCTCGGTACTGACTCTGATTGGTGCATGACAGTCACCGATCTTCTTCCATAATTTATTCTCCTGGGTCCCTCTCTGGAGCTTGGCGTGCTCCGCCCGAATGTATCTAGTCGTAAGCTGCTGACTTCTCTCGCCAGGAAGTCGGCTAGATCAAGGAGGGATGGCTCGGGGCCGTTGGGATCCCGGTAATCTCTCTGCCGCCTAAAGCGCTCCTGTCGTGCGGGTGGCAGCTTCTCCAAAATCCTCTCGACGTTAGAGTTGGCGTATAGCTCATGCATGCCCTTCTCCCGTTGCGCTCCCAGCATCCCTACCAGGGACTGCACTTTGATTGACAGGTCGTCTAGTGAGCGATTGTCTGTGGCTGGGGGTAGGCGATCAATATGCCTTATCTCTTGGATTACGTAATCCCATATACGTCCATATCTCTGGTCCAGCGCCGCTAGGGCCGCTGTGTATGGTGTCGAAGAGGTGGCATAGGCTAGCGCTATATTGTGCGGTCGCGGTACTTTCAGGTGCTTCAGTAATATTGCATACTTGTGGCGTTCATCAGCGACATCCACCATCATTGTCTCTAAGCACATCCGGAGCTCCGTGTACTGTGCTCGACTCTCATAGGCGAAGTCTGGGAATGACGGCGTGGCAATGTATGACGCCGTGGATGGCTGATACATCGGCGAGCGTTGGGGGAGAGACCTCCTGGGCGAGTCCCCTCTTGCGCCTCGCTGTGGGCTGGTACTGACAGGGTACCATGGCCCGCTGGTCCAGGTGCTATTCCTCGGGGCTGGTCGTGCGTCGTGCTCACCCGTGAATAGAGTCGGGGGTCTGTAGCGCAGCGCCGCGGGGGTATAGCCTGGACTGTATGGGACCTCCTGGTCCGGTGGAGTACTGTGCTGTCGTCGGGCTTGGTTCTCCTCCTCTCCCTCTTCTTCCTCTATCAGATCTTCCAGATCCTATAATCGTTTATTTAGCTTCTCCGCAGTGTATGCCGCTCCTTCCTTGTAGCTGGGTCTCGCTTGGACCGGTCTGTGAAGGGGGTCTGCGGGGGGTATAGGCTCGGTCTGTTGGTCAAGTTCAGGGTCGCTTGCTCGTTGAGGAGACGCTGCCCTTGACTGTTGTCTCGACGAGTTCCTTGAACCCCTGGCGGAGGGGGAGGGTGTTGCCTTGCGGATCAGCTGCTCCATTAGCTGCGCTTGTAACTTGTTGCGCTCGACTTCGCGCTTGGTGAGATCTGCTTCTCTTTGGGCAGCGGCGCGCTGGGCGTCGGCCCGGTCTCTTGCCATATTCTCTTCTGTCTGAAGGCGTCTCATCTCCAGGCGTGTGCGCTCTTCTTCGCTCCGTTGTTGCGCTTGGAGTTGTTCGCGCTCGCTAAGCGCCTGTGCTTGGAGACGGTCTCTTTCAATGGTAAAATGTTCGCGCTCGCTAAGCGTCTGCGCTTGGAGTCGATCGCGTTCGGTAGAGGCTGTCAGGCTGACGAGGAACGCCTGTTGTAGCATCCTCTCCGCTTCGCTGGGGGAAGGCGGTTGTGGAGGTGAGCCGCTCCTGCGTGAGCCGCTCCTGGGGGTACTCGTTGGGGAGTCCTGGAGCTCTATTTCCTCGGTGCTCTCCTCCTCTTCTTCCGTGCAGAGTTCTCTCTCTGTAGGGTCGTCTTCCTCCCGGGGCTGGTCGGGGACTACTTCTTGGGTAGTGGCGGGGGGTAAAGGCATGTCCGCTCCCTCCTGGTCCCCACCGTGAGCTTGGTCAGTTACATTAGGACCTACTAGGGCCTCTGTGGTCGGGGAAACCTGGTCGTTAAGGTCAGACATAATTTTACTTTCTACTTTTACCGCGTTTACCGTTTGTCGAAGGCTAGGTAGTTGACTGACAGTGTAAGCCTCTAAGTACTGAGGTGTCTGTCGTCTGCGCCGCGGGCGTTCTAGGTTAGGAGGATCGTTTCGTGGAGTGTTCATCATAGGCCATTTCAATATTAATAACACTATATTAATATTACACTAGTTACCCTCCGGCTCGAAGGACCAATTGTAACTGAGGGGTACAATTCCCTGACTGTATTGTTAGATATGGTATTTAATACCACTACCTCTTGTACTTTAACTTCTGGCCATCCAGTACATGATATAAGTATGATGAACACTTTCCCACCTGATGAAACGAATCCACACAAATGTACAAATCGAAGGTTTAATATAGCAAAAGGTATATACAACGTTCACTTGTTTACACTTATGATTTGAAATATGCACTTTTATGGCAAATGAGTATTCGTAGGTAAATCAACATTGAATGTCCAATCTCTGGTTACGCAGGGAGTAAGTATACAACCTGGAATATTTAGGAAACGATAGCGATGGTACTTAAATGATTATAGCTGGATACACTAAAGGGGGGGGGGGGTCCCGCTGGTTGTAAGACAGTAGGAGGGGGGGGTTAGAGAAGCCGCTGGCGGTATCCCATCTGGCCGACGGTGTCTTGGGAGAATTCAAAGCCTTGAACACGGTGCCCACAGAACCTCGGTCCGCAGACGAATACAGCTGGACCCTCTGTGGACGGTAGCTGCCGGTCCACAACGGAGAGACGTGAGGCGACCTCACTGGTGTAGAGCGCCGTCTCACCTGGAGTCCTCTCCGGGGGGTAGTTCCAACACTCCGCAGTGTTGGCCTTTATCCATGGAATAATCAAAGCACCCAAAGCATAATCCAAGCCGTGGAAGGCTCGCCGTCGTCCGGGTAGAGTAATCCAATATACAGGTCCAGTCGCCCTGGCCCGGAGCTCCTCGGATGCAAGCACCACTAGGGGTCTGCCCAGCCTGGTTAAGCGTCCAGATAACGTCAGGAACGATGGGGGGTACTGATAACTTTAGAACTCTAACCGAACGATGCACCATACATAAATAGACTATTATTAGCTTAATAGAATACGTCCAACTCGACGGTATAGTGCCAAACTATGACTATTCAACTATTAATCTACACAATATCTCAATGCCTATTCTGGGGCCAAGTAGGCCTTACTACACCACACGTGCGTCGTGGGGAGGCTTCGCGTCTGTCACTCTGTTGGAGGGTAAAGAACTGGACTAAAAGAAAGTTCTACTTTACTTGCGCCATATATATATGCGCTATGAACAAATAGTACCATTCGTATTTCGCCCGACATATTCCTGCGCGGAACCGGGGCTTGCCACGACATGTTGGGCGGCACGATTGAACTTGGACCTAGGGGTATGGCAACCTGGCGCCAGGTTCTCGTCCAATGGTAGAATGAAACTATTATGGGCTGTTTAGTAGACTAAAGGGATATTCAGTGCATATTGTACAAGGAATATACAGGGGATATCAAAAAACGATATACAAATACAATTAAATATATATATATAAATAAATATATATATTCGGTTTAATCTGATCCTTCACAACAGTTTGATTAGATATTGTGTTTGTAAATATCTGTTTAAAAAAAAAGTATGGCATTTTACAATACAGAACTTTGAAGGCGTTTTCCCAAAAATGAGTTTTAAGACATTCCTCATACTCTGAGCCAGAAATCTCCACTTCAGTAGCACTCACATACACCAAACCTTCCAGTTCTATTCATATCTATGTTCTGAAGGTATTTACAGAAGGGTTTGTTGATATCGCATTCATACCCTGATTTATATCACATTTTATTCCTAAAAACATGGCGAAATATGGAATTTTACCATAAAAATGGACTGAATGGAGTATTTTCTGATTTATGGAGTGATAAAAAGAGATATCCAAAATCCCCTCTGTAATAACCTTTGGCTCTAATATGTCAACAAAATGAAACTATCATTTTGAAAATGGCTTTATCCAATGTTCAGATTTCTGTCCTGGAATTATATGCAAATTAGTGCATATTTAAGTAGATAATGCCTCATCTGCATATTTAAACATACAATTTCAGAAAACTTGTAATACAAAAAAGTCTTGTCTTAATATAAGTAATCAACTGGGGAAGTTTCATTGTGATATCTATTAGTTAATTTTTTTACCCTATTCACCTGTAGTGTCTCCCCTTAATTTCAAAACCCATATGACTTAAGTCCCTCCTCCTTCCAACCCCCTGTCCCCGTTCCTTCCTTCACCTACTGCTGGACCATGCATGGCTGGGGAGATGGCATTGTGGTGGTTTTACTACCACTGAGGGTATCTGGAAAACATGCTATCAGAATAGAAAGTATGAATGAAGTTTTTTATTTTACGGTCTTGTTTACAGACAAATCAAACACAACCGTGTGGACTTGCAAAAAATATATAGAAAATCACAAATGTACATATTCAAGGCAAGCTCACACACAACAAAGTATATATATATATATATTTTTTTTTGTATCATTATGATACAAATTATTATTATTATTAATACATTTTTGCATGCGTGTATGTATGTATATATACATTCGTTGTTATTATTATTGTTTCTTGTCGGGCGGGTGGGTGGATGCTTTACTTTAAACAAACTAAACAGGTCAACTTTATAAGGGATAGCAAAGGGGGGGGGGGAAGAAATGGGAATAGTTCAACCATGGACAACTTGCTGTAGATTGTGAGCACATTTTATAATGTCGACCCTCATGCTGCAACTTGTTGTAATTCGATGATACTAATAAAAAGAGATTATTAAAAAAATAATAATAATAATTACAATTTATTTTAAATACAAGCAAGTGCTAAAAAATAAGGTACAAATATATATTTTTTAAAAAGGGTATAAGATATATACAAGGCACAGTGAGTAACATTGCACGTTCCGATTCACAGTGTTTACAATATAAAAAAAATTGGAGGTGACAATGGGTCACAGCAGCAGTTAGAAAGTGTCATGGTGTCATGGAGAACACTGACCAGTTAGAAAGTGTCATGGTGTCATGGAGAACACTGACCAGGGGAAGAGGTCAAGGTCCTGGCGGGATGGTGCCAGGAGAACAGCCTCTCACTGAACGTCAGCAAAACAAAGGAGATGATTGTGGACTTTAGGAGGTCGGGGGTCAGGGACTACAGCCCCCTCAGCATCGACGGGGCACCGGTTGAGAGAGTGAACAGTTTTAAGTACCTCGGAGCCCACATATCCGAGGACTTGACATGGACCACACACATTGACAGTGTTGTGAAGAAGGCACGACAACGCCTCTACTTCCTCAGGCGCCTAAGGAAGTTCCAAGTCAGTCAGAAGATCCTTAAGAACTTCTACTCATGTACAATAGAGAGCATCCTGACTGGCAACATCACCTCCTGGTTTGGGAATAGCACCGCACAAGACCGTAGCAGACTACAGAGAGTGGCACGTTCAGCCGAACGCACAATTGGAGGGGGGCTTCCCACTCTCCAGAACATTTACAACAAGCGGTTCAGGGGTAAGGCTAAGAGAATTATTAAGGACTCCAGCCACCCAAACAACTGCCTCTTTGAACTGCTGCGGTCAGGCAAGCGATACCGGAGTCTCATGGCAAGCACAGAAAGACTCAGAAGAAGCTTCTATCCCCAGGCCATCAGGTTGCTCAACGAACAATAACACTATGTAACAACCATCAAATGCACACAGCACACACATCCACACGCACACACTCACTTTAAACAAACAACACACTGCAGCACCCACTCTCCACACTTTAGAACACTAAACACACTTTATATTTATTGGTAAAGGATTTGCACTACAACCCATACCTCAGTACACCTTACTGTAAATTGTACCTAAATTGTACCTCATCCCATTTCTGCTTTGCACTATATAGTATTGTATATTAGTATATTGCATAGTATATTGTATATTGTATGGTAACTCAGTTACTCTATTCTGCATCGAACATTGTACATATGTATATACTGAACACTGTGTCTACGTATGTAACTTCTATTTTTACTTCTATTTTTACATGCTATGCTATTTTATTTTATTTCATACTTATCTTGTCTAGCACAGTCTCTGGAGCGTAACAGAAAGAAGCATTTTGTATAAAAGTATTCTGTACTTCTGTATGACAACTATTAAAGAAACTTGAACAGTTAGAAAGTGTCAGCTTGTGTCAGCTTTCCGAACCGCAACAATGGCCTGAGGAGATTCTCCGGAGAATGGGACCAGAGCCTTTGTTCCTTGATCCCAGGAACAGAGGAACCAGACGGCGTGGGAAGAGAGCTGGGATCCGTAACAGGCTGAGATCCAGACGCCACAGAACGCCATTGCCCAGTATATTGCTAGCCAATGTACAATCAATTGACAATAAACTGGATGACATCCGAGCAAGGATTCAATACCAAAGAGACGTTAGGGACTGCAACGTTCTCTGCTTCACCGAAACATGGCTCACGACGGACGTTCCAGACCACGCAATCCAACCAGCTGAACACTTCTTTATCCACCGCAAGGATCGTACAGCAGAGTCCGGTAAACAACGTGGAGGAGGTATTGCCTTCATGTTTAACAACAATTGGAGCGATCCAACTAACGTGAAGGAATTATCCAACCACTGTTGCCCAGACCTGGAATATATAACCATCAAGTGTCGTCCTTTCTTCCTCCCGAGGGAGTTAACGGCGATCGTCCTGATCGGAGTGTATATTCCACCGCAAGCCAGCAACAACGTCGCGCTCTCCAGACTCCACGACAAGGTAAATAGAATACAAGCGGCGAACGTTAACGCCGCCATTTTGGTGCTGGGTGATTTCAATAGCGCCAATCTGAGAAAGGTATTACCTGACTTGCAACACCAGAGGCGGTAACATCCTAGATCACTGTTACACGCAATTTAAAGGTGGCTACAAGGCTCATTCTGATAGTGGCTTTGGTAAATCAGATCACGCGTCCATCTTTCTTTCACCAATGTACAAACAGAGAATCAAAAGTACTCCTGTAGTCTCGCGAGAGGTGCAGAAATGGGATTTGACGTCGGGGGAGACTGTTATGGTTTGTAACCGACCCCAATCGCACAACACAAGACAGGTATGAGGGTAAGCCAAGAAACGGGCATTTATTGAAACAGAAGGAAAAAAACGGCACTGTCCCTTTAAGGGAGAAACACAAAATACTGGAATAACAAGAGGGGAAAGGTACAGTGCCTTTAAGAGGCGAGCTGGCTAAGGGGAAGGCAAGGGAAGTCAGGAACAGGGAGGAACTAGGGGGAACTGGAAAGGGAGGACTAGATAGGGGAGAAGGGACAGAGGCCCGCGGAGGCGGGCTGGGGACAAACAGGGTAAGGCCTTGGAACAGGGCGAGGGCAGGAGCTGCATACCAGACGTTTGTGCGCAAAGAGCGCTGGAACAGCAGCGGGGTGAGAGCGTCGCCACCGGGGAGCCGGCTGTCCGAGCGGAGGTCAGAGTGGTGCGCCACTGCTTGGAGTGCGCGCCGGTACAGAGAGACGCATCTGGAGTGCGTCTGCGTGGAGGAGCGTGCCAAGCTCGGAGGTCTGGATGATGCGCGTCTGCTGGGAGTGCGCGCTGGTACGGAGGAGCGTGCCAAGCTCGGAGGTCTGGATGATGCGCGTCTGCTGGGAGTGCGCGCTGGTACGGAGGAGCGTGCCAAGCTCGGAGGTCTGGATGATGCGCGTCTGCTGGTGGGAGCAAACTGACCATGCTAGCTGAAGGGGCAGTCCTAGCAGTGGGAGAAAACTGACCTTGCTAGCTGAAGGGCAGTCCTAGCAGTGTGAGATAAACTGACCTTGCTAGCTGAAAGGGCAGTCCTAGCAGTGGGATAAACTGACCTTGCTAGCTGAAAAGGCAGTCCTAGCAGTGGGAGATAAACTGACCTTGCTAGCTGAAAAGGCAGTCCTAGCAGTGGGAGATAAACTGACCTTGCCAGCTGAAAGGGCAGTCCTAGCAGTGGGATAAAACTGACCTTGCTAGCTGAAAAGGCAGTCCTAGCAGTGGGATAAACTGACCTTGCTAGCTGAAAAGGCAGTCCTAGCAGTGGGAAAAACTGACCTTGCTAGCTGAAAAGGCAGTCCTAGCAGTGGGATAAACTGACCTTGCTAGCTGAAAAGGCAGTCCTAGCAGCGGGAGATAAACTGACCTTGCTAGCTGAAAGGGCAGTCCTAGCAGTGGGAATACTGACCTTGCTAGCTGAAAAGGCAGTCCTAGCAGTGGGAGATAAACTGACCTTGCTAGCTGAAAGGGCAGTCCTAGCAGTGGGAATACTGACCTTGCTAGCTGAAAGGGCAGTCCTAGCAGTGGGATAAACTACACAAAAAAGTGGAGGCCATGCAGAGGGACCGGGTCAGCTGCTTGGGCCTGGCTAGCTACAGGGCCTATGCCAGCTGCAAGGGCTGCATTAACATAGAGGCTGTGCTAACAGCCGGGGCCAAGCTAGCAGACTGGGGCCATGCAGAGGGAACTGGGTTAGCTGCCAGGGCATGGCTAGCTACAGGGCCCATGCCAGCAGCAAGGGCTGCATAAACATAGAGGCTGTGCTAGCAGCCGGGGCTAAGCTAGCAGCCAGGGGCCATGCTGGTAGTAGAGGCCTAACAAGCTGCAGGGGAGCCAAACAGGGCTAAACGGGAAGCAAACAGGGGAGTCAACAGGCTAACAGGGGAGCTAACCGGGGAGACTAACAAGCTAAACAGGGGAGCTAACCGGGGAGACCAACAAGCTAACAGGGGAGCTAACAGGCTAACAAGGAAGCTAGAGGGGAGCTAGAGGGAACAAGAAAAAAAAAGGCAAACTCAACATACACCGTCTGTGCTGGCTGGGGTCGTCGATTTGGGTGGGGTCGTACTGTTGTGGTTTGTAACCGACCCCAATTGCACAACACAAGACAGGTATGAGGGTAAGCCAAGAAACGGGCATTTATTGAAACAGAAGGAAAAAAACGGCACTGTCCCTTTAAGGGAGAAACACAAAATACTGGAATAACAAGAGGGGAAAGGTACAGTGCCTTTAAGAGGCGAGCTGGCTAAGGGGAAGGCAAGGGAAGTCAGGAACAGGGAGGAACTAGGGGGAACTGGAAAGGGAGGACTAGATAGGGGAGAAGGGACAGAGGCCCGCGGAGGCGGGCTGGGGACAAACAGGGTAAGGCCTTGGAACAGGGCGAGGGCAGGAGCTGCATACCAGACGTTTGTGTGCAAAGAGCGCTGGAACAGCAGCGGGGCGAGAGCGTCGCCACCGGGGAGCCGGCTGTCCGAGCGGAGGTCAGAGTGGTGCGCCACTGCTTGGAGTGCGTCTGCGTGGAGGAGCGTGCCAAGCTCGGAGGTCTGGATGATGCGCGTCTGCTGGGAGTGCGCGCTGGTACGGAGGAGCGTGCCAAGCTCGGAGGTCTGGATGATGCGCGTCTGCTGGGAGTGCGCGCTGGTACGGAGGAGCGTGCCAAGCTCGGAGGTCTGGATGATGCGCGTCTGCTGGGAGTGCGCGCTGGTACGGAGGAGCGTGCCAAGCTCGGAGGTCTGGATGATGCGCGTCTGCTGGGAGTGCGCGCTGGTACGGAGGAGCGTGCCAAGCTCGGAGGTCTGGATGATGCGCGTCTGCTGGGAGTCTAGGGAGCGCAGTCCAGTCTCTCCCTCAGGCAACGGCGACAGGAGGCGAAGGCTGGAGCACATCTTTACGCCGGAGATAAAAACAGCATAGACCGAACAGAGGACCTCCCGAGGGAGTCTTGATGAAAGAGCATATGATACCGAATGTTACGGCATGTTACAACACGACCCCACGAGGAACAGAGTGGAAGAGCCAGGTACTTAAAGGCCACAGGGGAACTAATTAAATCGCACCACAGGTGCGAGAGGTAATTGATAATCGAACTAAAAGTGTGAGTTCGGCACCAGACCAATCAAACACATAATGACAGGTAGTACAAGGGTGTGGCCGCTGAGAGCAAACGAGAGTAACGAACAAGAGGGTGGGGGCAAGTGAGAGTGAGTGAGAAGGGAATTCCCTAACAGTAGGCTTAAAAGAACAGAGAGAGTAGGTGAGCAGCGGACAAAACCTTGTTTGCGTTTGACTGCACAGACTGGAATGTGTTCCGCGACACAGATAACATTAATGTCTACACGGAGACAGTGCTGGACTATGTTTGTACTTTGGTGGAAGAAACAATCCCCACTACCAAAATGAGAGTTTACCCAAATCAAAAACCCTGGGTAGACAAATCCGTCCGTGAAGCTCTGAGAGAGCGCACCAAAGCATACAACGACGGCCTAGTGGCAGGCAACATGAATGACCACAAGGTGGCGCGATACAACGTAAGGAGGACAGTGTCAGAGGCCAAACGGCGCTACAGGGATAAAATTGAACTGAAAGTTTGAACAAGCTGACTCTAGAGCTATGTGGCAGGGGCTCAAAACGATGACAGACTACAAAGGCGCCTCCCTCAAACTGAACAGTGACATCTCCTTAGCAAATGACCTCAATACCTTCTACGCGAGGTTTGATGCTGGTAATAACAACACCAGCTCACAAGCCACGGCAATGGGGGGGGGGGGGGGGGGTCGGCTGCTGATGGAGGCGCAGTGTTCAGGGTAACAGAGCATGAGGTGAGGCGGACCTTTAAAAAAGTGAATATCAGGAAGGCAGCAGGTCCGGACGGCATCCCCGGCCGCGTCCTAAAAGTCTGTGCCGACCAACTGGCCCCAGTATTCACTGACATATTTAACCTGTCCTTAGAACAGGCTGTCATCCCCACCTGCCTGAAGAAGTCCACTATTATCCCTGTACCCAAAAAATCCAAGCCTGCTTGCCTCAACGACTACCGCCCTGTAGCTCTCACCTCCA
This sequence comes from Notolepis coatsorum, assembly GCF_963971535.1. Classification (NCBI taxonomy): domain Eukaryota; kingdom Metazoa; phylum Chordata; class Actinopteri; order Aulopiformes; family Paralepididae; genus Notolepis; species Notolepis coatsorum. Next base: position 5,001,571 of record NC_140179.1, on the reverse strand, counting down.
TAGCCATGAAGTGCTTTGAGAAGCTAGTAAAGGGCTACATCTGCTCCTCCCTCCCCATCAACATGGACCCCCTGCAATTTGCATACCGCCCCAACAGGTCCACGGAGGACGCCATAGCCCATGTGCTGCACACAGCAGCATCACACCTGGACAAGAGGCAGGGGAACTATGTGAGAATGCTATTCATCGACTACAGCTCGGCATTCAATACCATAGTCCCCTCCATACTCATAGCCAAGCTCAGGGACCTGGGCTTGAACTATGACCTCTGCCAGTGGGTCTTGGACTTCCTGACTGGCAGACCCCAGGTGGTGAGAGCAGGCAACTGCACCTCCTCATCCATCACCCTCAACATAGGGGCCCCCCAGGGCTGTGTTCTGAGTCCCCTCCTCTACTCCCTGTACACACACGACTGTGTGGCTCAGCGGAGTAGCAATACAATCATCAAATTTGCTGACGACACAGTGGTGGTGGGCCTGATCTCTGCCAACGACGAGAGGGCCTACCTGGAAGAGGTCAAGGTCCTGGCGGGATGGTGCCAGGAAAACAGCCTCTCCCTGAACGTCAGCAAAACAAAGGAGATGATTGTGGACTTCAGGAGGTCGGGGGTCAAGGACTACAGCCCCCTCAGCATCGACGGGGCACCGGTTGAGAGAGTCAACAGCTTTAAGTACCTCGGAGCCTACATATCCGAGGACTTGACATGGACCACACACATTGACAGTGTTGTGAAGAAGGCACGACAACGCCTCTACTTCCTCAGGCGCCTAAGGAAGTTCCAAGTCAGCCAGAAGATCCTTAAGAACTTCTACTCATGTACAATAGAGAGCATCTTGACCGGCAACATCACCTCCTGGTTTGGGAATAGCACTGCACAAGACCGAAGCAGACTACAAAGAGTGACACGTTCAGCCGAACGCACAATTGGAGGGGGGCTCCCCACCCTCCAGAACATTTACAACAAGCGTTGCAAGGGCAAGGCTAAGAGAATCATTAAAGACTCCAGCCACCCGAACAACTGCCTCTTTGAACTGCTGCGGTCAGGCAAGCGATACCGGAGTCTCAAGGCGAGCACAGAAAGACTCAGAAGAAGCTTCTATCCCCAGGCCATCAGGCTGCTAAACGAACAATGAACACTACACAACAACAACCACCAAACGCACATAGCACACACATCCACACGCACACACTCACTTTAAACAAACACACTGTAGCACCCACTCCACACACTTTATAGCACACACCCACTTTAAACAAACACACTGTAGCACCCACTCCCCACACTTTATATTTATTGATGAAGGATTGCACTACAACTCGTACACCTTACTGTAAATTGTACCTAAATTGTACCTCATCCCATTTCTGCTTTGCACTATATAGTACTGTACATTAGTACACTGCATAGTATTGTATATTATATGGTAACTCAGAACATTGTACATATGTCTATACCGAACACTGTGACCTCATTTTCTTCTTCTAAATTACATGCTATACTATGTTATTTGATACTATCTTGTCTAGCACAGTCTCTGGAGCGTAACAGTAAGAAGCATTTTGTATGAAAGTATTCTGTACTTCTGTATGACAACTATTAAAGAAACTTGAAACTTGAAACTCATGGTATCATGGAGAACACTGACCAGTTAGAAAGTGTCATGGTGTCATGGAGAACACTGAGTACACCGAAACGCTCTCACATTAGATTAGATGAGATTAAAGTTGTCATCATACAGCACAAGTACAGTACAACAAAAATAAGTTGGCATCCAACCAGAATGCAAAGGTAACAGTGAAGAGCAAAAGTACAAGTGATTAAACTGGAATATATATTTAACTGACTACTACTGAATAATAATGCTAATCTAATGTATGTACACAGTATTACAGTATTATTACAGGTATAAATACACTATGATAGTAAGCCATACTGGCCAGTGGTATGTAAGAGGTTATATAAGGGATGTATACAGATATAGATATAGTATAGGTATGTAAACAAGAATATATGCAGGTATATTCAGACAGGTGTGGATAAAAATACATATACGGTATATATAAATATATAAGGTATATACAGTATTATTGTACATGCTATCATACAGTGTTATGTGGGTAGACTGTAGTTTGAGGTATTAGTTATCCTGCTAAACCAACAATAACACAGCCAGCAGCCAAGATAATCACAACAAGGCTACTATCAAACAACAGTAATTATAGTTAAATGGTATCTGGATAGCTTTGGTTAGTTGATTCACACAGCAAGGTAGTTTTAAACACTCCAACAGGTAACGTTAGCTAACGCTTGCCGATCATCAACGCTAACTAACGTTTACAGTTAGCCCGAGGGAGCTAACGACTGGCTGGGCATGCTAACACAACACAGACACGCGTCAACTTGTCCTAACAATGTTAGGCAAGGCAGTTGTTTTGTGTCAGAATTCAAACAGAATGTGAATTAGAAGAAGTTAGCCTATACCTTCTGCAGGAGAGAGAGAGAGCGTTCATATTCACAACTGTGTGACACGAGTGACAGGTGTAGATTCTATTTTAGGTGGATTTTCCCTTCAAATAGTTACCCCAAAATGTAAATGTTGTCCTCATTACATAAACCCACGATTGTCTGAAGCTGCAATATATTCATCACAATTTTCAATAGAATGCACAGAGCCCATCTGTGAGCTGCACTGTGTGTGTGTGTGTGTCTCTCTCCCTCTCTCTCTCTCTCTCTCTCTCTCTCTCTCTCTCTCTCTCTCTCTCTCTGTGTGTGTGTGTGTGTGTGTGTGTGTGTGTGTGTGTGTGTGTGTGTGTACAAGTGTGTGTGTGTGTGTGCGAGTGTGTGTGTGTGTGCGAGTGTGTGTGTGCGAGTGTGTGTGTGTGTGTGTGCGAGTGTGTGTGTGTATGTGCGAGTGTGTGTGTGTGTGTGTGTGTGTGTGTGTGTGTGTGTGTGTGTGTGTGTGTGTGTGTGTGTGTGTGTGTGTGTGTGAAGCTACTTGTTATTCATGAAGGTGCTGCTGCAGTGAGTGGAGGCTGAGAGAGATTCCCAGCAGAGACTCTTGGTCACACACACACACACACACACACACACACACACACTCACACACACACACACACAGAGAGAGAGAGAGAGGAGAGAGAGAGAGAGAGAGAGAGAGAGAGAGAGAGAGAGAGAGAGAGAGAGAGAGAGAGAGAGAGAGACATGTCTATTTTCTCATGTCTGTTTTCTCTCTCTCTCTCTCTCTTAGTTTCTCTGGCCTGAAGGTCGCTGCAGGCTGATTGCCTCCTACATGCTTCACACACACACACACACACACACACACACACACCACGCACGCACGCACGCACGCACGCACGCACGCACACACACACACACACACACACACACACACAAACGCGTGTTGCTTCGTTCTCCTTCAGTTACTCCGCCTCATTCTCTCCTTCACTGGTTCTCTCTTTCTTTCTCCCTCTCCATCTCTTTCTCTTTCATCCAGCTCTTCTTTGTCTCTACCCTCCGTCCATCTATGTCTCTCTCTCTCTCTCTCTCTGTGTATCTCTCTCTGTGTGTATCTCTCCCTGTCTCTCTCTGTCTTCTCTCTCTGTGTGCATCTCTCTCTCTGTGTGTATCTCTCCCTGTCCTCTCTCTCTCTGTGTGCATCTCTCTCTGTCTCTCTCGCTGTGTATCTCTCTCTGTGTATCTCTCTCTCTCTGTGTATATCTCTCTCTCTCTGTGTATATCTCTCTCTTTCTCTCTCTCTCTCTGTGTATCTCTCTCTCTGTGACACTCAATTGATTGATTGATTGAAAACTTTATTTAACAGTTGCAGAATGGGTACAATACAGTACAGCTCAATACATACAATTGTTAAGGGGATGCAGACCAGAGAAAGACTTTCGTCTTGTTTACATCAGGGTCCCCCATTTTCAATTCATCATAACATATGACACACACGACAAACAGATAGACAGTACTGCTACATCTACATTTATGACATACCAGATTTGCAAATACAGTACTGTTTGTAATACAAAGAGTCCAGAAAAGAGAGTATATACATTTGACGTAGAAACTGTACATCAAAACGTCTTAGCTAATACCCCATCAGTGATTCATCTCCCTTTGTTGTGCTGTAATATGCAATCATATTATATTATCCATCTTCATTGTTCACACATAGGCATAGGGATATGCAAGTGTGTTTCTTTGGGGGCACTATTTAACACGGACAGGGAAGAGAAGTTACAGACTACTGTTGCTCCGTCCTGTCAAAACACGTCAATCCCAAAATCATTGTTCAGTCAACCCAGATGATATCCGCATGTTGTTATTAGAATGTTATTGCCTCGTCGTACTTCCTCGAAAAGCATCAATAATAGTGGAAAGGTGACAGGATTCCTGGGCAGCGGATGGAGCCCGCAGTCTGCCTGCTGCGGCTTTTCAACCGTGTGTGCTTAGAAGAACTAGAATGGATGGAATCGGCATTCCCCCGGCCGTCACATCTTGATTTGTAATGTTTTTATTAGGCTGTTTCGCTGACATAGAGGGTTTGACATGTGGTCGTGCGAATAAGAGTTTGCCGTGTATACGAGTGTCAGGTGTGTCACGTCACGTGTGTGTATTGTCCTCCTGGCCAAGGCATTGTCTGGCTGAGCGTGGCAACAGTTCTGAGCGGCGCTCCAAATGCCCTGCGTGTCGCGCGGAGGGACACCATTGGAGGGCGGTGGTGATGTGGAGCCGTGTTTTCCTATTGATGGAAAGTCCAGCAAGAGTTTCGGAGAGTCCTCTCTTTTGAACGTATTCAGTAGAAACACAATTATTACCGTGGCTGTTGTTGTTTTCTGTAATCTAGCTAGACTAGGTTGTGTATTTTATTTGATTGACAAACTGAAAATTGCCCTTCTTTTTCATATTTTTCCCAACTATAGGTTTAAATTACTTTTAATAGATATACAGTAAGCCTATTATTTGCTGAGGTCAATGCCATGTGTTATTGTATGCTAATATACACTGATCTGTTGCATAATAATAATAATGATAATAATGTTGGGTCTCATTCTCCAACGGACTTACAACAAAAAGGGCTTTCTCTTAGGGGTTCCATTCCCTGTGTAGCTCAATGCGTAGAGCAAGGCACTAACACGGCCAGGGTTAGGGGTTCCATTCCCTGTGTAGCTCAATGCGTAGAGCAAGGCACTAACACTGCCAGGGTTAGGGGTTCCATTCCCTGTGTAGCTCAATGCGTAGAGCAAGGCACTAACACTGCCAGGGTTAGGGGTTCCATTCCCTGTGTAGCTCAATGCGTAGAGCAAGGCACTAACACGGCCAGGGTTAGGGGTTCCATTCCCTGTGTAACTCAAGTTCAAGTTCTTTATTTGTCAAATACACTTTATAGACAATTAAGAAACATCGATGAATACAAGAATGGTAACATCAAATAAAATATAAAAATTAGGTAAGATAAAATAGTCAATTATTTACAGAAAGTGTCTTGAGTGTAGTGTATGTGCATGATAAGGTGCAGTGCAGGGTGTTTGTGTGTGTGTGTCCAATAACAATAAGTAGTAGTAGTAGTAGTAGTAGTACGATAAATACAATAAAATATAAAAATTTGGTAAGATAAAATAGTCAATTATTTACAGAAAGTGTCTCGCGTGTGGGTTTATGTGCATCTTATGGTGCAGGGTGCATGTCTGTGTATGTGTGTTGAAGAGTTGTTGTTTTTAAGAGGTGTGTGTGTTCAAGAGTTGTTTAACAGGGCTCTAAAATCTCCTGTCTTGTGGCTTGTGGGCAGAAGCTGTCCCTGAACCTGCTGGTTCTTGTGCCTCCGGTAGCGTTTACCAGACGGTAGCAGAGTGAACAGTTTGTGACTATGGGGTGACTGTGGTCTCGGAGAATGACAACTGATAGAGCAAGGCACTAAACAGGGTTAGGGGTTCCATTCCCTGTGTAGCTCAACTGGTATAGAACAAGGCACTAAACAGGGTTAGGGGGGTTCAGTCCCCGCTGGGAGGCGCACATTATATATTATATATTAGTATGTAAAGACATAATGTCTGTGTGTTATCATTATTATTGTCAGCGTTATTATTATCCCTATGTATTTGTTTATTTTTTAACCAAGTAGATAGATTAATAATGATATCACTTTTAAAAAACCAGATACGTTCTAAATGACTGACTCGTCCTGCGGCCGCGCATCAGCAGCAGCAGCAGAGCCGTCGGAGCCTCGGAACAAACAGAGGAGCAGAGACCGAGAGACTGAGACCCATTTAAACCCGGTTCTTTAGGCAACACTTTTTATTACTACAACCAAATAACCCTTTTCTTTATTTTCTTTCCACCTATTATGGTTTGATTGGGAGCGTGCTGTTCATGTAGGCAGACAGATAGAGACGCTAGTAGTGGTGGGACCGGGAGGACCATGGCTGTGGAGGCGCGTCCGGAGCTGGTGGGCAAGAGGTTCCTGTGTGTGTCCGGGGAGCAGGCGCCTCGGCCGGGACACGTCTGCAGCCGCTGGCCCTGGAGGACCGGCGTGATCCGAGCCGTCAGCCACCGGGACACCGACAACCCCGACCTGACGGTGAGAGAGAAAACACTGGCGAATCATAACCCTTTCTTTCTGTCCAAGAAAAACCCACTGGAGTCGGTCTGTGTCTTCTGTTCTGTTGGACTCTCTCTCTCTGGTGTTTTGTGGTTTTTATTGGGTTTCCCTTCGATGGTTGACAACGTTCCCCTGCTATGGTGTTTAAAAAGCTACTTTACAGATCCGTGTGATTTCTTAAGGGTATCTATGGGCAGAAAAACAACCTCATCTGTCGTGGCAGAGTAGAACCGTGAGTCAGCCCTGTGTGCCAGTCTGTCTGCCAAGTGCGTCTCTTTAGCCTCTTATTTCTGTGTCTTTCCACGGTGGAGAAATCCCACCGGTTCGTCTTCATATTCACATGATATTCTGGGTGATATGATGACTATGAGTGGCCTCTCTACTGGTTTATTTGACCACAAAAGCCAACAAGCAAGCAGACGGTGAAGGAGAGAGAGAGCCTGGCTTGGTTGAGTCTGAGCAGAGCAGGGCCACCGTGTTGGGGTTGGTTTGGTGGTTCGGTCTTAAGAGAGGATTTCTGTGGTTTTATTAATTGGGTTATTATTATGGTTTTTCCACTCGGTGTCATAATAACACTTCACTCACTGGTGTTCAAAGTGATCTCGTACATCTATTTGTGTGCTTGGGACGTTATAGCGGTGGTTATTCGACCACAAAGAAGCACTAGTGCAGCCATAGCTCCCTTTTTTTTTTCTCTCTCTTTTTTTTCTTATTCCAAAACATGTCCGTTTGGGAAAAACAGTGATTTTATTTGCTCAGTGTTTTCCAAAGTCCAGATGAATACATCGGAAATGAAAATGTCACTATTTACTGCAGTACTGGTGTCATAAAGATAGCATACATAGCATTTCACTTTGAACCTTTAACAATATTTTTTTGTAAGAGTGGACTCACATTTTTCAAACGGTAACGTTATAGATTTGTAACTCATTGAGAGCCATGTCAGGGAATTGTAACTGCATTTAATCTTCATACCAGCTGACCCAGGCTGGCCTTCTAGATTTACCGCTTTAGCATTCAGCCCTACTATACCTAATCCTAATTACCTATAGTGGTTAAACATCTGACCGTGTTTAGTTATGTTTGCTTCTGTTTTACTATAGTTATGTTCAATGTCGTTTGGTTCTAGTCAGTTCTGTTGAATTTAATTCTATTTTCGTTCTGTTTTGTCTGAATGATGGCTTCATTTGTTCTTCTAGTCCGTTCCGTTTGCTTTTCTGTTTTTAGTTTTGTTCTGCTTATATAGTTCTGGCTGGTGGAGATCAAATGACTCTGTTCTGATTGTCATCGAATACGTTTTATTTGCGTGTATATCTCTCCGTTAGGGAACTGTGGTCGTTCCTCTAATGGCCCCCAGGAACTGGACTGTGGTCAGGGCCAACAACCCGTGTCCCACTTGGACTCTGACAGGAATTCATGACTTGTAAAAACACCCCGCTTAGCTGGCGGCAGGAAGAAACTGAAAACAAAGACTGCTGGCCATTTGGAAAAGCTTTGTCGGAGAAGAGGCTTGTTAGAATGTGACTGTCGTGGTGTCATTATTATGACGACAGTTATGGTTAGAATAGGTAGTGTGGCAGAATGTAGACTGCTCTGATGTCACAGAAAAACAATCAACGATACAGAGTATGAAATGCTGCAATGTAGAGATACTAGTTTCTAGTCGTTTTCCAAGCTTGGTTGAAGTGTGTCATGGTATTATATTGGAGGGCGCTACTACATTCCCTCCCCTCGGCTGAATTGCATTTCCACATTTTGTCAAGGTGCCAAGACGGAACAAACAATGAAATATTTGCCCCGACAAGCCTTTTTTATTTATTTTTTTATAGAACCGCCACACTTGCTGTAGAGCTCTACAGAGAGTGTTTTCTATCTTCCCCGCTGTAACCCTGCAGATGTAGTGAGATATACAGTATGGAGGTAGTGCAGTTCAGTACAATGTTTTCTAGGTCAGTCAGCACTGGCAGTAGCCTACACTGTCTATTCATTCAATGCAATAGATCACAGACCATTCATAATGTGTTCAGTTGTTTCTCTCTCCCTAATTCCCTCAGGGAATAGTGTTTTAGAGACATGTAATAGTGAAACCAACCAAGCCTCGTATAGACTTGACTAGACTAGACGCGTCAATGGTTCATCTGAATGCTGTTGGGTTCATTGTTATTACTGATAATACCGCACAACTAATTTCCTCAGTGGAATGGTTTTATGGCTTGGACTCTGAATATTGTACCCTTATGCTTAATTCTATACACAGTCATCACTAAATAGAGTTTTACATGTTTACTCGTATAGTATTTGTTTGTTCTTTTGTAGTAACCAGTGTTTTACTATGTGATGTGATTTGTCAGGCAGTAGTATTACAGTAGGGGTAGGATAAGTCCATACAATGGCCCCAGTCATTAGCAGAGCTTAGCCAGCTGGATGAATACAGTACAGAGGGGGGGGGGGGGGGGGCAGATAAGAAGTGTGTCAAGCCAAGCTGTCAGGTCTGTTTGACTGCACGTCTGTCTCTAACTGACTGACTGGTGAGTGTCTGTCTCAAGTTTAATTAGGATATCAAAACTACTGTCTCCTTAAATATCTCTAGCTAAGATCAGATAAACCCTTGGGGAACTCCGGGTGCCATAGCAGGCAGCAACAGTATAGTGGTGTCAGTGAAGAGAGAAGGAGAGGAGAGGCAGCAATAAGCATCCAAACCAACCAGGATAATAAGAATATAAATATAAAGATCAAGTTTTCAAGTTTCAAGTTTCTTTAATAGTTGTCATACAGAAGTACAGAATACTTTCATACAAAATGCTTCTTACTGTTACGCTCCAGAGACTGTGCTAGACAAGATAGTATCAAATAACATAGTATAGCATGTAATTTAGAAGTAGAAAATGAGGTCACAGTGTTCAGTATAGACATATGTACAATGTTCGATGCAGAATAGACGTAACTGAGTTACCATATAATATACAATACTATGCAGTGTACTAATGTACAGTACTATATAGTGCAAGCAGAAATGGGATGAGGTACAATTTAGGTACAATTTACAGTAAGGTGTACGAGTTGTAGTGCAATCCTTCATCAATAAATATAAAGTGTGGGGAGTGGGTGCTACAGTGTGTTTGTTTAAAGTGGGTGTGTGCTATAAAGTGTGTGGAGTGGGTGCTACAGTGTGTTTGTTTGCTCCGAGAGATCTGCTCTGGAGATCTGCTCTGGATCTCTGGGTGAGTGAACAGGTGAGACGTTGTGTATACATTATATATATCTTATGAATGTCAATAATATGCATAGTACAGTTCACCCTGGTATAGTAGTATACTCTTTCCTAAGTCTACCCCATGTACAAGTATATATATATAGCTAACCTAAGTCTGTACAAAATAATCAATACTCCATACTAAGTCTTAGCTTGACCCGTTATAACTAAACAGATTTTGGTCTTATCAATACATGTACATATAGGAATATGATTTGTAAATGTGCTATTTAAACATCTGTTTATTAAAAAACATGCCGTTTGACTGCAGTGGTTTCGGTCAGTGACCGCCTCCTCCCCCCACTTCTCCTCGGAGTCTCCCTCCTCTCACTGATGATGTGCTGTTAGTGTCAGATCAACGAGCCAGTGCTTCTTGATTGACCACTCTGTGGGCTTTTGTCCTTTGAACAAAAGGTCTGTTGATTCTTCCTGGATAAAACAACACAAAGTTACTGTGATGCAGGAATGTGTGAATGTATTAGTAGCCTAGACAGCTGTTTGCTCCACACCTCCCCCATCTCACCTCTCCCCTGTCTCTCGCCGTCTCACCTGTCTCCCGTCCTCTCCGTTCCTCCATGGAGACGATGCCTTCACTGCCAATTCCAGGAATATGATTCATATCATATATCTGTTCAAAGGTTGTCATGGTATATGAATGCAGTACTGTTGACCTGCAGGCGTTGCCGAGATGTTAAGGGAAAAACACTGAATCACGTTCCTTCTATCTCAATCTCTATCTCAGCCGGGCAGCACTGCTCCTCATTCCTCATTTATGCAAAATAGAATTTCATATAGTCTATTTATCATTCTAGTGTATGAGGAATCTGTTAGATATAAGACCTTTGAAACAAAATCTTGAACATGGGCCAATTTGAATTTGTAGGAGAAACGTGAGCATTTCTTTTTAGATTGGTTTCCAATGCTCACACAAATATTAGATTAGATTAGATTAAACTTTATTGTAAGGGGAGGGGGGGGGTCTATGGCTGAACATGCTTCTCATCTTTGCTAGCTTCTCATAGGAGGAAGTAGGAAGGGTTCTCCAAGATAGCTTCTCCTCTCCGCATCCATCGTCCAACTCTCACTACGGAGCTAGCCTTCCTCCCCAGCTAGTTCAGTTAGACTCTCACTACGGAGCTAGCCTTCCTCACCAGCTAGTTCAGTTAGACTCTCACTACGGAGCTAGCCTTCCTCACCAGCTAGTTCAGTTAGACTCTCACTACGGAGCTAGTCTTCCTCCCCAGCTAGTTCAGTTAGACTCTCACTACGGAGCTAGTCTTCCTCCCCAGCTAGTTCAGTTAGACTCTCACTACGGAGCTAGCCTTCCTCACCAGCTAGTTCAGTTAGACTCTCACTACGGAGCTAGCCTTCCTCCCCAGCTAGTTCAGTTAGACTCTCACTACAGAGCTAGCCTTCCTCCCCAGCTAGTTCAGTTAGACTCTCACTACGGAGCTAGCCTTCCTCCCCAGCTAGTTCAGTTAGACTCTCACTACAGAGCTAGCCTTCCTCCCCAGCTAGTTCAGTTAGACTCTCACTACGGAGCTAGTCTTCCTCACCAGCTAGTTCAGTTAGACTCTCACTACGGAGCTAGCCTTCCTCACCAGCTAGTTCAGTTAGACTCTCACTACGGAGCTAGCCTTCCTCACCAGCTAGTTCAGTTTGACTCTCACTACGGAGCTAGCCTTCCTCACCAGCTAGTTCAGTTAGACTCTCACTACAGAGCCAGCCTTCCTCCCCAGCTAGTTCAGTTTGACTCTCACTACGGAGCTAGCCTTCCTCACCAGCTAGTTCAGTTAGACTCTCACTACGGAGCTAGCCTTCCTCCCCAGCTAGTTCAGTTTAGACTCTCACTACGGAGCTAGCCTTCCTCACCAGCTAGTTCAGTTAGACTCTCACTACGGAGCTAGCCTTCCTCACCAGCTAGTTCAGTTAGACTCTCACTACGGAGCTAGCCTTCCTCACCAGCTAGTTCAGTTAGACTCTCACTACGGAGCTAGCCTTCCTCACCAGCTAGTTCAGTTTAGACTCTCACTACGGAGCTAGCCTTCCTCACCAGCTAGTTCAGTTTAGACTCTCACTACGGAGCTAGCCTTCCTCACCAGCTAGTTCAGTTAGACTCTCACTACGGAGCTAGCCTTCCTCACCAGCTAGTTCAGTTAGACTCTCACTACGGAGCTAGCCTTCCTCACCAGCTAGTTCAGTTAGACTCTCACTACGGAGCTAGCCTTCCTCACCAGCTAGTTCAGCTAACAAAGATTTCCAATAATGACTGGAGTTGAACGTTGAAGCCTGTTTTTTGCTGTCAAGTTGAATGAAACGACGCCAGTATAGCGTTCATTGTGACCCCCTTGTTGGCCCCCTAGTCCCCTAGTTAGTGTGGAAGCCGCGAGGGCCACAGAGAGGAGAGGCCCCCAGCGACGGAGAGCCCCACACGCTGCTCACTGGTCTCACCTGGATCCTTGCAGAATTTAACACAGGACAGCCATGTCACCTCTATAGGACCTATTGTACTCCATTAGACTGCTCTGTGTGTGTGTGTGTGTGTACAGTAGTGGTTGGTTTGTTTTCATGGCTATGGCCTGAGGTCATTCTCTCTCTCTCTCTCTCTCTCTCTCTCTCTCTCTCTCTCTCTCTCTCTCTCTCTCTCTCTCTCTCTCTCTGTCTGTATTGCTCATCAGCAGAATCTACTAAGCAGGGAGAACCTTCCACACACACACACACACAATGCAGGCTGGCTCGCTGCTGATTGATTGTGTGTGTGTGTGTTGAGAGTAGGGTTGTGATGACAGTGTCTCTCAGTACCGATGTGACTTTCACACAGCGCTGTCGTGTTTTTTTTAATCAATATAACATTTAGCCTAGCTGTTGCAGAGAGTAGCCATTATCCAAAACAACACAACTATATTGAATAAAGCTGTGAGAACACTAGACAGGCCAAGACAATAGCTAGAAACAAGTATATATATATTAGATTAGATTAGATTGTACTTTATTGTCATTATATTTGCATACAACGAGATTTGGGACTCAAACTTAAGGTGCAGTAATAAAATCACACAAGTGATAAAAGAGAAACATTAAATACTATACATAAACATAAAATACTATACATAAACATTAAATACTATACAATAAACATTAAATACTATACAATAAACATAAAATACTATACATAAACATTAAATACTATACAGAAACATTAAATACTATACAGAAACATTAAATACTATACAGAAACATTAAATACTATACAGAAACATTAAATACTACACAATAAGACAATGTTACAATACTGTACAATATACAAAATAACAATACACAAATAACAATCACAGTGTCAGACGGTAGTGGGTGGGTATTGCATAGTTTCAAGTTCAAGTTTCAAGTTTGTTTATTAAAATTTAAATACAGAATACTTTATGATGAAATGTTTGTTCTGTATGAGCCCCTGAGAGTGTGCTTCATACAGTAAAAAAAAAAGTAAGTAAAAAAAAAAAAGTAAGTAGAGGAATGTTCAGTCAATATATACATATATACAATACAGAGTAAAATGAGTAACAGCGAGGTACAATGCAGAGATGAAATGAGGTACAAAACTTAGGGTAAGGTGCAAATGAGGTATGAATGTAGTGCAAATCTCTTTAATAATAGATAAATATAAAGTGTGTTAAAGTGTGTAAAGTGAGTGATATGGTGAGTGTTTGTTTAAAGTGTGTGTGGATGTGTGTGCAGTGAGTGTAGATGGTAGTGTCATTGTCATTGAGCATCCTGATGGCCTGGGGATAGAAGCTCCTTCTGAGTCTCTCTGTACTGGCCATGAGACTCCGGTAGCTCAAAGAGGCAGTATATATATATACTGTGAACATTAGCCATGTACTTGTAGCAGATAAGATGTTACATGTAGACACTACAGTGTAGCAGCTCGGTAACTGGATCCTGACGCGTTAACACTTTGTTTACTGGTGGTTAAGGAAACACTGAAACCTTAGAGCTGACCGACTGACTGAAACTATACCCATCCCCCACCGCACACACACATAAACACACACACACACACAGCCTGGCTTATACATAAACACACACACACACACACACACACACACACACACACACACACACACACACACACACACACACACACACACAGACACACACACACACACACACACACACACACACACACACACACACACACACACACACTCACACCTACATACAGCCTGGCCTATACATAAACATACACACACACACACCCTCCTTCCCAGCTTAACATAAGGAGTCTGTAAAGCTTCTATAGGGCTGCAGGCTGTGTGACTGTGGGAATTGATTATTCACCAGCTGCTGTCTTCTTTGGGTAACTGGGTTATTCTATAGGTGAGTGGGTTCTTCTATAGGTGACTGGGTTCTTCTATAGGTGACTGGGTTCTTCTATAGGTGACTGGGTTCTTATTAGGGCCGAGCCCAAACGTTCGAAGGTTCGGACTTTTGTTTGTTACGTCGGCACTCGAATCTTAATTAATGGGTTCGAACCGCTTTTTTTTCCTTCTTAAATATTTCATTTGTATTTTTTTGTTTGTTTTTTTTACTTTTACACAAAATATATATATCAGAATGTGATATATATCAGAATATCACAGTACTATGTTGTGTTTACAATCATTTGAAACGTTTGAAAGTCACAAAAGTCATGCACGAAGTCACGAACACACTCGAGGTGAGGAGGGGTCACCGTCATACATTATCAGGAAATTAATCAATCATGCAAAAAAGAGAGAGAGAGAGAGCGACTCACTCACACGTCTTATTTCATGATACAAAGTTTCCGAATGGACGTTTGGATTAAACCAAGTGTATGCAGTGATGCTGCATTTTCCCAGTGGAACACAAGTTACTTAACGTTACACAGGTATGTTATGCACGTTAATTAAGCTATGCGTGTTTAGCTGGCTAACGTTAAGATAGCAGGAGCCGTCGGCCAACAAAGATGTTGTTTCAACAAATGTATTCACAAAATGGATTATCATCCAAACGTTATTGAAGCCTCTTGTGACCAGTAATAAGTAAGTAATAATAAACATTATTTGTATAGCACCTTTCATAGAAAAATTGCAGCTCAAAGTGCTTCACAACAGAAAAAGACAGGCATAAAGACATAAAGTGCAAACATAAAATCACAGTTTTACAGGATCTAACATCCCAATAGGCCACCTTGTTTATGGTTTGATTCAGTTTTAAAAATAGACAATAATAAAAAGAGTAAGATAGAATAGACAGAGTAAAATAGTGCAATAGTGCAGTGCAATAAAATAGTAGAATAGAATAGACATAAAATGAGCACATAAAGTGCAGACATATAAAATCACAATTTTTTACAGTACAATAAAATAGTTCTGGATTTAACAGTTTAATTAGGTACTACTACTTTTACTAACCCTTTTTGACCGCAGCAATATGCGCATTATGTTCTATGTTATATATGCGTAAATGTGCCTAAAAGTCAAGACTCGACAGTACTGAACCGGAAAAATTATTTAGGAGCACATGTGACAGTTCGATGACTTAAACTAACATTAGCTGCTAATGTCAACCAAGCTGATCCCAAGAGGTTTATTTCTCCTACAGTGGGGGTTAGTGTGAGTGAGTATCTCTCTCTCTCTCTCTCTCTCTCTCTCTCTCTCTCTCTCTCTCTCTCTCTCTCTCTCTCTCTCTCTCTCTCTCTCTCTCTCTCTCTCTCTCTCTTTTGCATGATTAAAAACGATGGTTCGAAGGGCCGTTCAAAAAACCCTGCCGAAGTTCGAATCCTAAAAACAGGCTTTCGGGTAGGGCTGGGCGATATGACGATATTATATAAATATCGGGTACAGTTCATTAACGATACACGTTTTAAACGTATCGCGGATATCGTGATGTTTTGCCCTCGCGTTAGAGGCCGCCACGGCTGAGATGAGACTTACAAGCGCAGTGCTAAATGCTTTCCTCTCCCTCTCGCCTCTCCCTCTCGCAGAAAAAAAAAGTCAGTCACACACACACTTGCCAAAATTACGTCATCTACACGCACATACACGCACGCAAGCGCACACACCTAGCCAGAGACAGAGAGGCGGTGGCTCGGTGCTAGGGATGCCCCCTGAAACCCAGGAGTAAGCTCCGACGTTAACGGTACTGCTATCTGTAAGTTCGTTTATGAGCGGATTAGCTACGGAGCTAACAGAGTGTACCATCCATCTGCGACGCAACAGTGGCAGCAACAGTGGACACGGAGTAATGTTAACGTTATGTGGAGTTCATACTACACTACACGTATGAACTCGACATAACGTTAACGTTACTCCGTTTCCATGAAGTGTTTAATTAGCAGCAATCTGTTGTTGAAAATGTAACGTTAACCGGAAAACCGGAAATGGAATGCGAGGACAGGAAGCCATCATGAAGTGGGCTTCTGGCCCTTGTAGTCATATATATTGTAGTCTTTTAGTCTTATTAACTAAAAGATTTTAACAAAATAAAAAGCAGCAGCACTATTGGATAACTGAGTCATGTTTGCTATGTATTTCTTTCTTTAGGGGAGTAGGACATTTGTTTCACAGTTTTAGCATGATGTTTTATAGATGGCTAGGTTAAACACAGGTTTTTGTTTTTAAGAGGGGGGGTTTGATTTGATTGAAGTTTATTTCAAGTATGCAACACAACAAACAAACATCAAGTACAGATATAGCCTTAAGCCGTTCAAATAATAAATGTATACATACATGTAAATAAATAAATAGTTACAATATGTAATCTAATCATCTAAATCTAATCTAATATAAAAAAACGAAAGGCTAAAATGCTAAATATATAATCTAAGAATCCAATAATCTAAATCTAATATATAATATAAAAATGCTAAATGCTTGAGTCTTTTGTCTTTAATGTTCGCTTGCAAACTCAAATACTGTCTTGGTAAGCCTCATAATGAATTGTTTGGGGAAAAAAGGAAAAACATTGTGATGTGTATCGTGTATCGCCGAAAGGTCAGAAAATATCGTGATATCATATTTAGGCCATATCGCCCAGCCCTACTTTCGGGACAGCTCTAGTTCTTATATAGGTGATTGGGTTCTTATAGGTGGCTGAGTTCTTATATAGGTGGCTGATTTCTTATATAGGTGGCTGAGTTCTTATATCGGTGACTGAGTTCTTATATCGGTGACTGAGTTCTTATATAGGTGGCTGAGTTCTTATATAGGTGGCTGGGTTCTTATATAGGTGGCTGGGTTCTTATATCGGTGACTGAGTTCTTATATAGGTGGCTGGGTTCTTATATAGGTGGCTGAGTTCTTATATCGGTGACTGAGTTCTTATATCGGTGGCTGGGTTCTTATAGGTGGCTGAGTTCTTATATCGGTGGCTGAGTTCTTATATCGGTGACTGAGTTCTTATATCGGTGACTGAGTTCTTATATCGGTGGCTGAGTTCTTATATCGGTGGCTGAGTTCTTATATCGGTGACTGAGTTCTTATATCGGTGACTGAGTTCTTATATCGGTGGCCGAGTTCTTATATCGGTGACTGAGTTCTTATATAGGTGGCTGAGTTCTTATATAGGTGGCTGAGTTCTTATATAGGTGGCTGAGTTCTTATATCAGTGACTGAGTTCTTATATAGGTGGCTGAGTTCTTATATCGGTGACTGAGTTCTTATATCAGTGACTGAGTTCTTTTATATCAGTGACTGAGTTCTTATATAGGTGGCTGGGTTCTTATATAGGTGGCTGAGTTCTTATATAGGTGGCTGAGTTCTTATATCAGTGACTGAGTTCTTATATAGGTGGCTGAGTTCTTATATAGGTGGCTGAGTTCTTATATAGGTGGCTGAGTTCTTATATCAGTGACTGAGTTCTTATATAGGTGGCTGAGTTCTTATATCGGTGACTGAGTTCTTATATCGGTGACTGAGTTCTTATATCGGTGACTGAGTTCTTATATCGGTGACTGAGTTCTTATATCGGTGACTGAGTTCTTCAGAATAACATGCTAGCTGACATGTTTACAGTACATTCATTCTCAATATGTTCATTAAAGAGTTGACAGACTCCTACCCTGATTACTGGGGATTCCTCAGAATAATACAGTATTTATATAATTGTTGAGCAGTCCTGCAATGGACTTTTAGATCTGTCTGTTTCAGTTGGAATGGAGAATATATAGAATATACATATTGAATGTAAATGCAGGTTTTGACACGTCGGATCAAGTTTGGACTAACCGTGGTTTGTGTTAAGATAAAATGATCTCTGTCAGAATGGAAATATGTGAGTGAGGTGAATTCTCTGGCTGAGCACAACGTTTTTGTTTATGTGCTAACCGCATGTTTTGTCTTTTTCCAACCATGCTGTCATTATATTTTTAATAATTATTGCTGGTTTGAAGTACACCAAATGACTGAATAATCATTCAGACAACTAAAAAAAACACTTGTGCACATTACATTGTAGTAGCGTACAGAGCTAACTGAAACTAGGGCTGGGCGATATGGCCTCTAAATGATATTGCGATATTTTTTGGCCATATCACGATACACGATATATATCGCGATATTTTGACATTTCCTCTAAAGCACTTAAAAATGCTTGATTTAACCCTTTGATGCATACAGTCACGCCAATATGATGATTATAATAACTTAATAAGTCCCTGCAACATAAGTTTGCATTATTAAACCATGAAGATGCTTTAAAAAATGATTTAATGAAAATGTACTAAGAGTAGTCTACTGACACACTAATACATTTTTGTATTTACATCCAAGACTATTTATATAAAAACTCTTGGGTGCCTAAGACTTTTGCACAGTACTGTGTTTTCTATCCACTTTAGCCAAACACACACACACACCTATATATATTTGCGTTTTGAGCGTATAAGCTGCCGTAGGTGATGATGTCACACTCGAATGTCAACACAGGAAGTTGAACACACGGTGATGCGAACTGGATGCCCGATATGAAGAAACGAATAACCAATAAATATGAAGTTATGTTTGAACTTCTGTTGTCAAGCCTCATCAATATTACCCCACCCCCTTTCCTCACGAATGGAACTAGTGCCGTGGTGGAGTCCGCTTTGAGCGTTTCCAGGGTTAGCAGCTAACGCTAGTTAGCTTAGCCTAGTTATGTGGGATAACTTAGTTAGCAGCTAACGTTAGCCCATTGCTTGCGTCAATTAAATTGCATGTCATTAAAGGTCTGCGCTAGTCTGTGTCTAATGAAATTACAATTGCATGTAATTTAAGATCCGCGCTGGTCTGTGTCTATAATGAAATGAGAGGAAAGCTCTGCGCTAAAGCAAGTCTCACCTCAGCCGTGACGTGACAACATATACTCTATGTTCACGATATAGTAATTTACTACATCTCATGTAGAACAAGCCGCGATACATCGAGTAAACTCTATATATCGCCCAGCCCTAACTCAAACCACCCCTCCATTACAGCTCTTCACAGGAGTACTAGAGTTTCTAATGTAGCATTTGCAGCAGTACTGTGGATGGTATGAAACGAGCCGTGACCTGTTAATGACAAGCCAGGTATGATAAGTCTGTCCGCTTCTCTCTCCCTCTCTTTCTCTCTCTCTACCCCCCCCCCCCTCTCTGCTTCTCTCTCCCTCTCTTTCTCTCTCTCTCTCTACCCCCCTCTCTGCTTCTCTCTGTCTCTGTCTGTCTGTCGCTCTCTGCTTCTCTCTGTCTGTCTGTCTCTGTTTCTCTCTCTGTCTGTCTGTCTCTGTTTCTCTCTCTGTCTGTCTCTCTCTCTGCTTCTCTCTATGTCTGTCTCTCTGCTTCTCGGTCAATTGAAATGCTCTCTTTTGGATTTAGATGATTAGTGGGTATCTTCCTA
This sequence comes from Notolepis coatsorum, assembly GCF_963971535.1. Lineage (NCBI taxonomy): Eukaryota > Metazoa > Chordata > Actinopteri > Aulopiformes > Paralepididae > Notolepis > Notolepis coatsorum. The sequence continues at coordinate 4,981,844 of NC_140179.1, read as the reverse complement.
GTTCTGCTCTGTATGCATTATTTTGTGTTTTCCGTTGGGTGCAGAGAATGGATTTGCTAAATTCTGCATGCAGAGTCTCAATTTGGTGTTTGTCCCATTTTGTGAAATCTTGCAAGTGGGCCCCAGACCTCGCAACCATATAGGAAATGGGTTCTATGTCTAATATTTTGAGCCAGATTTTAATTGGAATGTCTAGCTTGATGTTCCTTTTGTTAGCATAAAATGTCTTTCTTGCTTTATCTCTCAGGTAATTCACAGCTTGGTTGAATTTCCCTGTGGCACTGATGTTTAGTCCGAGATAATGTGTAGTTTTTTGTGTGTTCTAGGGCAATTGTGTCTAGGAGGAATTTGTGTTTGTGTTGTTGGAAGCTGGGTCTTTTTTGGAATATCATAACTTTTGTGTTGGCTAGGTTTACCGTCAGTGCCCATGTCTGGGAGCATTTGTGTAGAAGATCAAGGTGCTGCTGTAGCCCTTCTTTTGTTGGAGACAGCAGCACCAGATCATCTGCAAACAGCAGGCATTTGACTTCTGTGTTTACTAGGGTGATCCAGGTGCTGCAGCTTCTCTCTCTCTTTCTCTCTCTCTCTCTCTCTCTCTCTCTCTCTCTCTCTCTCTCTCTCTCTCTCTCTCTCTCTCTCTCTCTCTCTCTCTCTCTCTCTCTCTCTCTGTGACCTGACTGTAATGTCAGTGCGTTAATCCAGTGTGTTGGTCTGTTCATCACATTAGTCTATTGGCACCCTGACCCAGGGTTTCCGGGCATTGGCCAACTAAAATTTAAATTGACCGGTAAATATAAATCTTGACGGCCATCTTCATAGCATATTTAATAGAAAGTAGAGTAGGAGAGGAGTAGAGTAGGAGAGGAGAGAACTGTAGCCCAAGAGAGAAGTATTTAATAGAAGAAATTAATAGAACTGAATATAATTGATTCATTATAAACAAAACTGACCCAGAATAGAATAGAGTAGAATTGTAGCCCCTGAAGTGAACTCTTAATCTGCAGAGAGAGGGGGGTCAGGGCGCGTGTATCACTTCCGCAACGGATTTAGTTGGATTTCGGTTTCCGGGTTCGCCTGATTGGCCGCAACGGCCACATGACACGCCGTGGCACGCCCCCGCGGCAGCGCGCTGCTGTGTTGACGCTCGCGGCGGAGTGGACTTGACCGCGAGGCTGGAGTTCACTTCCCCTTTCACATCGGTGCAGTCATCAGTCATCTAATAATATTGCGCCACGCTGCTGTGCAGTCATCAGTCATCTAATAATATTGGCGTGTCCCTTTTGTCAAGAATCACTTGTATGGTAACAGTATCTGGAGTGCGCCAGTAAGAAGCATTTGCACTGCAACTTGTACACCTTACTGTAAATTGTACCTCATCCCATTGCTGCGTTGCACTATAGCGTATTGTATATTGCTACATTGCATAGTATATTGTATATTGTATGGTAACAGTCTCTGGAGCGCAACAGTAAGAAGCATTTGCACTGCAACTCGTACACCTTACTGTAAATTGTACCTCATCCCGCGTCTGCTTTGCACTATAGCGTATTGTATATTCCTACATTGCATAGTATATTGTATATTGTATGGTAACTCAGTTACTTCTATTCTGCATCGAACATTGTATATATGTCTCTATACTATTTTATTTCATACTTATCTTGTCTAGCACAGTCTCTAACAGTAACAGTAAGAAGCATTTTGGATAAAAGTATTCTGTACTTCTGTATGACAACAATGTATGCCTTTCAAATGTTAAATGATAAATGATTAAATGATACACACTGAAATCTACGCTCTCTCATAAACAGCAGCGCGTCTGCACTCAGAAGATGGCGCGACAATATTGCTCTGGCGTTGAAGTGGGAAAGCGGCAGTGTCACGTGGCCGTCGCGGCCAATCAGGCGAACCCGGAAACCGAAATCCAACTAAATCCGTTGCGGAAGTGATACACGCGGTCAGGGCAGGGTTTCCGTTAGCCATTTCTTGGCCGATAAGATTCTAATTTACCGGCCAAATGTAACGGCCATATGTAACGTGCGTGTGTAGTGTAATGCAGATACGTGCGTGTGCAAAAATACATGTTTAATATTGTGAAGTAATCTGACAAAGACACATCATCAACTGCTGCATTTGAAAATTGATTATGTATGTAAACAGACCCTTGTCAATCGATTTGACTAGCCACAGTTTATAAATGTAAAGAGACCTTTGACTGTCTGCCTGTCTGTGTGTCTGTCTGTCTGTCTGTCTGTCTGTCTGTCTGTCTGTCTGTCTGTCTGTCTGTCTGTGTGTCTGTCTGTCTGTCTGTCTGTCTGTCTGTCTGTCTGTCTGTCTGTCTGTCTGTCTGTCTGTCTGTCTGTCTGTCTGTCTGTCTGTCTGTCTGTCTGTCTGTCTGTCTGTCTGTCTGTCTGTCGGTCTGTCTGTCTGTCTGTCTGTCTGTCTGTGTGTCTGCCTGTCTGTCTATCTGTCTGTCTGTCTGCCTGCCTGTCTGTCTGTCTGCCTGTCTGTCTGTCTATCTGTCTGTCTGTCTGTCTGTCTGTCTGTGTGTCTGCCTGTCTGTCTATCTGTCTGTCTGCCTGCCTGTCTGTCTGTCTGTCTGTCTGCCTGTCTGTCTGTCTGCCTGCCTGTCTGTCTGTCTGTCTGCCTGCCTGCCTGTCTGTCTATCTGTCTGTCTGTCTGCCTGCCTGTCTGTCTGTCTGTCTGCCTGTCTGTCTATCTGTCTGTCTATCTGCCTGTCTGTCTGTGTGGCTGCCTGTCTGTCTATCTGTCTGTCTGCCTGCCTGTCTGTCTGTCTGTCTGCCTGTCTGTCTGTCTGTCTGTCTGTCTGCCTGCCTGCCTGCCTGTCTGTCTGCCTGCCTGTCTGTCTGTCTGTCTGTGTGTCTGTCTGCCTGCCTGTCTGTCTGTCTGTCTGTCTGCCTGCCTGATGTAACAGGACTGTTGTTAAAGCTCTAGACTGGTTGAAACATGGAGCGTATGAGAAGTGCTGGAAAGTCAGAAGCTCTGTGAAGGAAGCAGTAGATTCATTTAGCTTAACTCTGAAACAACACAACACAACACAACATCACCACACGACATCTCAGACATTCTAGTGTCTGTTAATAAATAACAGAGCTGTAAAAGAAGACTGTAAAAAAAACTGTAAATGTCTGGCAGCAACGGTTTCCAAATACTTACTGTCAAATTACAGTAAAATCAAATACATTTACAGATTACAACCTTTATTTAATGGTTCATATTTTGATAAAAGGCAATTTACTGTATTTCTATGGTATTTATTACACTTAAAGTAGACAAACAAAAGTAATCCGTAAAAGAATACAGTGAATCTTTACAGTGTGTAAGGAGCCAAAGTTGTGAACCTCACTCACCAGCACCGTTACTTAACGATATCCCACATATATCTCACAACATACCCACACACCATGATGGACTGTGACAACACGAGCAGCATCCCACTAACCTCATCTAGTCACATCCAGTCTTGAGGTCTACCCTCTCCGTCCCACAGGAACTCAACGGGTCGTCAATTGTGACAGAGACAGCACCATCTCCACCGCTGCGATGGCTTTTCAAAATGTATTACTATTACATCAGTGGCAGACAGATTCATCACTGTACTATACTGTACTATTACTATCAGATGTTGTGTTGCTGTATTGACGACGGGGAGTGGTGGTTCAGGAGGTAGAGAGCGGCGGTAATCAGGAGGTTCCCGGTTCCATTCCGGCTCCTCCCGGAAGCGTGTCGAAGTGTCCTTGAGCTTAACTTACCCCCCTAACAGCCTAACTGCTCCCGATGAGCAGGTGGGCACCTTGCCTGGTCGTCTCTGCCGTCGGCGCGTGAATGTGTGAGTGGATTGGTGAATGTGAGGCATACGTTGTAACGCTAAAGGCTGCTGCTAGTGCTACATAAATGCTACAGTCCATATTAGGGATGGGGGAAAAAATCGATACGTAGTAGTATCGCGATACTTTGCGTGGCGATACTCAGGGACCGAAACTAGAGAGTGCCGCCCGCCATTTGCGGGCAGTTTTTACGTTTGGCGCCTCCCACTTAGAGGACTGACCGCCGTGTGGCGGCCAATCAAATGGTCATGTGAAAACCGAAAATCATGATCCAATTCTGAGCGGAGTTCTCACTCGCTGTCTGAGCGCATTGCTGCTCCTAAACCTCCCCTACCTGTTTCTGTATGCTGCATGTAAACACACAGTCACCGTGACTGATGTTAGTCTACTCTAGTCAGAGAGACCTCCGTGAGCTGATGTTAGCTACTGTTACAAAATGACCCAGTCAACTATTCACTTTTAGTTTAATACATGAGGCATTGTGTAACGTTATCCAGCTGGCTAGCTTCTGATAGCTCCCGACATAAACAACTGCAAGTGTCCAGTTACATCGCATGAGGGCTGCAGCGCTGCTGACTAGGGTCCAGGTGCAGCGCAGGAGAATCCTTTCATGCTGAATGTAAGAGTTTAGGGTCCAGCTGTAGCGCCGGAGAATCCTTGCTGGAGCTGGAGGCCACTAGACTAGAGTATACACACAGACAGTGGAGCTGTTTGCAGACAGCGAGGTGGCGATGTCTCGCAGATAATACAACTACAAGTATGATTATATAATATATATATTTTATTTAAAAAAAAATGTTATATAAAATAATTAAAAAAAAATGTATCAAAAAAAGGTTGGCAGGTAAGAAATCTGCTTGGCGGGTAGATTCTTCCCATCTACCCGCCACTGGCCGGTGAGTCAAAAAGTTAATTTCGCTCCCTGGCGATACTGTATCGATACAGGGACGCCAAGTATCGATATTTAATTATTCATACTTTTTTTTTTTTTGTATAAGGAAGTTGCATTGTTCATTTCAATACCTGTAATAGTACAGTAGTCCACACACACATGTGCATTCAGTTAAGTTGGAATATGACTGTAATACAAACAGTTCAGTTTGTCAGGTACATGCAACACAGATTACAGTAGGGGTGCACCGATGTATCGGTCGGGTATCGGTATCGGCCGATAAGTGCCTTGTTGACTGCAATCGGCCTATCGGCCGATAAGCTCGAATGTGCCGATGGCAGTAGCCGATAAATATCCATCAATTTGTGTAGCGTCAAGACAAAAAAAAGTTCACTCGCGACCTGCACAACGCCGTCCCCAGTCCCCCACATACACACACACACAAGCTACTGCATCAAAGTTACTACTTATGATTAACAAGGCATTCGTTTTGTGGCATTAACGTTATATAGTTAGTGTTACACGTTCAATAACATCAGCATATTATTTACCCGAACGTAGCAAGCATTACGCGTTCATACTAGCTCAGTTCCTTCCGTTGCTCATAGAGCCCTGAGTTTTACCCATTCTGCAATCTGTTAATAACGTTTTCAATCAGACACATGTATAGAAAGGCTTTGTTTTATTATAACATTTGTTGCAGTAAAATCATTATGCCTCGTTTAAGTCATCCTGCGGAGCTAAAAGCTAAACGTCGGCCGTGTTCCTGTGCAGCAGGGTAGACGGTGTTTTACAGAAACAGAACAGAACTACTGCATGACTCACTGCAGGGTGGGTGTGGACTCTGTGGGGCAATTTAAGGATAACAAGACGGAGGGAGAGAGAGAGGTGGAGTGAGAACTATAGAGTGAGAGAATGGAGAGAGGGACATTTCAGAGAGAGAGAGAGAGAGAGAGAGGTGGAGTGAGAACTACATTTCAGAGAGTCACCTCCTCTCTGTTAACCAGCACACTGTTGTTTCTCTACAGATCTCAGACCTTCAGAGTTATATAGTGTTAGCTGTTGTTTCTCTACAGATCTCAGACCTTCAGAGATATAGTTAGCTGTTGTTTCTCTACAGATCTCAGACCTCCATAAGCTTTGCCAGAAGAGAGCTAGCTAACCCAGCTGTATGGAGGTAGTAGGTCAGTAGAGGAATATTGATCTGGACACACTAGGGCTGTCTTAAATACTTTGACGCTTCGAAGCTCCGTTCGATGGGCATGGGATTCGAATGGGGGAAAAAAAATAGAATATAAAAAAGAAAACGTTTAAATAAAAAATTTTAAATAAATAAAATGTGTGTGCAAAATCAACTCTGCCTCTCTTTGTTAACTACAACAAGCAATGCTGTTTGTTATTTAAGATGAGGTCGGACTCGGCACTGACAGATTTGTGTTCATTGTGCTGCTTTTATAAAGCCTCAAATTTTTTTTTAATCTTGAAGCTTCGAATTAAAATCGAATCTCGGTCCCGAAGCTTCGAATGCCAAATTTTTTTTCGAAGGTCAGCCCTAGGACACACGCGCGCGCAGACAGTCACACATGCACGCACGCACGCACACGCACACACACACGCACGCACACACACACACACACACACACACACACACACACACACACACACACACACACACACACACACACACACACACACACAAAAACACGATTATACCTCTGTCTCTCTCAATGTCACATTTATATTCCAAATTAGATATATTGGCATGAATTGATACTGAATGTTGCTGAAGGTTACAGTCTTACAATAAGATAGGATCAGGATATTTCCTCTCTCTCTCTCCTCTCTCTCTCTCTCTCTCTCTCTCTCTCTCTCTCTCTCTCTCTCTCTGTCACTCCCCGTGTCTCTGTCTTTCTTTCTCTCTCTTTGTCACTCTGTGTCTCTCATTCTTTCTCTTTCTTCCTGTGTTTCCCTTTCTCTCTCTGTCTCCCCCTCTCCATCTCTCTCTCTGTCTCCCCCTCTCCATCTCTCTCTCTGTCTCCCCCTCCATCTCTCTCTGTCTCCCCCTCTCCATCTCTCTCTCTGTCTCCCCCTCCATCTCTCTATCTGTCTCCCCCTCTACATCTCTCTGTCTGTCTCCTCTATCTGTCTCCCCCTCTCCATCTCTCTGTCTGTCTCCCCCTCTCCATTTCTATCTGTCTCCCCCTCTCCATCTCTCTATCTGTCTCCCCCTCTCCATCTCTACCTCTCTGTGTTTCTCCCTGTCTCTATTTCTCTTTCTCCTGTTCAGCAGGGTTCTAGCTAGCTAACTGATTCCAGATGGCTTATATGATGTTGGCTCTCTTCTCTTCTCTTCTCTTCTCTTCTCTTCTTTTCTCTTATCTTCTCTTCTCTTATCTTCTCTTCTCTTCTCTTCTCTTCTCTTCTCTTCTCTTCTCTTCTCTTCTCTTCTCTTCTCTTCTCTTCTTTTTTCTTTCCTTTCTTTTCTTTTCTTTGTTTCTCTTCTCCTCCCCCCTCCCCTCTCCCCCCCTCCCCTCTCCCCCTTTCTCTCTCTCTTTCTCTCTAGGTAAAAGTTAGGTATGTGTCCTGGTTGGAATGTTGATCTGTAATTAAACATGTCACCTCTTGTTACCTCATAAAGAGAGTCTCCTGTCTGTCTGTTTGATTGCCTGACTATCTGTCTATCTGCCTGTAATAGTTAGTAGTAGTAGCAGTACCAGCAGTAGTAGTAGTACTAATAGTATTAGTATTTAGTAGTAATATCAGTAGTAGTACTAGTAGTAGCAATAGTAGTAGTAGCAGTAATAATAGTAGTAGTAGTAGTAGTAGTTACAGTATTAGTAGTAGTAGTAGTAGTAGTTGTAGTAGTACTAGTAGTACTAATAATATTAGTAGTAATTGCAGTAGTAGTAGTTACAGTAGTAGTAGTAGTAGTAGTAGTAGTAGTAGTAGTAATAGTAGTACTAGTAGCAGCAGCAGTAGTAGTAGTGGTCGCAGTAGTAGTAGTAGCAGTACCAGCAGTAGTAGTAGTACTAATAGTATTAGTATTTAGTAGTAATATCAGTAGTAGTAGCAATAGTAGTAGTAGCAGTAATAATAGTAGTCCAAATCCTTAGTCGGGGACAGCCCTAAGCAGTAGTAATAGCAGTAGCAGTAATAGCATTTCTTTTTAGCAGTAATAGTAATAGTAGTATCTGGCCCTACAGTCACAAAGTGTAGTAAATACTAGTAATCCCCGACATCCTGTTTGTCTGGGAGGACACAGCCTGGAGCGCTGGACTGAAACTAAGGACTGAAATAACTGCTCTTCTACTCACACATTGTGACATCATCATGGTCTGATTTTGTCACCCAAATCTATTTCCTGCACGGCTGGTCTGTTTAGATAGGGATAGAAGATAATAGAATGTTGTCACTGTTGTCAAAAAAATCAAAAGGTGAAGCCCTGCTGAGCTGGTTTTGGCCTGCGACTTGTGTATAACGAGTTTTCCTTCTTTTAAACTGCTGCTTCAAAATTGACAATCCCCTGCCTTAAGCAGAGAGAGAGAGAGAGGTCAGAGGTCAAGGGGCCCCTTTGAAAATGACCATGGCAGTTTTTCCCACTTGCCAAAATACTGCCAAACTTTGGAGCATCATTCAATCAACCCCCTTTCCTGCTACAGCCTCTGAAGCCGCCAGCGCCCTTTAGACTCGAGGCCTACAAGGAGGTGTAGTCTGACGTCACTTTAGTTCCCCGCACGGTCCACCCGTATAGGGATTTATCATTAGGAAAATGTATTATCGGCTATTGTAACAGTTCTGCCTCATGAACATTGGCAAGCTTTCCATTTTTGCACAAAATGAGTTCCCTTCTATCACTAACATTATTGTTTAAGCATTTTTGGTTGAAATAAAGGTAGTTATAAGGTTTTTAATTTGTCGTTAAAAAAGAACTACACTTACCGTCAGCAGCGGCAGAGAGAAGTGTAGTTCCTCAGTGAACGAAAACATAAACGTTGTTATTTTGCTACCTTTACGATTAATTGTGAATGTTTTCACGTTGAGCTATAGATTGTGGATGAATACACACAGAAAGGTACACCGTGCCAATGTTCATGCTTTATGTGTTTTAAACGAGACGATTTAGAAATGGGTCCATTGGAAATACATGGCGGTTCCAAGAGGGTGGACCGCGCGGGAAACACCAATGACGTCACCACTACACCTCCCTATATTTCCCAACAGCGTCTAACACAGCAGCAGTGGTATTAAACAGTACATACAGTGCCACAGCGTATTGACACACCTTGACAGAGCCCTGATGGGAGTGGCCATGAGCTCAGAACATATCTTAAGTTACATACACCCTCCCTGCCGGTCATAGAGGCTCCGCTCTCTCCGTCTGCTGCTGGAGGAGGGAGTGTGGTTGTGAATGGAGGGCAGGGTTCGCACAAGGTCCTTGAAGAAGTGCTTAAAGAAGTGCTTGATTTTAGACCAAGGAAAGTCTAGGCCTGGAATTCCTTGAAAACAGCCAATTTTTTTAACAAGGTGCTTAAAAAGTAGTTTAAATTCAAATGAACCATTCGCGTTGAAAGTGTTGTTCATCCATGATAAAATAGTTCGGAATCAAGACATTAAATTTGATTTATTTAAAGTGTAACTAATCGTCGGAAATGGGTTTTTAAGCCATACTGTACATATTGGATCCGATTTTTTTTCTATAAAAAACAGCATTTAAAAGTGAATTGTATCCTTTTAAATGCCCTTTTAAAATTTAAAAGAGTGCTTAGTTAGGAAAGTACTTGAAAGTCCTTGAACTTCATTTTGCAATGTATGTGGGAACCCTGGGAGTGATAGTGTCTCCATACTAGAGTAGTCCCCGAAAGCCTGTTTTTAGGATTCAAACTTCGGCAAGGTTTTTAAAACGGACCTTCGAACCGTCCTTTTTAATCATATGAATCATTTTTCCGGTTCAGTACTGTCGAGTCTTGACTTTAGGCACATAGCGCAGCATATAACGTAGAACATATATGCGCATATTTCTGTGGTTAAAAAAATGGTTAGTAAAAGTAGTAGTATCTACTTACTGGTCACAGGAGTCTTCAAGAACGTTTGGATGGTAATCTAAATATAAGCTAAATGTGCATAGCATTGATTCATTTCCTGATCATGTATGACAGTGACTCCTTCTCCGCACACGACTCGTTGACTGTGTGTTGTTGTGTCTGTGGTCGTGCGTGACTTCTGTGACTTTCAAATAATTGTAAACACAACATAGTACTGTGATATTCTGATATATATCACAATCAGGATTGTTGGCCTAATTCATGTAAAAAAGAGTAGCCTATAGCGCGCGAGAGTGGGAGAGAGAGAGAGAGAGAGAGAGAGAGAGAGAGAGAGAGAGAGAGAGACTTTAGTTATAACTGTTTTGGGACCAGCCTGGTTGACATTAGCAGCTAACGTTAGTTTAGGTCATCGAACTGTCACATCCTAAAATCTTAGGGGGGGGGGGGTAGTGTTTGTGGTGGGGGCTGGTAGTGTCTGTGGTGGTGGGGGCTGGTAGTGTCTGTGGTGGTGGGGGCTGGTAGTGTCTGTGGTGGTGGGGGCTGGTAGTGTCTGTGGTGGTGGGGGCTGGTAGTGTCTGTGGTGGTGGGGGCTGGTAGTGTCTGTGGTGGGGGCTGGTAGTGTCTGTGGTGGTGGGGGCTGGTAGTGTCTGTGGTGGTGGGGGCTGGTAGTGTCTGTGGTGGGGGCTGGTAGTGTCTGTGGTGGTGGGGGCTGGTAGTGTCTGTGGTGGGGGCTGGTAGTGTCTGTGGTGGGGGCTGGTAGTGTCTGTGGTGGTGGGGGCTGGTAGTGTCTGTGGTGGTGGGGGCTGGTAGTGTCTGTGGTGGTGGGGGCTGGTAGTGTCTGTGGTGGTGGGGGCTGGTAGTGTCTGTGGTGGTGGGGGCTGGTAGTGTCTGTGGTGGTGGGGGCTGGTAGTGTCTGTGGTGGGGGCCGGCAGTGTCTGTGGTGGGGGCCGGCAGTGTCTGTGGTGGGGGCCGGCAGTGTCTGTGGTGGGGGCCGGCAGTGTCTGTGGTGGGGGCCGGCAGTGTCTGTGGTGGGGGCCGGCAGTGTCTGTGGTGGGGGCCGGCAGTGTCTGTGGTGGGGGCCGGCAGTGTCTGTGGTGGGGGCTGGTAGTGTCTGTGGTGGGGGCTGGTAGTGTCTGTGGTGGGGGCCGGCAGTGTCTGTGGTGGGGGCCGGCAGTGTCTGTGGTGGGGGCCGGCAGTGTCTGTGGTGGGGGCCGGCAGTGTCTGTGGTGGGGGCTGGTAGTGTCTGTGGTGGGGGCTGGTAGTGTCTGTGGTGGGGGCTGGCAGTATCTGTGGTGGGGGCTGGCAGTGTCTGTGGTGGGGGCTAGTGTGTGATCAACATTCTCTAATGGTCAATTTGTTTGTTATGCTAATCCAACGCTATCTGGATCGGCATTCCAACGGTTTGAGCCTCATGCTCTGTCCTCACATTAAACATCACAACTGGAACGATCCATCTTAGGCTGCGGTTAGACTGACTGATGTTTTCGTTTCGTTTTGAAGATGAGTTTAGCCTCTTCCAGGTCGCAACGTAGTGGCAGCCGAGTGAGACATTCGTTTTGCCTCCTGAGCACAGTGATGTAGTACAATGCCAAAGCAGTAGGTGGCAGTAGGTGGCGAACATGAAGGCAATTTTCAACCAATCAGAACTTGAATGAGGACACTCCACATCCTGTTCAAAATCTCAAAAGCCACCATCTTTAAATGCCTCTGCGAGCCATTTTAGCCAATGAAGCATTATTTTTCAGCAAGAAATAAAGTGCAATAAACAAAAACGGATACATTCACTGTGTGTTCTGCCTCATTTGTTGATGATTTGTTGATGACACAAAACTAACATCAACACAAGTGACCACCAAGAGCGGATAGTTTAGTCTCAAAAAAGATTGCAGATGTTGTTAGCTACATGCTAACGTGAATGGAATATGCCATTATAACAGTATAGCATTGTGGCTAGCAGCAAACGTTAGCTCACGTCAGTTAGCCAGCCAGCACCAGGATGATATCGGGAGCTATCAGTAGCTAGATAACATTAGAGACAACGCCTCATGTATTAAACAAAAGTGAATAGTTGACTGGGCCATTTTGTTTAATGCTTGTTAAGTTGAAAGAGGAGCTCTGAGCTAACAGGGTCTGAATCCTGATAGCTCACGTTAGCCAGCTGCTCATGCAATCGGTAATGCTAGCAGAATGAATGGATGTAAACTTTATTGAACAGATTGCAGAATGGGTACAATACAATACGGCTCAATACAAACAATTGTTAAGGGAATGCAGACTGTTGTAGCTTGGACTGGGGTCCTTATAACAATAACTTGACAACACATGGTAGCTGCAGCTATTTGGGACATCGCTGTTGTCACCGGACGTTGGTGAGGGCACGCAGATGTCGGTATCTACTGCACATTGAGCAACAACGGCTCCACGCAGATTACACGACACGTTGTCGGCGAGTTTTGGCGAGGAAAACACCTTTTCAGTGTTCCCGCTAGGGCAACGCGTTTTCCTGCCAAAACGCCATTTCTATTTAACAGGGACAGCAAACGTATTCAAAACAGCAACAACATGAAAACAAAAACAGTGTAACCATGGCCTTAGGTACCAGAGGAGCTGTTGGCCCCGGAGGAGGAGCTCTGTGGATCATGTAGACACTACAGATTACAGTTGGGAGTCGGCTGCCTGCTGCACTGTGTGTGTGTGTGTGTATTTGCGTGCGCACGTGGGTGCAAGGGTGCGACGCGTGTATGTGTGTGTGTGTGTGGTCCAAAGTGCATGTTGACCTGACAGCTGAGCGTTGTCCCAGCTGTCCCTGACCACTGGGTACCCTACTACCCTCTGGTCAACACTGGCTGACTGGGAGTTCAATACAGTACAGTATTATCATATATACAGTAATACACATTATAATATATACAGTACACACATATGATCATATATACAGTACACACATATTATCATATATACAGTACACACACATTATCATATATACAGTACACACATATTATCATATATACAGTACACACACATTATCATATATACAGTACACACATTATCATATATACAGTAGTACACACACATTATCATATATACAGTACACACACATTATCATATATACAGTACACACATTATCATATATACAGTAGTACACACACATTATCATATATACAGTAGTACACACACATTATCATATATACAGTAGTACACACACATGATCATATATACAGTACACACACATTATCATATATACAGTACTACACACACATTATCATATATACAGTACACACACATTATCATATATACAGTACTACACACACATTATCATATATACAGTACACACACATTATCATATATACAGTAGTACACACATTATCATATATACAGTACACACATTATCATATATACAGTACACACATTATCATATATACAGTACACACATTATCATATATACAGTAGTACACACATATTATCATATATACAGTACACACACATTATCATATATACAGTAGTACACACACATTATCATATATACAGTACACACATTATCATATATACAGTACACACATTATCATATATACAGTACACACACATTATCATATATACAGTAGTACACACACATTATCATATATACAGTAGTACACACACATTATCATATATACAGTACACACACATTATCATATATACAGTAGTACACACATTATCATATATACAGTAGTACACACACATGATCATATATACAGTACACACATTATCATATATACAGTACACACATTATCATATACACAGTACTCTACATTATCATATATACACTACAGTACACCTACATTCTCATTTATATAGTATGAATACATTCTCATTTATATAGTATGAATACATTCTCATTTATATTCTCATGTATACAGTATGAATACATTCTCATTTATACAGTATACCAACATAAGGAACTGTTTAATAAATCAAGGGCTTTTTAAAGACCAAAGTCTGAGCTGAATGCTTCCAGAGATGACGTCACGTTGATCACATGACCCTGCTGCAGGAAGTAACGTTATTCTGAGAGAGAGAGAGAGAGAGAGAGAGAGAGAGAGAGAGAGAGAGAGAGACACACACACAGACAGAGAGAGAGAGACACACACACAGACAGAGAGAGAGAGAGAGAGACACACACAGACAGAGAGAGAGAGAGAGAGACACACACACAGAGAGAGAGAGAGACACAGACAGAGAGAGAGAGAGCAGCAGATAGAGGTTCAGCTAAGTTCAGCTAAGATGAACCCCTAAAGAATATTCAACTGTTAATGGAATAACTAAACAGAAGGAAGAGATAACTTCACAAAGGCAACATGAATATATATAGATCCAATAGGACAAAGACCAACATTTAAATCCAAAGAGAAGAGCAAGTAGCAAGGAGACAAGGAGACAACGGCATACAGCAGCTAAGGAGGCTAACAGAGTAGTCAGGTGATACTGACACCGTTAGCTACGAGAGCTAGCGTCCGTTGGGTTCAATAAAACGTTGCTACAAGAGCTAACGGGACCGTGTGGTTCAATAAAACGTTGCTACAAGAGCTAACGGAACCGTTTGGCTCATTATAACGTTACTGGTTCAATATAACATTGCTACAAGAGCTAACGGGACCGTTTGGCTCATTATAACGCTAGTTAGCTGCGTTAGCTAACGGTACCGTTTGGCTCCTTATAACGTCACTACAAGAGCTAGCGGGACCGTTTGGCTGCATATAACTATAGTTAGCTGCGTTAACTAGCGGGACCGTTTGGCTGTAAATAACGATAGTTAGCTGCGTTAGCTAGCGGGACAGTTTGGCTGTATATAACGACAGTTAGCTGCGTTAGCTGCCGACCTGCCTGGCTGCATATAACGCCAGTTAGCTGCGTAGCTACACAACGTTAGATAACGACAACTAGCCAGCCAGCTAAATCCAAAATAACATCTTGTACAAAAAGCTAATAACAACAGTCTCAGTCAGTTAAGTTTGTGTATTACCTGGTGTGTTGCCATGGAAAATAACCAAAACAGGATGTGCAGTGTTGCCATGGAAACTAACCAAAACAGGATGTGCAGCAAAGAAGTTGAGTACCCTCCTAGTTGTAGAAGTAATAAAAACAAGAAAAAACACAAGGAGGAGACACTTTTGGCCCACCCAGAAGAGCTGTATGCTGACTACACTGTCTATAAGGACAAGATGGTGATGAATGACCTCATCTTCCACACAGAACATGTTAACTCCTGGAAACAGGTGATCTGTAACCACTATGACCATGTTGTGAAAGAAGGCATCGGTCGAGGAGGACGCCACACGATATGCCATGATGAGACCCTGGACACTGATAACCCAGTTCTAACAATCTCTTACTATGTTAAAGGGACTGTATTAGTACAGGGAAATGAAGCAAACCTCAACATATTTCAAGAGCTTTTCCCAAAAATAAAAACGGAAGTGGAGAGAGTTGTGCCCAACACCAACAAGGCTGCGGACACACAGACAGAAGAGGACAAGGTGAACACAGACACAGAAATATCAGAGTCAAAACCAGCAACTAGCCCTTCTGACTGTGCCACTCCAACTCCCTCCAACCACACAGTGAACCCAGTGATGCCACTGCCAGCACAAAGAGCACCAGTCAGCCCATCCATTCACACTCCTTCAACACCCTCCAAACTGGTCCAGCAGCTGAGAGAAAGCGTATCTCTCCTGGAGCTGGAGTTCACTGAATTTAAAGAGAGGACTCTGGCCAGGCTGACTGAGCCCTGCACCATTCAGCAGCTGGGAGAAGAGCTCCGTCATCTGAAGAGGAACGGGGAGGAGACCGCTTCAGAGCTGAGGGAGACCCAGAGGACGGTCATGGAGCTCACAGAAACCATGCGGGAGCTAGAGCAGGACAACAACACCCTACAGGCCCGGATGAAAGCCATGAAGGAAGATACAAACAGCCGGGAGGAGTCTCTACGCAGTGAGATAGAGGAAGTAAAGCTACAACGACAAGAAGAAAGAATACATACATTCCCCCCCGATCAAAAGCAGTCCTCTGCTCCAACACTCACCACCCCCCCCCCCCCCCTACTGCCAAACCAGAATATACCCCCCCCCCCCTGACCCCACTTACCCCTCCCAGCCTGACACCCAATGACATACCTTTGGACTCAGACCCCCTTCCAGCAGCCCAACCTCCACCCGAGCCACGGCCCCAGTCCACCAGACCAGCCCAGCCCGAAGCCCAGGTAGTCCTCCTCATGGACTCCAATGGCAAATACCTGGACACAGCACGCCTCTTCCCAGGCCTCAAGGTGACAGCCAAGCGCTGTCGGAACACAGGCCACGCCATGGAGCTGCTCAGACAGGACACTCTAGGGAGCCCCCAGTACATGGTGGTGCACACGGGTACAAATGACCTCCACTATCTACAGCGTGGAACTGCTGAAGCAATGACCAGGGTGGCTGAGAAGGCCTCCAGGGAGTTCCCACACACCAGAGTAATCATCTCCACCCTCCTCCCCAGGATGGACACCCCTCCATACATCATTCACGAAATCAACATGGAGACCTCAAGAAACTGTGCTGCCCTCAAAAATGTCCACCTGGCCCACCACACAAACATCGGCAGATGGGACTTTAATAATGATGGGCTACACCTAAACAACGCGGGAGTGAGGACATTTGCAAAAACATTAAAGGATGCTGCCCTCGGACGCAACCCCAACAGACCCAGTCACACACCGGCCTCTCCGAGAAAGCACAGGCCCATGAGATACCCACGAGGAGTCACCCCACAAACCTATGCCCCACCTATACCCCACCTTTCCACCACACCCAGTGAGAGGAGACATCCCCCCAGCCGACCCCTCAACCGCCCCCAGCCCACACCCCACCCTTCCAACCCACCCAGTGAGAGGAGACGTCCCCCCAGCCGACCCCCTCACCGTCCGCCGCAGGAGATGACCTATGCATCCGCCCTGACCAGGCCCCCCCCCCCCCCACCCACATCAGAGCTGAATGAGATCAAACAAATGTTATACACGCTATGCAGTAAACTTCTCACTACAAGCTAGCAATCGACCAAAAGAAAAGCAGGCCAAACCGCCTGCTGTCGCCTTTGTTGTTGTTGAATTTATTCTGTGATGTTCGTCCATTGACTGAATACCTTTATACCCTATAACCTTTATACCTTTGAACACCTTTATATATATTTTTCATTGACTGAATACCCTTATACCTTAGTTATAACCTTTTATACCTTTATATAATTTTTGTACAAAATGCAATCATTCGCCATTAGTTGCTGGAACATACAGGGTCTTTGCTCTTCAACATACGGCCTTAAGAGTAGAGACTCAGATTTTTTACAGGCTATAACAAACAATGACCTCTTAATCCTAACTGAGACATGGTGCAGAGAAGATGTAGACACACACTGCCCTCCTCACTATAGAGAAGTCATTTTGCCATCGAATAAAACGAAACATATTAGTCAGGGCAGAGACTCAGGGGGATTGATAATTTGGTACAAATCACAACTCCACCAGTCAATACAGATTCTAAAAACCGGGAACAATTATATTTGGTTAAAACTAAATAAAGAAGTAATCCCCTCTCAGAGAGACCTATTTATCTGTGGAATTTACGTACCACCCACTGGGTCTCCATATTACTCAGACGACATCTTCTCCAACCTTGAATCAGAAATAAGTCTTTACCAAAGTCAAGGTCATGTGCTTGTTTGCGGTGACTTCAACGCCCGAACGGGAACCCACCCTGATTTCACCAGTACACATGGAGACAATTTCATATCTGACCACACCATATGCAATCCATGTAAACCAGTCCCCTAGAAATAACCATGACACTTCCATAAACAAAAATGGAAAGGATTTATTACAGCTGTGTAGAGGACTGAGTCTCTACCTTGTCAATGGGCGTGTGAGAGGGGACTCACAAGGAAGGTACACTTACTGCTCACCCCTTGGCAGCAGCACAGTAGATTACATGATAACAGATCTGGATCCAGTATCCTTCAGTTCATTCACAGTCAAACCCCTGACCCCACTCTCCGACCACAGTCAGATCACGGCATACATGAAAAGAACTGAGTCTCTCAAAAATCCCCCTACACAGCCCAGTAAACTATACAACATCCCCAAATACTACAGATGGTCCCAGAACAGCATGCAGGACTACCAGAGAGCCATCGCCAGTGATGAGACACAATCACTGTTAGATACGTTCCTAGCCATGCCATACTCTAACAGTGTTGAAGGAGTAAACCTAGCTGTAGAACACATCAATTATATATTTGAAAGAACTGCAACAAAGTCCAAATTAAAACTATCAGGTAACAAACAGAGAAAAACTAAAAAGGACCAATGGTTTGACAAAGAATGTAAAGCTCTTAGAACACAGCTAAGAAAAATATCAAACCAGAAACACATAAACCCACAAAATGACACCCTACGCCTCCAATACTGTGAATCATTGAAACACTACAAAAAGACCATCAGAATTAAAAGGAACAATCACGTAAATAAACAATTGTGCAAAATAGAGGACTCTCTAAGCTCTAACTCCTTCTGGGACCACTGGAACTCATTGAATAAAGATAAGCCGGAAGAAATGGCTATCCAAGATGGGGATGTTTGGACAAACCACTTCACATCACTCTTTACAACTGTACCCCTAAATACAAAAACGGAAACCAGCCAGATATGTGAAAAATTACAAAAATGGGAAAATATCATAAAGGATAATCAAAACCCTTTAGACTTCCCAATCACAGAACAAGAGCTGAAATCAAAACTCCAGTGCCTTAAAGCTAGAAAGGCCTGTGGTACAGATGGCATATTAAATGAAATGATTAAACACAGCTCTGAAAAATTCCAATTGGCTATTTTAAAATTATTCAATTTGACACTAAATCTAGGCTATTTTCCTGATATCTGGAATGAAGGACTCATAACCCCAATTTTCAAGAGTGGAGATAAACATGACCCAAAAAACTATAGGGGTATCTGTGTGACGAGTAATTTGGGCAAACTTCTATGTAGTATCATCAACACCAGACTCATAGAATTCCTTACAGAACACAGCGTTCTAAGTAAAAGCCAAATCGGATTCTTACCAAATTATCGTACCTCTGACCATATATACACTCTTAAAACCCTAATTGACATTCACGTAAAACAGAACAAAAACAAAATATATTCCTGCTTTGTCGATTTTGAAAAAGCCTTTGACTCAATTTGGCACAAAGGTCTTTTCTTCAAAATTCTAGAAAGTGGTGTTGGAGGAAATACATATGACTTGATCAAATCCATGTACACAAAAAACAGATGTGCTGTTAGAATTGGAAATAAAAGAACAAATTTCTTCACCCAGGGTCGCGGAGTCCGCCAGGGGTGCAATTTAAGTCCAACATTGTTCAATATATATATAAATGAATTAGCAAAGTTATTAGAACTTTCTACTGCACCCGGTCTGACTCTGCACGATACCAATGTAAAATTACTGATGTACGCAGATGATCTGGTTCTGCTGTCAGCCACTAAAGAGGGTCTACAACAGAACCTAGACATCCTCCACCAGTTCTGTCAGACATGGTCTCTGAACGTAAACATGAAGAAGACTAAAGTCATGATCTTTCAAAGGAGACACGAGTCTCAGAGTTCACATAATACATTTAAATTAGGCACACACATATTAGAAAACACAAAAAGCTACCCATATTTGGGATTGAAAATAAATCATAATGGAAACTTCAATATGGCTGTGAATGAATTGAAGGAGAAGGGAAGAAGGGCTTTTTATGCCATCAAAAGGA
>NC_140179.1:4862552-4957037 GCF_963971535.1 Notolepis coatsorum | reverse complement strand
TCATAGATTAGAAATTGTCGTTCTACCTTGATAGAGCTTCAACAAGCCATCTTACAAGTAGCCCGATGCAAGGCCTACAGGTGTGTGTGTGTGTGTGTGCGTGTGTGTGTGTGTGTGTGTGTGTGTGTGTGTGTGTGTGTGTGTGTGTGTGTGTAAACAGAGAGGCAGGAGACTGCTGTCCTGTGTCGCATCTTATTAACATAATGATTTACACACTCCCCAGTGTGTGTGTGTGTGTGTGTGTGGGGGGGGGGGTGTGTGTGGGGGGGGGGGGGGGGTGGGAGTGTGTGTGGGGGGCAGTGTGGACAGTGGCAGGCTCCCTCTGACAATTATTAACTAGTAACCAGGCTCCCAGGTCATAGTTTCAAGTTTCTTTATTAGTTGTCATACAGAAATACAGAATACTTTTGCATGAAATGCTTCTTTCTGTTTTGCTCCCGAGAGTGTGCTAGATAAAATAAAAAGATAGTATAAAATAAGTATAAAATAGAAAGTCAAGTACGTAAACATACACCTCACAGAAGAGAGAGAGAGAGAGAGAGAGAGAGAGAGAGAGAGAGAGACAGAGAGAGAGAGAGAGAGAGAGAGAGAGAGGTAAAAGTAGAGAGAGAGAGAGAGGGGTAAAAGTAGAGAGAGAGAGAGAGGGGGGGTAAAGGTAGAAAGAAAGAGAAAATACGTATCTGTTTGAAGGAATGTTGAGAAGCAGAGATCCTCGTCATATTCAACTTCTACCAGTTGTCAAATGAATCTATGTGTCTCTGTCTAAATGCCGGGGCCCCTGGACCCTGGGGGCCACTGTGAAGCACATGGAACAAGTGAACATGTCTCTTTTCAGACGGTGGACAGACTATGCCGCCCTGCGGAAGCTAACCGCAACAGGGAGGTGTAGTGTGACGTCACTTTAGTTTCCCGCGTGGTCCACCCGTATAGGGATTCATCATCGGTAAAATGTATTATCGGCTATTGTAACAGTTCTGCCTCATGAACATTGGCAAGCTTTCCCTTCTATCACTAACATTATTGTTTAAGCATTTTTGGTTGAAATAAATAAGGTTTTTAATTAGTTGTTAAAAAAGAACTACACTGACCAGTAGAACGCCTGTCGCTCAGCAGCGCCAGAGAGACGTGTAGCTCCTCCGTGAACGAAAACATAAACGTTGTTATTTTGCTACCTTTGCGATTAATTGCGACTTTTTTCACGTTGAGCTATAGATTGTGGATGAATACACACAGAAAGGTACACCGTGCCAATGTTCACGCTTTATGTGTTTTAAATGAGACGATTTAGAAATGGGTCCATTGGAAATACATGGCGGTTCCAAGGAGGGTGGACCGCGCGGGAAACAGCAATGACGTCACCACCACTACACCTCCCTATAACTAGGCAAACAGTGAAACTGAGAAAAATGGCTTTAAAGTTATTTGACTATCCAGTGATTTTGTAGTTCTTTATACCCCTTTTCTCTAAAAACAGAGCACGATTTAACTCTGCAACTTTGTCACAAGATAAAACAGATATTGAGATTTCACTTATATCTAGAATTTGAAAATAAATGGTAGTTACCGCGGTTAGCCTCTGCAGGTCAGTATAGCTGGAAGGGTGAACATGTATGATCCAGAAGGGTGAACATGTATGATCCAGAAGGGTGAACATGTATGATCCAGAAGGGTGAATATGTATGATCCAGAAGGGTGAACATGTATGATCCAGAAGGGTGAACATGTATGATCCAGAAGGGTGAATATGTATGATCCAGAAGGGTGAACATGTATGATCCAGAAGGGTGAACATGTATGATCCAGAAGGGTGAACATGTATGACCCAGAAGGCTCCACGTGTGCTGTGCTGACTGCTGTGTTTATCTGATCAACTCAGAAAGAAATCTGAATTTAGTATTTTCTCATCTCCCTCCGAGACTGTTGGTGTAAGAATCAAACCTGTGACCCCCTGGTTACAGGACAGTCTCTCTAATCAAAGCCCTCCTCGTTATTTAATTGGTTGTAGGAAGGTCAGTCAGCCAATCAGAGGGCCCCTCCAAATGTTAGTCATCATGTCAAACATCATTTCAACTGAACGTTGAAATGTCTAAACCGCTTTACCAGACGGTTAACCTTATGTAGTGTGGTAGTAAAGGGGTTAAGGTAAAAATGGAAAGGCCCCCAAATTATTTTCTTTGACTAGGGCCCTCCAAAAGTCTAGGGACGGCTCTGGACACTAAACAGTAAACACGTTTGTATTTAGTAGAGTCAGTTAGATTAAACAAAGTGGTAGAGCTGACCGTGTCTCCTCGTCTCTCCTCCAGTCGTACTGCGAGGACCCGGACCTGGTGCTGGAGCTGAAGAACCTCATCGTCATCTTTGCCGACACGCTGCAGGTGGGTCTGGATGTTGGATTTATAATCTCAATTTCATATATCTGGTAACTGATCCATCTCAGGTTAATAATATATCTGGTAATTAATAATCTCATGGTTAATACATCTGGTGACTGATAATATTAGATTAATATATTTGGTCATTGATAATCTCAGGTTAATACATCTGGTAATTAATAATCTCATGGTTAATATATCTGGTAATTGATAATCTCAGGTTAATAATATATCTGGTAATTAATAATCTCATGGTTAATACATCTGGTAATTGATGATCTCATGGTAACCATTTGGTTGCCGTTCACGTAGAACTACGTTTCTATCGCCCGATCGTTGAGTGCCGGAAACGTAGATCTACGTTTTTCTCACGGTATTTCTTTTATTCGCTATTGCCATTCATAATTCAGCGGGGCACCTTGTGCATACTGTTCTGAGTGTGTCTGAGCTGGCAGACGGTCTTATACCGCCCTCTTAACGCCTTCGGTCATTATTGCACCCCGTTAGAAATGGGTTAGTTTCTTTTCTCTACCGAGCTGCGGCGTGGGGGCGGGTCCTAAACACTCCGGCAAAACACACGCTTGTAGGGATGGTTTGGACAACTGACCCCGCCCGCCCGTTGAAGTGCAATGCCCAACAACGTCGGCGACAGGATCGTTGTGGATAACTGGAATGGCGATCAGATAATTGGATTATTTTTTTTGCATTACATCAGAGACCAGGTAAGGACACTATATATGAAAGCTTGCGTTGATCTGATATTTATTTCTACCACGATTGAAGCTATCTGTGTTTTATATGTATGGCTGTTTGCCGTTGGGTTGCAGGAGGGGGGGGGGGGGGTGCGCCGGTCTAAACCACATTGCATGCGTGCACAAGGAAGGATAATAATGATGATCTAGCGTTGATTTCAGGAAGATCCGATAATCAGGCGAAAAATGACAATGTGTTTATTGAATTACACAAAAACGCTGTTTTCGTGTCTTTTCCCTGGAATTACTCAGAAGCAACCAAACTATATTCAAAACGGTATAAAACAGAAATGTACGGATGAAAAAAGAATCCGTTTTTTGCACGTTGACCAGAAGCAAGTCACTGAGACTTGCCAGCGTTATTAGACCCATAGCTATACTATAAAATATAGGTTTAGCTCTACAAACTACAACTACGTTTACATGGGATTAATGGACGGCAAGGAAGGGGTCACTTCCCAGAAGGGGCGTGGCACTCAATGTGTTAATACATCTGGTAATTGGTGAATCATGTTAATATATCTGGTAATTGATGATCTCATGTTAATACATCTGGTAATTGATGATCTCAGGTTATACATGACCTGTTTACTGAAGTCCAAGTCATGTCTGATACAATTCTCATAGAAAGTAACATTAATGGTTCTGTGATTGGTTCTGTGTGCACAGGGTTATGGCTTCACGGTGAACAGGCTGTTTGATCTCCTGTTTGAGATCAGAGATCAGTATAATGAGACTCTGCTGAAGAAATGGTCTCTGGTGTTCAGGTAGGTAGATACACACAGACATACACACACACACACACACACACACACACACACACACACACACACACACAGCACAAGGCAAACTAGAGAAACATCTACAGAAATAACGTTTAGCAACAATCTTCACACATCCACTAAAAAAAAAATAAGTTTAAAAGATCTATCTCAGGATTCTATGAATTGATAATAAAAAAAAAAAAAAAATATTGATTGTTTTGGATCTTTTTACCTGCCCTACTTCTATGGTGTAACTCTTCCCAGGGAGATCTTTGAGCAAGATAACTACAGTCCTATCCCCGTGGAGACCGAGGAGGAATACAGACTGGTGGTCAGCCGCTTCCCTTTCCACGACGCTGAGATAGAAAAGGTTTGTAGTTCAAATGTTTTCCAAAACACACTGGATAGGGGCTTGAGTCATTGATTTGTTTGATTTAAAGTGATATGTGCATCAGTTAATCAATCAATCAAGTCATTCAACTAATACTATTTGTGTGTGTGTGTGTGTGCGTGTGTGTGTGTGTGTGTGTGTGTGTGTGTGTGTGTGTGTGTGTGTGTGTGTGTGTGTGTGTGTGTGTGTGTGTGTGTGTGTGTGTGTGTGTGTGTGTGTGTGTGTGTGTGTGTGTGTGTGTGTGTGTGTGTGTGTGTGTGTGTGTGTGTGTGTGTGTGTGTGAGTGAGCAGCAGGAATTTCCTAAGAAGCTTCCAATGTCCCAGTCAGTTCCTCAGATCTACACGCAGGTCAAAGAGTTCATCTACGCCAGCCTCAAGTTCTCAGAGTCTCTGCACCGCAGGTAGGCCACAGATTATACATCTCAGATTATACATCACAGATTATACATCACATCACAGGTAGGCCACAGATTATACATCACAGATTATACATCACATCACAGGTAGGCCACAGATTATACATCACAGATTATACACCACAGGTAGGCCACAGATTATACATCACACCACAGGTAGGCCACAGAGTATACATCACAGATTATACATAACAGATTATACACCACAGGTAGGCCACAGATTATACATCACACCACAGGTAGGCCACAGATTATACACCACAGATTATACATCACACCGCAGGTAGGCCACATATTATACACCACACCACAGGTAGGCCACAGATTATACACCACAGATTATACATCACACCACAGGTAGGCCACAGATTATACACCACATATTATACACCACACCGCAGGTAGGCCACAGATTATACACCACAGATTATACATCACACCGCAGGTAGGCCACAGATTATACACCACAGATTATACATCACACCGCAGGTAGGCCACAGATTATACACCACAGATTATACATCACACCACAGGTAGGCCACAGATTATACACCACATATTATACACCACACCGCAGGTAGGCCACAGATTATACACCACAGATTATACATCACACCGCAGGTAGGCCACAGATTATACACCACAGATTATACATCACACCGCAGGTAGGCCACAGATTATACACCACAGATTATACATCACACCACAGGTAGGCCACAGATTATACACCACAGATTATACATCACACCACAGGTAGGCCACAGATTATACACCACAGATTATACATCACACCACAGGTAGGCCACAGATTATACACCACACCACAGGTAGGCCACAAATTATACTTATTTTTTTACATGAAAAATATATATCAGAATGTGATATACCGGTATATCAGAATATCACAGTACTATGTTGTGTTTACAATAAATCGAAAGTCACGAGCGAACACAGACAACACAATCTAGTCCAGTGTTTCTCAACTGGTGGGTCCCAAAAGTGGGTCGCCGGGCCATTTTGAGTGGGTCGCGGATGTGTGTGTAAAAAAAACAAAAATAAATATTTTTTGTTGCACTACCTTCTCAACTCTGGTTCAGCTGAGACTCTTGTCAGGAGCAAACAACATCCCCAGTTATCCCATTAGTTCCCTGGGATGTTAAGCTAAGAAGTCTGCTAAGAAGGATATATTATTTATTATTATTATTATAATAATAATTATTATTATTACATGCATATTTTACACAAACGTTTCTGTGCGCGACAGATTTCAGATGTGCACGGGAGCGTTTTGCCATGTTCGAGCGCACGTTAGAGGGATTACATTATTATCAGGAAATAAATCAATCATGCAAAAAAGAGAGTTGAGTGACTCACACTCACCCGTCTTATTTCATAACACAACGTTTCCGAATGGACGTTTGGATTAAACCAAGTGTATGCAGTGATGCTGCATTTTCCCAGCGGAACACAAGTTACTTAACGTTACACAGGTATGTTATGTTATGCACGTTAATTAAGCTATGCGTGTTTAGCTTGCTAACGTTAAGATAGCAGGAGCCGTCGGCCAACAAAGATGTCGTTTCAACAAATGTATTCACAAAATGGATTTCCATCCAGTAAGTAGGTACTACTACTCTTAATAACCGCAGCAATATGCACATATGCGCTACGTTATATGCGTAAATGTGAGGTTGTGCCTAAAGTCAAGTCAAAAAATTATTTAGGAGCCAATTGTTTGCATGATTAAAAAACGATGGTTCGAACGTCCGTTTCGAAAAACCCTGGCGAGCGTTTGAATCCCAAAAACAGGCTTGGGGGAAACAGCTCTAACCCTAACCATAACTCAGAGCTCCACTGTCAGGTGGTTGTAACATTCTGTGATGATGTAATCCTCATCGGAACAGCAGGTGTCCTGCAGCTGGCTTCATGGTTATGCTGCAGCTGCACATTTATTTCACAACTCCATGTTAACGTGTGCGTGTGTGTCTGTGGGTGTGTCTGTCTGTGGGTGGGTGTCTGTGTTTGTGTGCACAGACTTACCAAGATTTTTTTTTATAAGACCCTAAACCTACTAACCTGTAATGTTTTATTCAGCTTACTTTACAAGCACTACATTGTAAATGTTAATCTTCCCATCATGACCTGTCTGTTGTTCCCTGGCCATACTTTGAAAACCAATGCTGTGGTCCCTGTTATACTGACCCAGAACCATCCACCCTGTTATACTGACCCAGAACCATCCACCCTGTTATACTGACCCAGAACCATCCACCCTGTTATACTGACCCAGGACCATCCACCCTGTTATACTGACCCAGAACCATCCACCCTGTTATACTGACCCAGGAGCATCCACCCTGTTATACTGACCCAGGAGCATCCACCCTGTTATACTGACCCAGAACCATCCACCCTGTTATACTGACCCAGGACCATCCACCCTGTTATACTGACCCAGAACCATCCACCCTGTTATACTGACCCAGGAGCATCCACCCTGTTATACTGACCCAGGAGCATCCACCCTGTTATACTGACCCAGGACCATCCACCCTGTTATACTGACCCAGGACCATCCACCCTGTTATACTGACCCAGGACCATCCACCCTGTTATACTGACCCAGAACCATCCACCCTGTTATACTGACCCAGGACCATCCACCCTGTTATACTGACCCAGGACCATCCACCCTGTTATACTGACCCAGGACCATCCACCCTGTTATACTGACCCAGGAGCATCCACCCTGTTATACTGACCCAGGAGCATCTACCCTGTTATACTGACCCAGAACCATCCACCCTGTTATACTGACCCAGAACCATCCACCCTGTTATACTGACCCAGGAGTATCCACCCTGTTATACTGACCCAGAACCATCCACCCTGTTATACTGACCCAGGAGTATCCACCCTGTTATACTGACCCAGGACCATCCACCCTGTTATACTGACCCAGGACCATCCACCCTGTTATACTGACCCAGGACCATCCACCCTGTTATACTGACCCAGTACCATCCACCCTGTTATACTGACCCAGGACCATCCACCCTGTTATACTGACCCAGGACCATCCACCCTGTTATACTGACCCAGGACCATCCACCCTGTTATACTGACCCAGAACCATCCACCCTGTTATACTGACCCAGAACCATCCACCCTGTTATACTGACCCAGGACCATCCACCCTGTTATACTGACCCAGGACCATCCACCCTGTTATACTGACCCAGGAGCATCCACCCTGTTATACTGACCCAGGACCATCCACCCTGTTATACTGACCCAGAACCATCCACCCTGTTATACTGACCCAGAACCATCCACCCTGTTATACTGACCCAGAACCATCCACCCTGTTATACTGACCCAGTACCATCCAGAGTTCTGTTATATGATACCGGATCATGTCCTGCCTATGTTAGTGAGTACATGGGAGACAGAACATGCCTATGTTAGTGAGTACATGTAACAGAACATGCCTATGTTAGTGAGTACATGTGAGACAGAACATGCCTATGTTAGTGAGTACATGGGAGACAGAACATGCCTATGTTAGTGAGTACATGGGAGACAGAACATGCCTATGTTAGTGAGTACATGGGAGACAGAACATGCCTATGTTAGTGAGTACATGTAACAGAACATGCCTATGTTAGTGAGTACATGTGAGACAGAACATGCCTATGTTAGTGAGTACATGTGAGACAGAACATGCCTATGTTAGTGAGTACATGGGAGACAGAACATGCCTATGTTAGTGAGTACATGGGAGACAGAACATGCCTATGTTAGTGAGTACATGGGAGACAGAACATGCCTATGTTAGGGCCCGCGTCCACTTGGCGCATATTTCTAGCTGAAACATGCTGGGAGTGCGCCGGCAGCGCTGGCATGAAGCGCATCTTGTAGATGACAGAAAGAAATCTACAGCCATGCCGCGGTTTTGCACATATTATAGCATATTTGAATAACTTTATTGTATATTAATTATATATATAGTTATTGCCTGACACCACAGTTCGCCCTTTGCTTTTTATTAGCTTTTTAGTAGTGTATTCGTGTAGTTATTATTATTAGTGTATTTGTGTTGTCGCAAATCTCAATGGTCTGTGGGAGACAGCCAGACAGGCAGGCAGCTCCGGTGTCAGGTTACAAACAGAGTGGTAGATATCAATGGCTGTGATTGGTTGTCTGAAAATGAGCTCAGCGCATCGCTCTGAAAGTTGAGAAAATTTCAACTTTCGGGCGCACAAAAAAGCTGAAAAAAGAAGCCGACGGCAGCGCACTTCCTAGAGGCGGCCGCATGCGCTCCCTCCCCTTTGGAATACATTGAAAACAGATGCGTGCGGTCAGAAATATGCGCCAAGTGGACGCGGGCCCTTAGTGAGTACATGGGAGACAGAACATGCGTATGTTAGTGAGTACATGGGAGACAGAACATGCGTATGTTAGTGAGTACATGGGAGACAGAACATGCGTATGTTAGTGAGTAGCTACTAAAGTGTGAGAGAAGTTACCAGAGCCAAGATTTGTGTGTGTGCGTTGTTTGAGATACCAGACACTCAAAACAAGTGAGAGCTCTCTCTCTCTCTCTCTCTCTCTCTCTCTCTCTCTCTCTCTCTCTCTCTCTCTCTCTCTCTCTCTCTCTCTCTCTCTCTCTTGCATGCTCTCTCTCTTGCGTGCTCTCGCTCTCTTTCTCTCTCTTTCTCTCTTTCTTTCTCTTTGGTTCAACTTTGGTTCAACTTTGGATACAATGCAACTACTAAAAACAACTACACACAACGTTTCTTTAATCTGCTGCTTAGAAGGATTCATTGAATGATCTCTCCACACAAGCACACATGAACACACACACACCACACATCCTGCACTCTCTCACACACAAACACACTACAGGTCACTTTAAACACAAAATAAAAGGTCACTTTAAAAAACATATCTATGTTTTTGTATAGTTAGTATAGCTAGTATAGTTATATATAGTATAACTGTATATTGTATAGTATAGTGTATAGTAGTAGACTCATTACCTTTTTTGTAAGCTTAGCATTGTATTGTATTTTATCTTAGTACTTTTATCATGTCTATTTTATGATCTATTTTATTCTATTATTATTTGTATTTTTTGCACAATCAAGGCGGGCATGGCCACCTTCATTTCACTACATGTCTCGTGTATGTATGTGACTAATAAATCTCTTGACATCTTGACTCTATGACATGTAGCATCTACATGGCCAAAACACTGCTGTTGTCTTTTTCAACCTCTTAACACTTTCAGAGCCCAAGCTTAACCTTGATTTATCGGTTGAATGCCCACCATCCACTTCAATGTTAGCGTTAAAAACGCCTAATCTATGTTTTAAATTATGGCTATGTGTCTAATCTGCCCGTCGCTTATCAATGACTCGTTTTCCAGTCAACATTGTCGAAGCGGATTGTTTTTTTATCGGTTAATTTTCGTTTTATAGCATTTTGAAAAGCCCTCGTTTTCAAGGAAAATATAAAGATTCCATGATAAAAGACGTTTACTGGAATATTCTAGAATACACAAAAACTTTGTCATTTTTCGGCCTATTTATGAATCGTTTTCAAATAAACGCTAGATTATCGATAGTATATGTGTACGTATGCACGCGAGCTGAAAAAACGATTCTCTGATTTCCTCATCAGCGATCGCGCACACAGAGACACATCACACATAGGGCAAACGCTGAGATCTCAGTGAATACAACTCTGATTATTCCAAGACTGGTAAAATAGATTCCTTACCTCAGATCAGATGTTCTCCAAAAAGATCATTCCAATTCCTGATCGCCATTCCAAAAATCGATCACGCTTATTGATTGAGTATTGGCTACTGTGAATATATTCCATGCTGATTCCCGTCCCGCGATGACTTCCATGTTGAGCAGACAGCTTGCCAGCTCAAGGAGCCAGCTGGCTCCGCCTCTACATATCGACTGATCCCAGGTCAGTCTAAGCGACTGACGTGCAGTTACTCAGGGATAGATGATAGGGGGCGCTTTTTTTCCATTCTGAGCTGCTGGAGGAGCTGCTGTACCAACGGGAGACTCGGTTGATGAAATATGAAATCAGATCGCTAATAAAAAAATTAAACGCTAATACACGTTGGGGGCATTCAGGCATTGGGCTGATAAAACGTCATATGACGTCATGGGCACTGAAAGTGTTAACTGGCGCCCAGAAAAGTGGCAATTTTTTTTACTTGAACTTAAGGGCTGCATACCTTTTTTGAAAAGCGTATCTTTATACTTATAGCACATGCATAAGCCTGGTCTCTTTTGAAAGATAACATTCTAAAGTTTCTGATACAATAAAGAAAGATAACTTTTAGTGCTAATGAAATAGAGTAACATAGGTCTGAACTTGAGTTGTAGAAAAACTTGTTACTCACGTTTTTCTGTAGTAGTTGCAATATCCAAATATAGTATTTCCAAAAAAAATAATGTATGAGCTGGATGTCTTATTTAGTACATGTCCAAATTTCATAAAAATCTGTTCAGAAATGAGTGATTAGGAGCGATCTTGGTAAAAAAATGCTCTCCAGTAAACCATTTCCTCATTGACTTCAAAGATCTGCAGGCATCTGTTTGCAAAATAATTCAGACGAAAATGAAAAAAAACTTTATTTCAGTGTGTTCAAACCTCTGTAACTCTATGACAATAGTACTTGTTGTACCCTTCCTGCTGTCTTGTTGTACAAAACTTGTACGACGCTTTGGATAAAAGCATCAGCTAAATGACAAAATGTAAATGTACTTCCTGTTGTGGAAGAAAATGATTGTTTCCTTTCAAAAGAGGCCAGAATCTGCTACAAATGTTTCCAGAATAGTGTCCAATTTTACTTTCAGTATGCAATCGATAGGCGTTTCATGCTAAATTTGCAGGACTGTTAAGAGGTTAATCTGTCTGTCTGTCTTTCCAGTTCAACGGAGATAGACGACATGCTTCGTAAGTCGACCAACCTGCTTCTGACCAGAACTCTTAGTGGTTGTCTACAGAACCTCGTCAAGAAACCACACATAGGACTAACTGAGGTAATTACTACAAGTACTATTATTACTACTACTAGTAGTAGCCCCCCTCCCCTCCCTCCAGGACATTTATAACACGCTTGGCCTGCAAAGCACTCTGCATTGCAGGCGACATCACCCACCCCTCACAGCGTTTCTTCAGTCTCCTGCCCTCTGGGAGGAGAATGAGGAGCCTCCGAGCCAGGACTAGCTTCATCCATCAGGCTGTCAGGAAGCTGAACTCTCTCCCAGCTCTCTCCCAGCTCTCCCCGCTCCTACTCTGCCCCCACAGACTCTGGACTAAGAACCCCCCACCATGGACACACACACACACCCAGCTCTCCCCGCTCCTACTCTGCCCCCACAGACTCTGGACTAAGAACCCCCCACCATGGACACACACACACACCCAGCTCTCCCCGCTCCTACTCTGCCCCCACAGACTCTGGACTAAGAACCCCCCACCATGGACACACACACACACCCAGCTCTCCCCGCTCCTACTCTGCCCCCACAGACTCTGGACTAAGAACCCCCCACCATGGACACACACACACACACCCAGCTCTCCCCCCTCCTACTCTTCCCCCACAGACTCTGGACTAGGACCCCCCCCCCCCCCCCCCCCCCACTGACACACACACACACCATCCCACAGACACACACTGCCACTTTACGTCACTCACTGCCACTTTATTTTACTTTATTTTACCAGGAGTACTACTGTTGCTAGAAAAATATTTGCACTAAGCTCATCTTAATTACTGTTTATATTGTACATATCTCGCAGTCCTGTATATTGTGTGTTGTATATTGTGTCCTATATTTTAACTTTTGTGTTTATATTGTCTATATCTTTTTTCATATATACACCGTGGGAATGGGGGGACGCAATTTCAAATTTCTGTAT
Source organism: Notolepis coatsorum (assembly GCF_963971535.1). Taxonomy (NCBI): domain Eukaryota; kingdom Metazoa; phylum Chordata; class Actinopteri; order Aulopiformes; family Paralepididae; genus Notolepis; species Notolepis coatsorum. The sequence continues at coordinate 4,944,383 of NC_140179.1, read as the reverse complement.
GTCTTGCACAAATAGAAAATTGACAATAAAGTTGACTTTGACTTGACTTTACTACTAATACTACTACAACTAGTACTACTACTACTACGACTAATACTACAACAACTACTATTACTACTATGACTAGTACTACGACTAATACTACAACTACTACTACTACTACTACTACTACTTCTACTACATCTACTACTACTACTAGCATAATATGACATATATTATTCTATTAGGCTACTACTAGCCTACACCTACAACTACAACAACTACTACTACTAGATTACTACTTCTGTTAGTACTAGTACTACCGCTACTACTACTACTACTACTACTACTACTACTACTACTACTACTACTACTACTACTACTACTACTACTACTACTACTACTATTACTACTAGCCTACATCTACAACTATAACGACTACTACTACTACTGCTGTTGCTGCTACTACTATTATTACTACTACTACTACTACTACTACTACTACTACTACTACTGTAACTACTACTACTACTACTACTACTACTATTACTACTATTACTACTAGCCTACATCTACAACTATAACGACTACTACTACTACTGCTGTTGCTGCTACTACTATTATTACTACTACTACTACTACTACTACTACTACTACTACTACTACTACTACTACTACTACTGCTATTATTTCTACTACTACTACTACTACTACTACTACTATTATTTCTACTACTACTACTACTACTATTACTACTAGCCTACATCTACAACTATAACGACTACTTCTTCTACTACTACTGCTGTTGCTACTACTACTATTATTTCTACTACTACTGCTACTAGACTATTACACCCATCCTCTAACCTTTGTTTTTCCTGCAGCTTGTCCAGATCATCATTAACAGCACCCACCTGGAGCAGGCCTGTCGGTACCTGGAGGAGTTTATAACAAACATCACCAACGTCTCTCCCGAGACCGTACACACCACGCGACTATACGGCCTGTCCACCTTCAAGGTAACACACACACACACAGACACACACACACACACACACACACACACACACACACACACACACACACACACACATTGATTGATTGAAAAGTTTATTAACAGATTGCAGAATGGGTACAGTACAGCTCAATACAATTGTTAACACTTTGGATGACATAACACGTGTTATCAGCCCGCCCCCTGAATGCCCACGACGACAAATATCTTTTTATTTTTTTTATTAGCGATCTGAATTCATATTTCATCAACCGAGTCTACTGTTGGGAAACCAGCCCCATCAGGAGCTCAGATGTGAAAAAAGCGCCCCCTATCGTCTCCCAGATGGTAATGCACCCTTTTGGAATGGACTCAATGAAAATGGATGAGAAAAAAAAAATCCGGAATCCACATTTTACTTCTCACGCATGTATCCAGAGCCGATCGGATTCATTGTGGAGCTTCAGAACAGCGTGTAATATGTGTTTACAGTATGTAGCAGGAATTGGAATAATCTTTTTGGATACCATCTGATCTCAGGTAAGGAATCTATTTTACCAGTCTTAGGATAATCAGACCTGTTTTCACGGAGATAATAAGCTTTTCCCCTATGTGTGTGTGTGGCTGTGCGAGCGATCAGGAACTAAGAGAATCGATTTTCAGCTCGCCTATATAGCGTGCATACCTACACATATACTATCGATAATCTAGCGTTTATTTTAAAACGATTCATAAATAGGCCAAAAAATGTCAACGTTCTAGAATATTGTACACTGTACACTGTACATTGGAATACTGACAAAGCTATACTTGGTAATTTACTGTACAACTGGGTTAGGATATTTGTTGGGGCCAGTTTCGAATTGCAGTCTCCCGTAGGTGTTCTTTGAGAGTGTTTTTGAAAGTGGGTAGTGATTCACATTCCTTTACAGCTTTGGGTAGGGCGTTCCACATTGTTGTGGCATAATTACGAAACGTGTTTAGTCCCTTGTTTGAGCCGAATCTGGGTTTAACATGATTTGTTGAGCTTCCTCTGGTGTAGTGGTTGTGGTATTCACTGACCTTTGGGAAGTATTTTGACATGTACATGGGCACCCCGGTCGTATAGTGTATCTTGTAGACCAGGCCCATTGCAAGTTGCTGTACTCTGTCGTCTACTCTAAGCCAACCTAGGTTGTCAAAGTGGGCAGGGGTGAGGTGGGTTCTGTCTTACATGTGTCATAACTCAGAGCATTTTTTGTCTCTGGCTTTCATAGCGGTCAGTATTTCAGTGTGCATCCACGGCTCAGCGTGATTTTTTACCCTGCTGGTTCTTAGGGGGGCCATGTTGTTTAGTGTTGTTGAACATTTGGTTTTGAAGCCAAGCCAGGTTTCTTCAACCAGTGTACCATTGAGCTCATCTGACCAGTCCAGACTCTCCAGTTCAAGGTTAAAGGCCTCGCTAGAGTAGGTTTTGAGGTCTCTAGATGTGACTGTTTTGTGACAGCCACACACACACACACCACAGACTACAGACAGGGAGGTAAATCCTGATCCTCCCCCACCCCTCACCCCTAGTGTCAGAACCTGAACCAGACTCGTAGAGGTGTTGTGTCACCAGGATGCACGGCACGCAGCAGAGGGAACCAGACTCATGTGTAGGGATGGGTACCGAATCTGGTACTTTTAACACATTAAGTGCCACGCCCCTTCCGGGAAGTGACCCCTTCCTTGCCGTCCATTAATCCCATGTAAACGTAGTTGTAGTTTGTAAAGCTAAACCTATATTTTATAGTATAGCTATGGGTCTAATAACGCCGTCGAGTCTCAGTGAGCTGCTTCTGGTCAACATGCAAAAAACTGAATATTTTTTCATCCGTACATTTCCGTTTTAATGCTAGATCATCATTATTATCCTTCGTCGTGCACGCATGCAATGTGGTTTAGACCGGCGCGCCCCCCCCCCCCCCCCCTCCTGCAACCCAACGGCAAACAGCCATACACATAAAACACAGATAGCTGCAATTGCTGTAGAAATAAATATCAGATCAACGCAAGCTTTCATATATAGTGTCTCTGATGTAATGCAAAAAAAAAATCCAATAATCTCATCGCCATTCCAGTTATCCACAGCGATCCTGTCTCCGACGTTGTTGGGCATTGCACTTCAATGGGCGGGCGGGTTCAGTTGTCCAAACCATCCCTACAAGCGTGTGTTTTGCCGGAGTGTTTAGGACCCGCCCCCACGCCGCAGCTCGGTAGAGAATAGAAACTAACCCGTTTCTAACGGGGTGCAATAATGGCCGAAGGCGTTAGAGGGCGGTATAAGACCGTCTGCCAACTCAGACACACTCAGAACAGTATGCACAAGGTGCCCCGCTGAATTATGAATGGCAATAGCGAATAAAAGAAATACAGTGAGAAAAACGTAGATCTACGTTTCCGGCACTCAACGATTGGGCGACAGAAACGTAGTTCTACGTGAACGGCACTGGAAGTGTTAAGGGTATCGATTGATTGATTTATTGATTGATTGATTGATTGAAAACTTTAATTAACAGATTGCAGAATGGGTACAGTACAACTCAATACACACAATTGTTAAGGGGATGCAGACCAGAGAAAGACTTTCGTCTTGTTTACATCAGGGTCCCCCATTTTCAATTCATAATGACATTTATGACATACACAACATACAGGTATACAGATATAAAAATCTAATCTAATCATGACATTTATGACATACAGATATACAGTACTGTTACATTTGTGACATACAAGATATGCAAATATACAGTACTGTTAAACAGAGATACTAACAGTAAATATATACATACGAGGGGGAGGGAACTGTACATAAGGAGGGGGTGAGAGGGTGTTTGGACATTTACAGGGGCCAGTTTCGAATTGCAGCCTCCTGTAGGTGCTCTTTGAGAGCGGTTTTGAAGGTGGGTAGGCATTCAAATTTTTTTTCATCGACCGAATCACAGTACTACTACAAGGTTTTTTATTTATTATGACGTCAACGTTTCGTTTACCGCAAAACTAAACCTATGAAGTGTGCCGCACGTTCACGTCAACATTCACGCGCACAATACCTAGGATTTGCCTTGATTCAACAAAGCAGTCGGGCCAATGGCAAGCCGGAAATGGTCGCAAGTGTGGTTACACTTTACAAGGCTAGATGCAGACAATGCTCGCTGCAATATTATATATTATATATATATTAACTAGGGGTGTAGCGGTACGTGTATTCGTCCCGCGAATTTACGGTACAGCCGTCACGTTGCTGTACGTGCAGCCATACGAAGAATACGCCTCACAGTGCAAACACACCAGTAGCGCATGCAGGCACTCGCGGGTTCCGTGCGAGAACAGCGAGCGTGGCCAGGCACACCGAGTCAGACTTCAGAGCGGGCGAAAGTGCATGGAGAAAGGCACATTTACATTGGAACAGCTGCAAGGTCATTACAATTTTACAGTTTTCTTTTGTTTTCTTGTTCGCCCAATAATGTTAACCAAATGAAACCAATGGAAAGACACACACACACCAACATTCTCCCCCGCCGGACTCTCACAGGGGAAAAAAAATAAAACATACTTTTCCGGACTGATCATCTGAGCTCCTCTCCAGTTGAACTGCTACTGTGTTTAAATCCAAATAATCCTCTGCCATTGTTGTAACATGTCATCTGTTCTCTAGTATTCAGTTTCGTGAAGTTAAATCCTCTCTACAAGTGAAACTGAAACTTAACAAGGATAAGTTGTTAAAGGGGCAGTAGGCAATTAATTTACTCAGTGGATACCTGAACACAGAATGCCACCAGTATCACTGACTACCACGGCAAGCCTATAGAAAATTATTCTATTTAATAATAATTATTATAATAATTATCATAAATATATAATAATAATTATAAATATGTTTTTTCTGTTGTACCGAACCGTGACCGCAATACCGAGGTACGTACCGAACCGTGGCTTCTGTGTACCGTTACACCCCTAATATTAACTAATTGTTCTAAATAAATAATAATGATAATAAATAGTTTGGACAATTTTATTTTACAACTGAGGTAGGTAGATACAAATACAGTACAGAAAAAAGGTACCGTTGGGTACCGGTATCGATTCACAGGTACCGGTATCGGTATCGGTTCAAATGTGATCGGTACCCAACCCTACTTGTGTGTTTTGTCACCAGGATGCCCGGCACGCGGCAGAGGGAGAGATCTACACCAAGCTGAACCAGAAGATCGACGAGTTCATCCAGCTGGCGGACTACGAGTGGGGCATGTCCGAGTCCGACGGCCGTGCGTCCGGCTACCTGATGGACCTCATCAACTTCCTGCGCTCCACCTTTCAGGTCTTCACACACCTACCGGTGAGTAGCACACGCTCACTGACCCGTCTGACCTTTCACCTCTCACCCCTGACCAGCAAGGTTATGTGCAATGGTGTTTTGAAACAGTGATGTTTGTACATGTTTTCATTTGTTTGTTTTTTAAGATCGTGTTTTTTTTATTTTGTTTATGTTTGCTGTGTTTTATTTATTTCATTTTGTTATTAAAAAAAATATGTAGATGTTGTCATCTGTTTGTTCAGTGTTTGTGTATGAATGTGATTATGTGATATGTGATATGATGTGATTTTAGATTTATTTCTCTTAGATTTGTTTATTTAAGTAAAATATTGGTCCCAAAATCACAACTCGTGTCTCAACAAGCTTTGCAAGTCCACAGTGGAATGACACCCCAGAACCTTAACCCTCAGTTTGTTCTTTTATATATAATAATTATATTAATAATAATAATAATAATAATAATAATAATAATAATAATAATAATAATAATAATAATAATAATAATAATAATAATAATAATTGAGACACGCCTTCTATCCTCCTCACATCCCTATTTAAAGGGGAACTATTTCTTTCACTATTTGGGCACTTTTACACAATTCCTGTGAGTTTATGGTTAAACTTGGTCCATTGATGACAGGTCACGCTATCATCAGGGAATAAATGCAAGGACACATTCGTTGCTTGGCAGTTAGGAACAGCACAACGTATCTTGCCCCCGATTTGCCCGATTTGCTCATAACGTCTAGCTAATCCAATGCTAACTCACTTCAATTCCATTTGCTTGCGTACTGCAATAAATAATGTTTGACTGTGTGTTACCTGCGGTGGCTGGCAGCTAGAGGGGGGCGGGCGTTATTATGCAAATGAGGAACATCTGACGTCCTGAAGTTCAAGGAGCTGCCCCTGAACATCTGACGTCCAGAATACGCTAATTTTCAGATGACTCACTTGAGGGAGGGACATTATTGTGAGAGGAGAATTGGAAGAATGCGCCAAATCGAGAATTAGAGACATAGATCCTATTACTATAAGTCCACATAGCTAGAAAATAACCCTAAACACTGGAAAAGGTCATTTATAAGATAGTTCCCCTTTAATAAAGTGCTTGAAGCAGTATTGTGTTTTATTTATTATTATTATTATTTGTACTGGTTACTGAGTGGACGTGTTCAGTGTTTTGTACTTTTTGTCGCACTGTGGTTTGACTTGTGTTGAATGATATCTTAGTAGTCGTATGTTGTCAGATTGTATATAGACCGTCAGCAATGATTTATGTTTTATACTGTAGTATATTCTACAACCATTTCCACTCACAATATCAACCGCTAATAACAAACAAGCTTGTTGTGAATTGAATTGTAATCTTGATAGTCACTGTAGTTTACTAGGGTTGGACCTGAGTGATAAGTTCAGGATCTCGGTCATGTTGATCCTCTCCTGAAACGACACCTCTGCTTGTGTCATGTCAGGACGCACCAGGTCCTGTGGCCCATTTTGAATGACAAAATGACAAGTACTGTGTAAGCGGGTTCAGTTGGATCTCTCCCTTCTCACGCTGCACCTAATCCCATGGATAATTACACTCTAGAGCTTGTCAGCCCTGTTCTAACTAGGTTTGGCCTAATTCAGTACCCTAACTCTATAGTTATTCAGTGTTTTGGCCTGACTAGCTAGCTAAAAACCCAAACTCTATAGTTATTCAGTACCATAACTATAGTTATTCTATGTTTTGACCTGGCTAGCTAGCCTACCACCCGAACTCTATAGTTTTTCAGTACCCTAACTTTATAGTTTTTCAGTGTTTTGGCCTGGCTAGTTAGCTAACCACCTTAACTCTATAATTATTCAATGTTTTGGCCTGGCTAGCTAGCTAACCACCCTAACTATATAGTTATTCAGTACCCTAACTCTATAGTTATTCAGTGTTTTGACCTGGCTAGCTAGCTAACCACCCTAACTCTATAGTTATTCAGTACCCTAACTCTATAGTTATTCAGTGTTTTGGCCTGGCTAGTTAGCTAACCACCCTAACTATAGTTATTCAGTGTTCAGGCCTGGATAGCTAGCATACAACCCTAACTCTAAAGTTATTCAGTACCCTAACTCTATAGTTATTCAGTACCATAACTATAGTTATTCTATGTTTTGACCTGGCTAGCTAGCCTACCACCCGAACTCTATAGTTTTTCAGTACCCTAACTATAGTTTTTCAGTGTTTTGGCCTGGCTAGCTAGCTAACCACCCTAACTCTATAGTTATTCAATGTTTTGGCCTAGCTAGCTAGCTAACCACCCTAACTCTATAGTTATTCAATGTTTTGGCCTGGCTAGCTAGCTAACCACCCTAACTCTATAGTTATTCAGTGTTTTGGCCTGGCTAGCTAGCTAACCACCCTAACTCTATAGTTATTCAGTACCCTAACTCTATAGTTATTCAGTGTTTTGACCTGGCTAGCTAGCTAACCACCCTAACTCTATAGTTATTCAGTGTTCAGGCCTGGCTAGTTAGCTAACCACCCTAACTATAGTTATTCAGTGTTCAGGCCTGGATAGCTAGCAATGCCTAGCATACAACCCTAACTCTAAAGTTATTCAGTACCCTAACTCTATAGTTATTCAGTACCATAACTATAGTTATTCTATGTTTTGACCTGGCTAGCTAGCCTACCACCCGAACTCTATAGTTTTTCAGTACCCTAACTATAGTTTTTCAGTGTTTTGGCCTGGCTAGCTAGCTAACCACCCTAACTCTATAGTTATTCAATGTATTGGCCTGGCTAGCTAGCTAACCACCCTAACTCTATAGTTATTCAATGTATTGGCCTGGCTAGCTAGCTAACCACCCTAACTCTATAGTTATTCAATGTTTTGGCCTGGCTAGCTAGCTAACCACCCTAACGCTATAGTTATTCAGTGTTTTGACCTGGCTATCTAGCCTACCACCCTAACTCTATCGTTTTTCAGTACCTTAACTCTATAGTTATTCAGTGTTTTGGCCTGGCAAGTTAGATAACCACCCTAACTATAGTTATTCAGTGTTCAGGCCTGGTTAGCTAGCGTACAACCCTAACTCTAAAGTTATTCAGTACCCTAACTATATAGTTATTCAGTGTTTTGGCCTGGCTAGCTAGCTAACCACCCTAACTCTATAGTTATTCAGTGTTTTGACCTGCCTAGCTAGCTAACCACCCTAACTCTATAGTTATTCAGTGTTTTGACCTGCCTAGCTAGCTAACCACCATATATATATACTGCCCTGCAGAAGCTAACCGCAGTAACTATCTCTTCTCAGTAACTTCTCAATATCTGTTTTATCTTGTGACACAGTTTCAGAGTTAAATCTTGCTCTGTTTTAGAGAAAAGGGTTATAAAGAATTGCAGTAACTACAAAATCACTGGATAGTCAAAAATCCTTAAAACCACTTTTCTCAGTTTCACTGTTTGCATAGTTACTGCAGTTAGCTTCTGCATGGCAGTGTAGTTATTCAGTGTTTTGGCCTGGCTAGCAAGCTATCCACCATAACTCTATAGTTATTCAGTGTTTTGACCTGGCTAGCAAGCTAACCACCCTAACTCTATAGTTATTCAGTGTGTTGACCTGGCTGGCTAGCTAGCTAACCACCCTAACTCTATAGTTATTCAGTGTTTTGGCCTGGCTAGCAAGCTAACCACCCTTAACTCTATAGTTATTCAGTGTGTTGACCTGGATAGCTAGCTAACCACCCTAACTCTATAGTTATTCAGTGTTTTGGCCTAGCTAGCTAGCTAACCACCCTAACTCTATAGTTATTCAGTGTTTTGGCCTAGCTAGCAAGCTAACTACCCTAACTATAGTTATTCAGTGTGTTGACCTGGCTAGCTAGCTAACCACCCTAACTCTATAGTTATTCAGTGTTTTGGCCTGGCTAGCAAGCTAACCACACTAACTATGTAGTTATTCAGTGTTTTGGCCTGGCTAGCTAGCTAACCACCCTAACTCTAGTTATTCAGTGTTTTGGCCTAGCTAGCAAGCTAACCACCCTAACTCTGTAGTTATTCAGTGTTTTGGCCTGGCTAGCAAGCTAACCACCCTAACTCTAGTTATTCAGTGTTTTGGCCTGGCTAGCTAGCTAACCACCCTAACTCTGTAGTTATTCATTGTTTTGGCCTGGCTAGCAAGCTAGGCACACTAACTCTAGTTATTCAGTGTTTTGGCCTGGCTAGCAAGCTAACCACCCTAACTCTATAGTTATTCAGTGTTTTGGCCTGGCTAGCAAGCTAACCACCCTAACTCTATAGTTATTTAGTGTTTTGGCCTGGATAGCAAGCTAACCACCCTAACTCTGTAGTTATTCATTGTTTTGGCCTGGATAGAAAGCTAACCACCCTAACTCTGTAGTTATTCAGTGTTTTGGCCTGGATAGCTAGCGAACCACCCTAACTCTGTAGTTATTCAGTCTTTTAGCCTGGCTAGCAAGCTAACCATGCTAACTCTAGTTCTCTCAGTGGCCCTCCTCCCCGCTCCCCTGATTTGTCATTGTTCCCTCTCCTGTCTCCAATGATTTCCAGCTTCTTTTTGTTCTCAGACTCTTTTCAGGGTTGTCTCCTTTCTCTTCAGTGACCTGTCTGAAACCCCTGTGATAAATATGACTTTAATCAGTATACTTTATTATTTACCATTGATTTGTTGCTTCCTTTGACCTCTGCCAGGCATGCTGTATCTTTCCTATCCAATCCATTTATTGTTGCCATACTTCTTTTCTTTCCCCCTTCCCTCCTTCTTTTCCTCCCTCCTTCCCTCTGTATTTTGGTTTGTTTGGGGGTGTTTCCTCCCAGAATAACAACAATGACCATGCGTCGATGTCGGTAAGTACCCCTGCCTGGCCGTCACTGCACTGTTCCACTGAGGAAGATGAAGGAGAGGGGGGGTGAACGGCATGCTCTTCTACTGAGGAAGATGAAGGAGAGGGGGTGAACGGCATGCTCTACTACTGAAGAGGATGAAGGAGAGGGGGGTGAACGGCATGCTCTACTACTGAGGAGGATGAAGGAGAGGGGGGTGAACGGCATGCTCTACTACTGAGGAAGAGGAAGGACGGGGTGAACAGCATGCTCTAGAGTACTACTGAGGAAGATGAAGGAGAGGGGGTGAACAGCTTTCTCGTATCTGACTGTAGAAACGTTACTCCAGACTCTGGTCCTCTTTGCTGTAGTTAGACACTTTATAGTCTAGTGAGGTGGAACTAATCACATTTTGATATCCAAATCTTTAGGCTAAAGGGTAATTTGTAAAAATGCGTAAGCGCTGTTCTTCCCAAAGATGCAAGCTAAAGGTGACGCAGCACCAAGATGCAAGCTAATGGTGACACCAAGATGCTAGTGTCACTAGTGATAATAGTATCATCTGTTGTTGGCCTCACACATTCCCGATGACCTGCTCATCGGGAGCAATTAGGGGTTAAGTGTCTTGCTCAAGGACACTTCGACACGCTGCCCGGGGGGGATCGAACCGAGAACCTCCAGGTGATGGGTCTACATCATCGCCATTGATTTCAGTGTTATACAGTAGGTCGACCTGATCGCTGTTGACTGTAGTGTAATAGTTCAACCTCATCGCTGTTGATTGTAGTATAATAGGTCTACATCATCACTGTTGATTGTAGTGTAATAGTTCAACCTCATCACTGTTGATTGTAGTGTAATAGTTCAACGATTGTAGTGTAATGGTTACATCATCACTGTTGATTGTAGTGTAATAGTTCTACATCATCACAGTTGATTGTAGTGTAATGGTTACATCATCACTGTTGATTGTAGTGTAATATGTCTACATCATCACAGTTGATTGTAGTGTAATGGTTACCTCATCACTGTTGATTGTAGTGTAATAGGTCTACATCATCACTGTTGATTGCTAGACCTTTCTCTGTGTGTTTTTGTGATATGCATAATGCATACACAAACCGTTTCAGGGACTATTGAACCTTCATCTAGTAAATTTATTTATGTTTGTTGAAAGGATTCTCTGGTAAAATTAGAGTACTTGGTTAGCTTTGGATTGATTTGACATTGGATTGGAAAGCGGGCATCATCTTTCTCGCTACCCCTCTTTTGAACTTGTAAGTCACTTTGGATAAAAGCGTCAGCTAAATGTAAATGCACCCCAAGGTGTCTGCTGTTTTGTGTGTGCATACATTGTCCCAGTCCCAGTTATCCTAATGAAATGTTTTGAGTTTGAAACGATCTGAGTGTATGGCAGCATGCCCAGGAATGTGTGTGTGTTGGATTCTGGGTATTGTGGTCCTGCAGTCCTTTTGAGTCAGTGTGCTAAGTTCACTCCGCCCCCTCTGGATGGTGTATCTAGCTACAGTCTTTCAGGCGTGACTCAGGGCTTGTCAAGGCTTTTCTATCTGTCTCTCTGTGTCTCTGTTATTAGTTTGTTTTAAAGGGGAACTGTCTTACTATTTCTTTCACTATTTGGGCAATTTTACACAATTCCTGTAAAAAAAAGAATTGTCTAGCTATTTTAGTCATATCGTGGCCGATATCCGATATCAATATCGGATCGGTGCATCCCTACTGGGTACTTTGTTTTATTTTATCTACTTTTTCTCCTCCTCTTTTCTGTGATTTTTCTCCCCATCCCAATTTTACCTCTTGTGCCAATTCTCCCTCCCCTGTCCTGATCGTTGCTCGCATATGCCCCCCACTGGCCGGTTGTAGGGAGCATAGAAGCCTTGCATCACATGTCCCCTCCGATACATGTGGAGGCAGCCTGTCGCATCTTTTCACCTGCCAGCGCGGACTCTCATTTGGCGAGGAGTAACGTGTGGGAGGCTCACACTGCCCCCGCCATTTTTCCTGACTTTGCTGTGCAGGCGCCCCAACCGACCTGTAGGAGTCGCTGTTCACAACGACCAGACCCCTCGACTTTCCACCCGCTAACTCTGCCAATTGAGTTAGGATTCGAACCCGGTGTCTCCTGCGTTGGTGACGAGCGCAATGTCCGCTGCGCCACCCAGCCGCCCCTACTGGGTACTTTGTGAAGGAAGGAGTAAGCCTCCTGGAGCTCTTTAGAAAAAACAGACTTTGTATTCGACATGACAGCTATCTAGCATACTAGTTTATGTCAGAAAGAGAAGTGCATGTCCAAGCCTCTTAGGCAGGCTAGCAACAGCCTTGACAATGACTTTGATTGACACGCATACAGGTCTTGCTCGAAAAAGAGATCTTTGACCTGGTAAAATAAAGGTTAAATAAATCGGTGTTTAATTCATATGTGTGGTGCATTGTTTGTTTTTCTATTGGTTAAAACACTAACAGCCTTGACAAGGACATTGATTGACACGCATACAGACACATCACTGTTGAATTCAGATGCATGGTGCATTGTTTTTGTTTTTCTATTGGTTAAAACCAGGACAATTTGGTAGTGAATCTTGAAAAACTGGCCATTTTAGTGTTTTACAAATATTTGTCAGGACTCGGGAGACAAAGCGAGACAATCCCGGACAAAACCAGCATATCTGGGCACTTTTTAGGGCATTTCTGCTTTATTGTGGACAGGACAGTCAGAGACGGGACATTGGGTGAAGAGATGGGGGAGGACATGCAACACAGGCCCAGGCCATCAGGATGCTCAATGACAATGACACTATAATAACAACCCATCATCTACACTCACAGCACACACATCCACACGTACACACTCACTTTAAACAAACCTTAAACAAACCTTATCACCCACTTTACTCACTTTAGACACTTTAACACACTTTATATTGTTAGTAAAGAGATTTGCACTACAATTCATACCTCATTGCACCTTACCCTAAGTTTGTACCTCATCCCATTTCTGCATTGTACCTCACTGTTGCTCTTTTTACTCTGTATTGTATATTGTATATTATGTATATTGACTGAAAAATGTATTTGACGTACCTTTGACTTTTTCTATTTTATACTTTTATCTATTACTGTATAAAGCACACTCCAAGGGGCTCATACAGAAAAAAAGCATTTCATGATAAAGTATTCTGTATTTTACTATGACAATTAATAAACAAACTTGAAACGTGAAAACTTGAGATGGGGGAGGACATGCAACACATGTCCTTGGCCGGATTCGAACCCGGGATGTACGCATCTTAACGTGGTGGTGCGCCCACCGGGCGGCCCTGGTCACTCACTCTTAGTTTCAGAATCAAACCTATCCATGACTCAAGGAATCTCTAATCATATCTTCAGTGGTGTAATGGAATTGTTTTAATGTTTCAAATATTGTTTGAAACATTAAACATATTTAATTTATAGCTGTTTTGTTTACTCTCCCTGGGTTTAACCTTCTGTCGTGTGGCAGTGAAAGGGTTAAAGGTTGTTGCATGACTGTTTCAGTGTTGTTGTTGTTGTTGTTTATGGTTTGTTGCTCTGGTCCTTTGTGTTTCAACACACTGCAACTTCTGCAGACCTATGTTTAAAGGAATACTTCACCCAAAGATGATAGTTTGTATATCAATTACTCACCCCATGATGTCTTGGATTCATGACGTTTTCTTTTCTTCTCACATGTCCCCATGGTAAACATAGAATAAAAATGTCTTTAGAAATACTTGATAGGGATGGGACCGAATATTCAAATATTCGATCCCATATCTACATTCGATTTTCATATCAGAAAGTAAAAAATAAAATCAAAAATAATAAAACAATTTATTTTTTAAGCAAACCATTCTTATTTCATTCCTTTTTATATTTAGAGGCAGCCTAATTGATCTAAAAGATGCACATGCTACTGTTTCTGTTTGTTTATTAAAACCGGTTGATAGAAGTGCCTATTTATGTGCAATACCCTTTGATTTTAATGTCCATTCTATTAAAAAGAATAACTGAATTTAACTGAAACTGAACATTTTAACTGAATTCAAACTGAAACAAAAAATAACAATATATTTTTTATATATTCGAATATTCGATATTATGAAAAACGAATATTCGAATAGCACTTTTGCTAGAAAGTCCCATCCCTAATACTTGATGAATTGAAGTTAATGCAAAACTATCAAAACATTCTCAACTCTATCACAACTTGTGCAATTGAATCCAAGTCTCATTTATCCCGCTGTATACGCAGTACTTTACAAACACTGTGCATTTTCACTAAAAACCTTGCTAACGAAAACATTTCCAGTTCAATGCTGCCTTCAAATTAAACGGGTCATTCATATGGACTATTCTCAGGAACACAGAAAGCACAAGTTCCATTTGAAGGCAGCACTTAAGATGTTTTGTTTACGAAGTACTGAGCATACGACTGGATGAATGAGACTTGGATTATACTGCACAAGTTGTGAGAGAGCGAGTGAGAGAGTAAATAGATGTTGTGATATCGTTTTGCTGTTGTTGAACCAAATCTCCATGAACCCTTTCACTGCCACACGATCCGCGGAGCGAATGACGCTAATGATGGAGCATCGCCGTCAGTTGTGTGATAGTAAAGGGCTAACCTTCTGTATTGTCAGAGTGAAAGGGTTAACCGGCTGTCGTGTGGCAGTGAAAGGGTTAACTTCAATTCACCAAGTATTGATTCTAGGCTCACCGGCGTGGACACACGCAAGTAGAACAGAATGAATCCGAGGGTGATTGGATTGATATACAAACTATCATTTTGGGTGCTACATTTTTTACATTTCAAATATCAAAAGGGATAAAATTGGCGGTTAGGTGGCGTAGCGGAGATTGCGTTCGTCACCAACCCCGGAGCTGTGAGCTGGATTCGGGGATTGGGGTTGTCACCAGCTTGGCTGGCCGTTCACACTAATACAATTGGCTGTATTAGAGGGTGGGAGAAGCTGGCGGGGTGGGTCTGGGTCGTTGTAAAACAGCGACTCCTACAGTTCGGTCGGGCGCCTGCTAAGCGCGGATAGGACCTGAGTGGGATAGTGTGATCCTTCCACACGCTACGCCCTCTCAATGAGAATCCACGCTGCCAGGTGAAAAGAAGCGTTGATTGGCTGGACGTGTGTCGGAGGAAGCACGTGATAGCCTCCACTCTCCCAGACCGACTGTGGGGGGTAAGTGCGCAGCGACCAGGAAGGGGATTGGGAATTAGCATACGACTAACATTGGGATGGGAGAAAATCGGAGGAAAATGGAGGGGGAAAAAGATAATAATAAAAAAAAAAGGGATAAAATTACATTTTGAATTTTTTGCCACCAGACGCTTGTCACTGGAAAAAGTAGGGCTTATATGTCAGGAAAGATCTTCACCAACGTACCTCTTGGACTATTGCACCCTGTGGACCACCTCACCTTCACCACATGTCTGGTGCATATGGAGGAGTGATGGAATCTATATCTATAGACAATAGTGTCCCCAAACCTCATAATGTACATGTACCGTACACAGGGTTCACACAAGGTCCTTGACGTGCTTAAAGTGCTTGATTTTTTTTACACACAAAAAAGCCAAGGCCTGGAATTCCTTGAAAACAGCCCATTTTTTAACAAGGTGCTTAAAAAGTCCTTGAAATTCAAATCAACCATTCGCATTGAAAGTGTTGTTCATCCATGATAAAACATTTCTGAATCAAGAAATTGAATCTTTTTATTTAAAGTGTAACTAATTGTCGGAAATAGTTTTAAGCCATAAATATTGGCTCCAATTTTATTACTATAAAAACAGCATTTAAAAGTGAATTGTATCCCTTTAAATGCCCTTTTAAAATGAAAAATAGTGCTTGGAAAAGTACTTGAAAGTCCTTCAATTTAATTTTGCAATGTCTGTTACAATTGCCATACACTTGCAACACTCATGGTTGCTATGTGCGAGAGTCCCTGCCCTGAGATGGTGTTAGTGGGAATTAGGATTATCCTCAGTCCCTGCAGTGAGAACACAACACAAATTATTTTCTACTATTAGTGAGGATTTCCAAGGAATTCTGGCCCAGATCTGAAAGATATCAGTCCAATCCTGGCTACTCCATCCCAGGTCTTCAGGTCTGCTGCTGGATGATGTAACAGTAACTCATTATGTGTCCTGTTCTACTCCCCTCTGTTCCCCCTGATTAACTCCTTATCTCCATGTCTTTCCCTTCATCATTTCTCTCTCTCTCCCCCTCCCTATCTCCCCCCTTGTCTCTCTCTATCTGTCTCTCTCTCTGTCTCCCTCTCCCTCTGTCTCTCTATCTGTCTCTCTCCTTCTCTCTCTGTCTCTCTCCCTCCCTCCCTCTGTCTCTCTCTGTCTCTCTCTGTCTCTCTCTCTCTCTCTCTCTCTCTCTCTCTCTCTCTCTCTCTCTCTCTCTCTCTCTCTCTCTCTCTCTCCCTCTCTCTCCCTCTCTCTCCCTCTCTCTCCCTCTCTCTCTCTCTCTCTCTCTCTCTCTCTCTCTCTCTCTCTCTCTCTCTCTCTCTCTCTCTCTCTCTCTCTCTCTCTCTCTCTCTCTCTCTCTCTCTCTCTCTCTCCAGGGTAAAGTAGCTCAGACGGCCTGCATGTCGGCCTGTAAGCACCTGTCCACCTCCCTGATGCAGATGCTTCTGGATGCGGAGCTGAAGCAGATCAGCCTGGGAGCCATCCAGCAGTTCAACCTGGATGTTATACAGTGTGAACGTGAGTAGAGAACAAGGGGGGGGCACAAGGAGCTGCCCAGTATAACCACAGTCTATTCTACTCTCCTCACCTCTCCTCTCCTCTCATCACCCCTCTTACCTCCCACTCTCCTCTCCTCTCATCACCCCTCTTATCTCCCACTCTTCTCTCCTCTCATCACCCCTCTTATCTCCCACTCTTCTCTCCTCTCCTCCTCCCCTCTCCTCTCCTGTTTTATTTTTTGGCTCGCATAATCCCGACTGATCCGGCAGTTGATCAGCTAACTTTCCCAGCCTTGACAACCAAAGGAATCCATTGGTATCTTGTTGTCTGCAAGGGGGGTAGAAGGCACAGCCTTCACAGGTTTTCATTGTGAATACCCACGTCTCCCCTTCACAGACATGCCAACTTTATGGATGCTGGATGGATGGATGCTGGATGAAGGGTAGAGGGAGTGCAGGAACTCAATAACCTCAACACGCACAAACACATAGACATGTGCACACACACACACATGCATGCACACACACACACACACACACACACACACACACACACACACACACACACACACACACACACACACACACACACACACACACACACACACACACACACACACACATCCAGAGAGAGAGAGAGAGAGAGAGCAGTACTCTCCATGTGTTTAGACCAGTGGTTCTGAAAAGAGTTGTTGTTAAATCTGACATTTACAAAAATCCATCAAAATCTGTGTTGTTGCTAATCATTGACACATGCCTAGCCTGTAATAATCCCCCCCAGAACAATTTACTTTGCATTTGATATATTGAAAATATTTAACTTTTTGTGTGTTTTTTTTAACAATAATTTGTGATGCCATCACACAAACTGGGATTTAAAGGGTAAATTTTCAAAAATGCCTGCACCATGTGCTGCACTGTATCCATGTCCCCTACCACTGCACTTTACTGTCTTATTGTTGTCTCACTGTTCTGTCCTGTTTTGCACTTATTTATTTATCATTATTATTATTATTATTATTATTATTATTATTATTATTATTATTATTATTATTATTATTATTATTATGTTGTTCCTATTTGTGAAAAAATCAATCATGCACTGAAACGTCAAATCACGTTCCATTTGTACCTGTACAATATGGCGAATAAAGAAATCTGAATCTGAACCAGAATGCAGGAAATTACGTAGGTAAGTCTTTGTAACAAAATAATTCCTGGTGGGGGACCCCCACTTAGAAAGTGGCCTGACTGGGGCTATATTTCACACTATATTTCCCAGCCTGAATTATTTCCCCAGTCCGGCCCTGCTTATGTGAGTTGTCAATGACAACAACATGCTGCCTGTGTGAGAGTGTGAGAGAGAGAGAGAATGAAGGACAATTGCTTGCTGTGAGAGAGAGAGAGAGATAGAGAGAGAGAGAGAGAGAGAGAGAGAGAGAGAGAGAGAGAGAGAGAGAGAGAGAGAGAGAGAGAGAGACTGAGAGACTGAGAGTCAGGCTCAGCCCCTCCCATGCCTCACGGTTTGAGCATCTGAACTATCTGATCAAAATCATAAAAACAAAAGTAACATCGCCCAGAGGGCGGCTCCACCATGAGGGGGTCTGCATCTAGGGAGACACACTATAATACATTACTATATAGCTCAAATATATATATTGCTAATATAATATATATAACTGTGTCTTTTCAGTGTTTGCCAGTTCAGAACCAGTTCCTGGTTTCCAGGGAGACACACTACAGCTGGCCTTCATTGACCTCAGACAGGTAAACTACCTGTCTCACCATAACCCTGTCTGTCCTGACCACACACACACTATTCTTATGTACCCATGTTTCTCTCTCTCTCGCTCTCTCTCTCGCTCTCTCTCTACCTACTGGTCTCACTCTCTCTCTACCTACTGGTCTCACTCTCTCTCTACCTACTGGTCTCACTCTCTCTACCTACTGGTCTCACTCTCTCTCTACCTACTGGTCTCACTCTCTCTACCTACTGGTCTCACTCTCTCTCTACCTACTGGTCTCACTCTCTCTCTACCTGCTGGTCTCACTCTCTCTCTACCTACTGGTCTCACTCTCTCTCTACCTGCTGGTCTCACTCTCTCTCTACCTACTGGTCTCACTCTCTCTCTACCTACTGGTCTCACTCTCTCTCTACCTACTGGTCTCACTCTCTCTCTACCTACTGGTCTCACTGGATCTAAAAGGGTGAAGGAACATAGTTGGGTGGATATTTGTCCTCAATCCATCATCCAAATATTTAACATTTTATTCAATGCACATGATTGTTACTCCGGATTAGATTTGACTCCAGATTAGATTTCTTCCTATAGGCAACAGTGGATAAAGCGGTCGTCTGGTAAAGAAGGTGTCCTTGAGAAGAACAAATTGGCACCTTGCTTGGTCGCCTCCGTCGTTCGGTGTGTGTGTGTGAGGCATACATTGTAAAGCACTTAAGATTCAAGATCCAAGGGTTTTATTTGTCACATACATACGCAAGACATGTAGTGAAATGTAGGTGGCCATGCCCGCCTAGATTGTGCAAAAATACAAATAATAAAATGAAAGATAGACATGATAAAAAAAAAGTCATACGAATAAAATATAGTACTAAACGTAAGAAGTAAAAAGTAATAGCTTTAACTTAACAGCTGCTGTATAAATGTAGTCAATTTACCATCTCATTCCTGGCCACATGGTAGGTTCTGTTAAAAAGTCTAACATTGGGTCAATTCCTAGACCACGCTGTGGTGTCTATGGAGTTACTAATAACTAGGGATGCTCGATATTGGCTTTTTTACCGATACCGATATTCCGATATTGTCCAACTCTTAATTTCCGATACCGATACGATACCGATATCAACCGATACCGATATATGCAGGGTTTCCCCCCAAAAAAACGGAATAATTTCAGGTAACTAATAATTTCACTGGATGCATTCAAAAGGCTTTCTAAATGTAAGCATTATCTGTGCAAAATATGATCATTAAAAAAGTTCAAATTAACATACAAGTTGTTGAATTAAACCAACATGCATACTTTTGACAATAAATAAAATAAGAATTGGTTCTTACTTGCTTGCCTGGGTAAATAAAGGTTAAAAAAAAAAAAAAAAAAATACCGATATTTTCCGATATCACATTTTACTGCCGATATCGGCCGATAATATCGGTCGGCCGATAATATCGGACATCCCTACTAATAACCCATGCCCATCGACATTTACCTGGCAATGTAACCCATCTGTTTCTGCAGAACTAAATCTTATTTTTAATACTAAAAAAGGAAATAGATATGTATAAATATTTAGAAGTAATAGAAGATTTTAACCTTCTCCGGTTATACATTTAATTTGTATAAGTCAGTTGCTTTCCCCCTCGGGAATTGCAGAGAATCTGGGGTTATGGCAGTATCTCCCTTTATGGTCTCATTAGACGGCTTTAAATACCCAGGAAGTATCTATATTACCTGGCTAAGTTTAATCTACACCCAACACTGATAAACCAAGGATGATTGATCAGATGGTCCTCTCTGCCCATATCTTTTCTGGGGTGAATTGCAGTTGTCAAAATGAATGTTCTCTCTAGAATGCTTTATCCTATGTTAATAATACCTAACTTCATCCCAAGCAAATTTTTTAAAACCCTTCAATGAGCTATGCCCAAGTTTGTCTGGAACAGGGAGCGTCTCACCATAAAGTTAGAAAGAATGAATCTCAATAGTTTTAGGAAGGTTAGCTGTTACCAATTTCCAGTTTTATTATTGGTCCTTTCAAATTAAAGCTATTTCTGAGTGGATAAGAGCCCACTTTGCTCTGGCTTGGTCTGCATGCTGAAGAACGTATGCCTGTGTCTTTGCCAAGTCTCCCCTTCCTAGGAGACACGAAACACCTTCCAATCTCCAACGAAAATCCTATAGTTGGCAACTCCCTTAGATCCTGGGGCCATGTTATAACAGCATTTCAGGTAGCAACAAGGTATTCCTTTGGTGTATTCCTCTCATAGTAAATAACCCGGATTAAACCCCAGCATGTACTGTATATATAATGATTTCCAAGCGTGGAGTAAAATGTATCAATTACTTATCTTTTTCACAAGGGAACCCTCTTGTCTTTCAAATAACTTAAAACCAATGTGGACTTTCAAGGTCATAGTTTTCCCTCCTGATGAGACAGTGTATCAATTCAGTACCTCAGTACAACGAAGGCTTAGGCCTTACCACATGGAGAAGGTTCTCACACATCTATGCACTATAAATAACATTTTTAAAAGAAAAAGAAATACCGTACTTTTCGGACTATAAGCCGCGGCTTTTTCCCCAATTTTTCGACCCTGCGGCTTATATTTAACGGTGCGGCTTATATGTGACTCGACGTGACCAAACCCGAAAATGTTAAAATCTAAATATTGCTTTTTTGACTGCATTGAAATGTTATTTATCTGTTCCCTTATTTGCTAAACTTAATACAACTTGTAAATGAGTTAATTCTTGTTATTTGTCCGACAGTATTGTGTCCCAATGCTAATTACATATGGTAATTAAACATTAAAACACCTGCGGCTTATAGTCCAGTGCGGCTTATATATGTACACATCATTCAATTTAGCTGCTGCGGCTTATAGTCAGGTGCGGCTTATAGTGCGAAAAGTACGGTAATAGAATATATATAATCAAATAAGGTAAGCTATATATAACTGATTACTGCCTATTAACCATTAACCTCTTAACAGGCACCCAGAAAAGTGGCATTTTTTTTTACTTGAACTTGAGGACTGCATACTTTATATGTATAGCACATGCATAAGCCTGGTCTCTTTTGAAAGATAACATTCTGAAGTTACTAATGCAAAAAAGGAAATTCACTTTTAGTGCTACTGAAATAGAGTAACAGGTCTGAACTTGAGTTGAACTTGTGTACTCACATTTTTCTGTAGTGGTTGCAATATCCCCCAAAAATATATATACCGGTATATAAAAAAATAGGTATAAGCTGAAAAACACTGCAGATCCATAGACTGAAGTCTTGTGTAGTACAGGTCCAAATTCTATAAAAATCTGTCCAGAAATGGGTCTTTGCTAGAGATTAGGCTTGGGCGGTATCATTTTATCATTATGACGTTATCACTTTCATCAGCGGGGGGAGGGAGGGCGCAGAGCTAAGTTAACAATATACTCGTTATCACCATACATAACGCTTATATTGAAACACGTTGACATTAGGGCCGTTCTTTCAACCTAAAAGTGCACTTTCTTCAACCTCAAACCTAAATTCCTTAGCGACCCGTGTTGCCAAAGTAAACAAATCAGCGCGCACATTCGAGACACACAGATATGAAACGAGTCATACGGAACAAATAACGTATAGCGGAGGCTGAAATTAGAGCAATGTGAGTCACAAACTCACGACAGTAGTACACAACTACACATACAGACGCATAAAATTGATTCTGCATTGATTAAGTGATCATCAAAACCCAGCTTAAGCCGTTAAACCCATGTAGTGAATCACAGTCGAACTGGAATGGTTTACCAAACATACACTCCCGGCATTCATAACTCGTACGTTCATCTTCCAATCGCTATAACATAACTTACTTACCGGTACCCAAACAACGCACGAAATGCACGAATCCATTTCAAAACATTAGAAAAACGCTCCGTTTCCCGATTCCTCAA
Source organism: Notolepis coatsorum (assembly GCF_963971535.1). Classification (NCBI taxonomy): domain Eukaryota; kingdom Metazoa; phylum Chordata; class Actinopteri; order Aulopiformes; family Paralepididae; genus Notolepis; species Notolepis coatsorum. The sequence goes on along the minus strand of NC_140179.1, from coordinate 4,921,825 downwards.
TCATTCAATGTCTGGAAGTTAGTGATCCATCCATTCGACCTTAATAAACGGACTGCCATCGGTCCATAACCGCATTCTATAGAAGAATAAGTCTTTATTTGTCGTGCAGATTAACACACGCGAGATGGGCGACCGACGGGAACACGCGCGTGGCTCTGCTGAGCTCTGACTGAGAGAGGGAAAGACAGACTGCCCTGCCCTCTGCTGGGGCGTGCTGTGCACTACAAGCAACGCCGTCCCTGTTATATAACTCTGTGTCAGTGTAATAGAAGGAAACGCATCTGTGATTTGTCTGTGACGTCACGGTATTGAAAATCATACCGACGGGATTTCGAAATACCTTGGTATACCGTAATACCATCATACCGCCCAAGTCTACTAGAGATCCAGGTAAACTGTGTGCCAAAAAAAAAGCTCTTCCAAATCCATTTCCTCATCCACGGCCATTCATTCTCAAGTTCACGCTCGAGAACTGAGCAATCACTGCTGATGGCGAAAATTATTGGTCAGCGTTGTAGCCAACGAGTGTCCGCTTCCAACGATACCCCACATGGGGGGGGGGGGTTGCGAATATAGGAAGTAGATGAAAATTGACGAGCGAAAAAAGGTTGTGACTTAATCTTCAGAACGCACAGAGGTGGATGGCCACGGAGGATTTTGGAACTTTCTTTTCCAGTTTACTAAAACCTTTCTCAAGCACTCATTTCTGAACAGATTCTTATTCAATATGGACCTGTACTACATAAGACTTCAGGCTATGGAAACGCAGTGTTTTCCAGCTCATACCTCTATGCTGGAATAATGGAATCTGGAATCTGGCAACCACTAAAGAGAAATGTGAGTACACAAGTTCAAGTTCAACTCTAAATTCAAACCTCTGTTACTCTATTTCAGTAGCACTAAAAGTGATTATCCTTTTTTGCATTAGTAACTTCAGAATGTTATACGTATAAAGTATAAAGCTAAGCTTTGCAAAAAAAAGTATGCAGTCCTCAAGTTCAAGTTAAAAGATTGCCACTTCTCTGCCCACCTGTTAAGAGGTTCATATGACAAATACTAGTGTAGACTTTTGTTGATGTGTAAATATGTTTAAATGCTGCTAATATATACCCCATGTACAGTACCGGTATATCCCCCCTCCAACCCTACACTGTTACAAAAGGTTACGGAGTAGGTTTATATTCCTCTCTCCAACCCTACACTGTTACAAAAGGTTACGGAGTAGGTTTATATTCCTCTCTCCAACCCTACACTGTTACAAAAGGTTACGGAGTAGGTTTATATTCCTCTCTCCAACCCTACACTGTTACAAAAGGTTACGGAGTAGGTTTATATTCCTCTCTCCAACCCTACACTGTTACAAAAGGTTACGGAGTAGGTTTATATTCCTCTCTCCAACCCTATTCAGCTTGTTCAACAATACTACATGTATGGATACAAAGAAAAAGAAAGAAACCCACTGTTCCTCAATGGTTTAAAATTGTATTGGACCTTGGATCTTCCCTCTTGAGAGGTTCACCTATGTTTTAAAGGGAAGTCGACAGGACTTTTTATTTTTTATTTAAAGTGTAACTAATTGTCGGAAATTGGTTTTAAGCCATAAATATTGGATCCGTTTTTTTTTCTATATAAAAAACAGCAATTAAAAAAAAATTATTTGGAAAAGTCCTTGCATTTTATTTTGCAATGTCTGTGGGAACCCTGCTTGTTGATTGTCTTTTTTTGTGTATGTGATTCTTGTATTTAAAAGAAATAATTAAAAAAAAAGAAATAAAATGATTGACAGGCCCATTTTAATCTTCCCAGGACAAACGTGTAGTTCCTGAGCCACACGCTGTTGTAGAGCTGAACTATCGAAGCTGTCTCACGTCCCTGTTGTAGAGCTGAACTATCGAAGCTGTCTCACGTCCCTGTTGTAGAGCTGAACTATCTAAGCTGTCTCACGTCCCTGTTGTAGAGCTGAACTATCGAAGCTGTCTCACGTCCCTGTTGTAGAGCTGAACTATCTAAGCTGTCTCACGTCCCTGTTGTAGAGCTGAACTATCGAAGCTGTCTCACGTCCCTGTTGTAGAGCTGAACTATCGAAGCTGTCTCACGTCCCTGCCTGTCTCACGTCGCTGCCTGTCTCACGTCCCTGCCTGTCTCACGTCCCTGCCTGTCTCACGTCCCTGCCTGTCTCACGTCCCTGCCTGTCTCACGTCCCTGCCTGTCTCACGTCCCTGCCTGTCTCACGTCCCTGCCTGTCTCACGTCCCGGCCTGTCTCACGTCCCGGCCTGTCTCACGTCCCTGCCTGTCTCACGTCCCTGCCTGTCTCACGTCCCTGCCTGTCTCACGTCCCTGCCTGTCTCACGTCGCTGCCTGTCTCACGTCCCTGCCTGTCTCACGTCGCTGCCTGTCTCACGTCCCTGCCTGTCTCACGTCCCTGCCTGTCTCACGTCCCGGCCTGTCTCACGTCCCTGCCTGTCTCACGTCCCTGCCTGTCTCACGTCCCTGCCTGTCTCACGTCCCTGCCTGTCTCACGTCCCTGCCTGTCTCACGTCCCTGCCTGTCTTATCCAAGAGTCTGCATCACCTGTTCACCTTTCACCTGTCCTGAAGTTCACCTGTCTTTAAACCCAGACCAGCCCAGATTAGAGAGAGGGGCCCTTTGGCTGGGCTTTAATGGGCGTGGTGCCGGCTCTCTTACACACGCACGTGCACACGCACGCACACACACACACACACACACACACACACACACACACACACACACACACACACACACACACACACACACACACGCACACACACACACACACACACACACACACACACACACACACACACACACACACACACACACACACACACACACACACTAAGTGGATAGTAAACAGTGGTATGTGGGTCTGTCCCGGCACTCTGGCTGCTGTTGACCTGATAATCTGAGCCCGGGGTGGAGAGCCTCTGCTTCAGCAAGACAAGGTCACTCAGAGGACATGCCTCTGCTGCTCTGAAGAGAAGAATATATACATGTATGTCATATATTTAATATATTATGTATCATGTAATATATCATTTATGTAAGGACATTTTAGTACACGTTGTCTTAACCCTTTGTCGTGTGGCAGTGAAAGGGTTAACCTTCTGTATTGTCGCAGTGAAAGGGTTAACTTGCTGTATTGTCGCAGTGAAATGGTTAACCATTTGGTAGTGAAAGTGCTAACCCTTTGTAGTGTGGCAGTGAAAGGGTTAACCATTTGGTAGTGAAAGTGTTAACCCTTTGTAGTGTGGCAGTGAAAGGGTTAACCTTCTGTGTGTTGCAGTGAAAGGGTTGACCATTTGGTAGTGTGGTAGTGAAAGGGTTAACCATTTGGTAGTGTGGCAGTAAAAGGGTTAACCTTCTGTATTGTCACAGTGAAAGGGTTAACCATTTGGTAGTGTGGCAGTGAACGGGTTAACCATTTGTTGTGTGACAGTGAAAGGGTTAACCTTATGTATTGTCGCAGTGAAAGGGTTAACCCTTTGGTATTGTCGCAGTGAAATGGTTAACCATTTGGTATTGTCATGTGGCAGTAAAAGGGTTAACCATTTGGTAGTGTCGCAGTGAAAGGGTTAACCATTTGGTAGTGTGGCAGTGAAAGGGTTAACCTTCTCTATTGTCACAGTGAAAGGGTTAACCATTTGGTAGTGTGGCAGTGAAAGGGTTAACCTTCTCTATTGTCACAGTGAAATGGTTAACCATTTGGTAGTGTGTCAGTGAAAGGGTTAACCTTCTGTATTGTCGCAGTGAACGGGTTAACCATTTGGTAGTGTGGCAGTGAAAGGGTTAACTTTCTGTATTGTCGCAGTGAAAGGGTTAACCTTCTGTATTGTCGCAGTGAAAGGGTTAACCATTTGGTAGTGTGGCAGTGAAAGGGTTAGAGGGGATTTCTCTCTAAATAGAATTCCTGCTGGGCAACCAATCAGGTATCTAGAAATATGACATGCATATCATATTGTGTAGAAACTAATAACACTATATGGGTTAACAATGTGCACTAGTACAGAGAGAGGGAGGGAGAGAGAGACACACACTAGTATAGACTATAGACAGTAAGTCTGGATGCCAACGAGGCTTAACCTCACAACTAACCTGCCCTGTGCTTTAGGTCAAAGGTCAAGACCTGACGTTACACCTGTCACTCAGCATAGAGAGAGGGAGGGACTAACTGTATACATGTCTTACCAGGTCAGATTCAGATTCTTTCATCAGTCACGTCTTCATGTACAGGAGTGAAGGACAGTGACATTCTTAGGCTCCTCCACCTTAAAGCAGCAATGGCATTTATTTCAAATAAAATAAGGCGTAAAATACACTAGCGCGGCTGGGTGGCGCAGAGGACATTGCGCTCGTCACCAACGCAAGAGACACCGGGTTCGACTCCGGCTGTCGGCGTTGCCTCCGGCTTGGGCCAGCCGTCATACTAACTCAATTGGCAGAGTTAGCGGGTGGAAGTCAATGGGTGGTAATCTGGACGTTGTGGACAGCGACTCCTACAGGTCGGTTGGGGGACGCCTGCACAGCAGAGACAGGAAATGGCCTCCCACACGTTACACCTCACCAATGAGAGTCCGCGCTGGCAGGTGAAAAGATGTGACAGGCTGCCTCCTCGTGTACCGGAGGGGACACGTGATGCAAGGCTTCTATCCTCCCTACAACCGGCCAGTGGGGGGCATATGCGAGCAACGTTCAAGACAGGGGAAGAAATGGCACAATGGAATTGGGATGGGAGAAAAATAGGAGAAAAAGTGGATAAAAAATTAAATAAAATACAATAAGGGCTTGCGTCCATCTATCGCATTTTTCCAGCTGAAAAACGCTGGCAGAGCGCTGGGTAGTGCTGGGATGAAGCGCTTGCGGCGGGGGGAAAAAACGTGAAAAGTTCAGAAGTTTTCAACTTTAAACGCAGGGCGCGGCCGCACAAAAAAGCTGAAACTAACTGAAAAAAGAAGCCGACCGCAGGGCATTTCCTATAGGCGTCCGCATGCGGTCGCATACGCTCCCTCCTCATTGGGAACAATTGAAAAAAGACGCTTGCGCCCAGAAAAATGCAGTAAATGGATGCAAGGGCCTAAGGCAATAGAGGCAGCATGAAGTATAAGCACAAAAATAAAGTTTGAGTAGCATTGAAATGTAATCAAATATACACAAAACAATATAGTGATGCAGGAGTAGCATGTGATTGCTCCCATCTTTGTGTGTGCATAGTTCTGTGTGTGTGTGCGCATAGTTTTGTGTGTGTGCGTGTGTGTGTGTGTGTGTGTGCGTGCGTGCGTGTGTGTGTGTGTGTGTGTGTGTGCGTGTGTGTGTGCGTGCGTGTGTGTGTGTGTGTGTGTGTGTTCGCGCACGCGCGCAGCAGACAGACAGGCAGCAGGCTGTGTGTTCATGAGTCTTACTGCCTGAGGGGGGAAAAGTACATGTCCATGGTGATGCATCCAGTCAGTCGTGTCTCTGTTGAAGGCCTGTAGGATCAGGCGCCCCCGTGCCCAATCTCTTCAGCCATCTGAGGTGAGAGAGGTGTCTCACGCCGTGTTGGAGCCGTATAAAATGGGGTCGTCGTGGTATAAAAAAGTTTGATATTAGATATTGGTACGACTTTTGTTTAGACAAGTTCTACTGAAATATCCGTTGAGCTTCTTGACTGCGAGTCCAGGTACATAACATCCTGACTCTATATATAAACACCTACTGACTCCATGAGTCTAGTTCATTATTATTATTATCCTCCTTCAGTTACTCCAGGCGAGAATAGCGGTGTTAATGCTAAGCCTCGCCCCGTCTCTCTCTTCTCTCTGTCTCCATCAGATCTTCAGCCTCTCTGTCTCCATCTCAGATCTAAGCCCTTCTTTGACTGTGCCTCTACGACGACCCTCACACCCAACTGTTTCAGTCAATGACATTAGCATACACTCAGGAGTGTGTGTGTGTGTGTGTGTGTGTGTGGGGGGGGGGGTAGTAGTTTATTTTTAGGTTACTCGGAGGTCATCTCTCTTTCTGCATTTTAAATGTTCCTCTTCACACCTCCTTGTTAACCATTTAGCAGCACCCCCTCTCAGCCGCCTTTCGCCCTCTTTATCTGTCTCTCTCTCTGTCTGTCTCTCTATCTGTCTGTCAATTACATTTTCAATTCAATTCAATTAAAATGGGCTTTATTGACATGGGAAACATACGTTTACATTGCCAAAGCCAAACAAAACAAAACAATCAAACAGAGAAATCAAAAGAAATCAGTACATTACAGAGGGAATTTCTTGTATGGTTGACAGTCTTTTATGGTGGTTGTATTCCGTTGGATGTCCTTTTCTTGTCACAGCAGCTCACAACTCTTGCTGCTGTGTTTGCACATTGTTGTATTTCTCCCAGTAGGTATGGGAGTTTTGAGTTGTTTTCCATGTTTTCAAAGTCTCTTTGGGTGTTTGCAATTTGTGGGAAGTATATGTCTCTGATGTCTTGGTATAGTGGGCAGGTTGTTAGGAAGTAGTTCGGTTGTAGTTCGGTTTCCACCTCTTCTTGTGTGCAGTGGGTGTCTCTCTCTGTCTCTCTCTCCACATGTGTCTCTCTGTCTGTCTCTCTCTCCTCTCTCTGTCTCTCTCCTCTCTCTGTCCCTCTCTCCTCTCTGTCTGTCTCTCTATCTCTCTCTGTCTTTCTGTCTGTCTCTCTCTGTCTGTCTGTCTCTCTCTATTTGTCTCTCTGTCTGTCTGTCTATCTGTCTCTCTCTATCTGTCTCTCTCTCTCTGTCTGTCTGTCTGTCTCTCTCTATCTGTCTCTCTGTCTGTCTCTCTATCTGTCTGTCTCTCTATGTCTCTCTCTCTCTCTCTCTCTGTGTCTCTTTCTCTCTCTGTCTGTCTCTCTCTCTCTCTCTCTCTCTCTCTGTGTGTCTCTCTTTCTCTCTGCCTGTCTCTCTCCGCCTGTCTCTCTCTCTCCCCCTCTCTCTGTGTCTCTCTTCCTCTCTCTGTGTCTGTCTCTCTCTCTCTCTCTCTCTCTCTCTCTCTCTCTCTCTCTCTCTCTCTCTCTCTCTCTCTCTCTCTCTCTCAGAAGGTGTAGAAGCTTTGTCGTAGAAAATATCATCATGTCATTATAGATCTGTGTTGAGATATCATTTTATCTTTGTACAGCTTGACTGGTTCAATATGGCCAGCTAGTATAATGTGTGTGTCCGAAGGTCCGAAGGTCCGAAGGTCCGAAGGTACCAAGGTTATCTTCCCAGCCAGCCAAAGCAAGCTGGTGTTAATACTTCCTCTCTTCTGAGAACCCAGTTTGTTTATACTTTCATCATCATATCTGATGTATAATGTTACGTCTTGCAAGTGTGTATTAACGTACGTTCTGCCCAGACCTCTTGGTCACTTTGCTGGTCAGACTCTTATGTGCGAACATGATCGGTCTCTGATTGTAAACTGAACTTTCATTTGTGATGGCCACAGATGAAATAAACTATGTTTTCTATTTTTAATAACGACTCGGAATGATTTATACAAACGGCTCATCTTTTGCCCTTTAACATTTTCCATAACAGCTTCGCCCACTCTGAGACAGAACTATGTCTCCAGCTTGAAACTTCTCATCTTCGTATATGACGTTTAAATGTTTTTCTTCACCTTTTTTTTGCGCGCGCGCGTGTGTGTGTGTGTGTCTGTGTGTGTGTGTGTGTGTGTATCCAGCTTCTGGATCTGTTCATGGTCTGGGACTGGTCCACCTACCTGGCAGACTACGGCCAGCCCACCTCTAAGTACCTGAGAGTCAACCCTGCTACAGCCCTGGCTCTGCTGGAGAAGTAAGTATATTTACGGAAGCCGTGTTGTAAAATAGATAGATAGATACTTTAGTGCCATTACAACTAGGGCTGTCAAAATTAATGTTTTGACTTTGGAGATTAATTTAAATGATTTAAAGCATTAAAATAAATTAATCTAGATTAATCTATGGAGTGAAAAATCTTCAACGTTCTGAACTTTCAGCAGTATATTTGCTTGTGCAGATATAAGAAAGAGGTCTAGCTGAGGTTTTGTTGAACATTTGTAGCCTATTTCACAGGAGAGAAACTGTATTCAAAGAAAGCTATTAAAATAGTCTTTGGATCTAAATATACTTTCTTTGTGTTGATTTTACATTAATTCCATGATTTTTTCAAGTAAATATCTGTTACAAGCTTCGGTCTTAAGTAGAAAAATGCTATTTTTAATCTAGATTAATTACAGAAAATTGTGAGATTAATTAGTTACATTTTTTTAATCTATTGACAGCACTAATTTCAACACATGGTTGATTGGGATTTGTCTCGGCGCAATGCTCATTTCAGCATAAAACAGTGGGGAAAAAACATACAAGAATACATACAATGCCATCCCTGAAGTAGAAGAAATATTCCACAAACATTTCATACGAGCCGTGAGTTCCTAAAAATGCTACAGTGCATAAAAGAGCTCAGTGCTCCATTAAAAGTGCATAATATTGCCTTAAAAGTGCCTGTCGGCTAGTGCTAGCCCTTATAGTACAAAGTGCCTGTGCATTAGGGCTTGAGTTCAGGTATTATATTAAGTTCCTAATAGGGATGTCCGATATTATCGGCCGATATCGGCAGTAAAATGTGATATCGGAAAATATCGGTATCGGTTTAAAAAAAAAGAAAAACAATAACAATATTTGTTATATATATATCCAGTGAAATTATTAGTTACCTGAAATTATTCAGTTTTTTGGGGGGGGGAAACCCTGCATATATCGGTATCGGTTGATATCGGTTGATATCGGTATCGGAAATTAAGAGTTGGACAATATCGGAATATCGGTATCGGTAAAAAAGCCAATATTGAGCATCCCTAGTTCCTAATAATAAGAGGAGACAATATATTGGACCACGTTTACACCAACATGTCCCCCTCCCCCACCCGGGACAGTCTGACCACCTCTCTTTGTTCCTCCTGCTCCCCAAGTGCTTAACCATCAAACAATGTGAAGCCCTCAGTCAGAACAGTCAAGGCGTGGCCTGCAGGGGGCAGACTCTGAGCTGAGGGGACAGACTGAGGGGACAGACTGAGGGGACAGACTGAGGGGACAGACTGAGGGGACAGACTGAGGAGACAGACTGAGGAGACAGACTGAGGGGACAGACTGAGGAGACAGACTGAGGAGACAGACTGAGGGGACAGACTGAGGAGACAGACAGACTGAGGAGACAGACTGAGGGGACAGACTGAGGGGACAGACAGACTGAGGAGACAGACTGAGGGGACAGACTGAGGGGACAGACTGAGGAGACAGACAGACTGAGGAGACAGACTGAGGGGACAGACTGAGGGGACAGACAGACTGAGGAGACAGACTGAGGGGACAGACTGAGGGGACAGACTGAGGAGACAGACTGAGGAGACAGACTGAGGAGACAGACTGAGGAGACAGACTGAGGGGACAGACAGACTGAGGAGACAGACTGAGGAGACAGACTGAGGAGACAGACTGAGGAGACAGACTGAGGAGACAGACTGAGGAGACAGACTGAGGAGACAGACTGAGGAGACAGACAGACTGAGGAGACAGACTGAGGAGACAGACTGAGGAGACAGACAGACTGAGGGGACAGACTGAGGAGACAGACTGAGGGGACAGACTGAGGGGACAGACTGAGGGGACAGACTGAGGAGACAGACTGAGGGGACAGACTGAGGAGACAGACTGAGGAGACAGACAGACTGAGGAGACAGACTGAGGAGACAGACTGAGGAGACAGACTGAGGAGACAGACAGACTGAGGGGACAGACTGAGGAGACAGACTGAGGAGACAGACAGACTGAGGAGACAGACTGAGGAGACAGACTGAGGGGACAGACTGAGGAGACAGACTGAGGAGACAGACTGAGGAGACAGACTGAGGGGACAGACTGAGGAGACAGACTGAGGGGACAGACTGAGGAGACAGCATGTTTGCCACCCTGGACGCGTGAATATTTTAGGCAACCAACTTGTGTTCAGCGTTTCTCTGATTGGCCACTACGCCCATGTGACCGCGGCAGTGCGAGAGCTGCAGTGCGGAAATAGGCTGCATTCTATTGCCATTCTCTGCGACAAACTCTAACCTTAACCAACTCCGAAACAGCGCATAAACTTAACCCTTCTAACCTTAACCAACTCCGAAACAGCGCATAAACTTAACCCTTCTAACCTTAACCAACTCCGAAACAATGCCTAAACTTAACCCTAACCTTAAAGGGGAACTATTTTACTATTTCTTTCACTATTTGGGCACTTTTACACAATTCCTGTGAGTCTATGGAACACCTCTGTAATATATATATTTTTTTTATTCATTGTTTTGTATTTCTAATCAAGTCCTCAAAAACAGCATTTTTCTACCTCAAGATTTCGAGCTGTTTTGCAGCCGCAGCTGCAGGTGCCACCTAAACCACTGTGCAGGTTCTGGTTCCCCTGAACATTAACATGCAGCGGTGTCTCTCTGACATCACATATAGGCACATTTTCAAACGACTCAGTTCAGTGAGGGTGAATATTGTGAGAGGAGAATTGGAAGAATGCGCCAATATGAGAATTTTGAGACATAGATCATATTAATATAAGTTCACATAGCTAGGAAACAATGCTAAACACTCAAAAAGGCCATTTATAAGATAGTTCCCCTTTAACCAACTCTTTGTAGTCATATCGGGGCCGATATCCAATGTCAATATGGGGTCGGTCCCTCCCTCCCTCCCCCTGATATCACCACCTCACCTGAAACCAGACTGAGTTCAGATTTTAGATGAACTAACAGATCAAGCAGCTCACCCTCTGTTCCAGTTTAAAAGCAGAGTTTCTCAGTAGCTGTCCTGTCCTCCAGCCTGTTGTCAGTATAGCATGGTTACCACTATCCACTGTGTTCACTACTGTGTTCTCTCTCTCTCTCTCTCTCTCTCTCTCTCTCTCTCTCTCTCTCTCTCTCTCTCTCTCTCTCTCTCTCTCTCTCTCTCTCTCTCTCTCTCTCTCTCTCTCTCTCTCTCTCTCTCTCTCTCTCTCTCTCTCTCTCTCACTCTCTGTCTCTGTCTCTCTCCCTCTGTCTGTCTCTCTGTCTCTATCTCTCTCTCTCTCTGTCTCTACCTCTCTCTATCTCTCTCTATACTTCTGTCTCTGTCTCTCTCTCCCTGTCTCTCTCTACATCTTTGTCTCTCTTTACCCCTGTCTCTCTCTGTGTCTCTCTCTCTCTACCTCTGTCTCTCTCTACCTCTCTCTTCCCTCTCCCCTCTCTCTCTCTTTCTCTCTGCTCACAGAGTGTACAGAGGGTAGGTGCTTCTTTCTCTGTTGTTGCTGCACTCTCTCACTTGGTGTACATGGCTCATCATTATGTTGTTTATTGTGTGTCTAAAGTCCATCAGTCAGCCGTCTTTGCATGACATGAGATGTCCTCTGTCGTGTAACCCGTGTGTCGTCCTGTGTGTCGCCCCAGTCGCTGCTGCTGTTATTATTTTATTGACGGTTGTGATTGTTTCTGTCTCTCTCTCTCTCTCTCTCTCTCTCTCTCTCTCTCTCTCTCTCTCTCTCTCTCTCTCTCTCCAGAATGAAGGACAGTAATAAGAAGAACACAATCTTCTCTCAGTTCCGAAAGAACGACAGAGACAAACAGAAGTTGATCGAGACGGTCGTCAAACAGCTGAGGAGCTTGGTCAACGGCATGTCTCAGCACTCCTAGAGAGAGACACACTCCTAGAGAGAGAGAGACACACTCCTAGAGAGAGAGAGACTCCTAGAGAGAGAGAGACACACTCCTAGAGAGAGAGAGACACACTCCTAGAGAGAGAGAGACACACTCCTAGAGAGAGAGACACTCCTAGAGAGAGAGAGACACACTCCTAGAGAGAGAGACACTCCTAGAGAGAGACACACACACATGTCTCAACACTCCTAGAGAGACACACACACACACACACACACACACACACACACACACATAGGACTGATGCACACACACACCAGGGTTCACACAAGGTCCTTGAAGTGCTTAAAGTGCTTGATCTTTTTACAGAAAAAAGTCAAGGCCTGGAATTCCTTGAAAACGGGTGCTTAAAAAGTCCTTGAAAGTCAAATCAACCATTCGCATTCAACGTTTTGTTCATCCATGATCAAATTGTTCTGAATCAAGAAATTTTATTTGTTTAATCTAAAGTGTAACTAATTGTCGGAAATTGGTTTTTTAAACCATAAATATTGGATCCAATTTTATTTCAATCAAAAACTGCATTTTAAAGTGAATCGTGTCCTTTTAAATGCCCTTTTAAAATGAAAAATAGTGCTTGGGAAAGTACTCGAAAGTCCTTGAATTTCATTTTGCAATGTCTATGGGAACCCTGACACACACACACACACACACACCACATTGAGGCACACGCACATACATTCTGGAGGAGTGCACATACGCACACACACATACAGGACACACACACATAGGAGATATGCACACACACACGGATACACACTGACACACACACACAGGGGACAGACAGATGGGACACACACTCCTAGCACAACACACACACACAGAAACTTATTATGCATATAACCTTTCAATGAGCCTCTATCCACAGTGTAAATCCTCCCCCCCCCCCCCCCCACACACACACACACACACATACCATTCTAAACAGAGCAGTTTATGGGACTCTCGTAAAAAGGAATGAACAGTCAAATGTTCGTATGTATTTTTAATGTATGTACAGTACAGGCCATGAGATGAAGGAACTGTGTGTGTAAGAAGGAGTCGTGCCAGTGGACTAGGATTATGAGCAAAAACAATGTATCTAATCACTGTATGTACAGTATGTGTGTACTGGATATGTACAATATGTATGTACTGGATATTTACAGTACGTGTGTACTGGATATGTACAGTATGTGTGTACTGGATATGTACAGTATGTGTGTACTGGGTATGTACAGTATGTGTGTACTGGGTATTTACAGTATGTGTACTGGGTATGTACAGTATGTGTACTGGGTATGTACAGTATGTGTGTACTGGGTATGTACAGTATGTGTGTACTGGGTATGTACAGTATGTGTACTGGGTATTTACAGTATGTGTACTGGGTATGTACAGTATGTGTACTGGGTATGTACAGTATGTGTGTACTGGGTATGTACAGTATGTGTGTACTGGGTATGTACAGTATGTGTACTGGGTATGTACAGTATGTGTACTGGGTATGTACAGTATGTGTGTACTGGGTATGTACAGTATGTGTGTACTGGGTGTGTACAGTATGTGTGTACTGGATATGTACAGTGTGTGTGTACTGGGTATGTACAGTGTGTGTGTGTGTACTGGGTATGTACAGTATGTGTACTGGATATTTACAGTATGTGTGTACTGGATATGTACAGTATGTGTACTGGATATGTACAGTATGTGTACTGGGTATGTACAGTATGTGTGTACTGGGTATGTACAGTATGTGTGTACTGGGTATGTACAGTATGTGTGTACTGGATATGTACAGTATGTGTGTACTGGATATGTACAGTATGTGTGTACTGGATATGTACAGTATGTGTGTACTGGACGAGGGGTCTGGCCCTTGGGACACCTGCCCCTCTCCGAGGTGTGGACGAGGGGTCGAGGGATGAAGGAATAATAGATGAATGGATGATGACGTCCCTAGAGAGACTGATGTTCATGAACGAAATTATGGGATGTTGTTCCTCCAAGGCCTTGGTCGTCTGTCGATTACCCCCCCGCCTCTCTCTCTCGCGCGCGCATGTTTTCTTCTGCTCTCGCGCTCTCTCTCTCTCGTTCATGCACGCACACACAAACTTTTTTAATGACATTTCTTAAATTGTTGTTCCCATTGTAAAAAAACGTAATAATTGTAAAAACAGTTGTACTTTTAGATCACAATCATTCAACCAAACATAACATGATAGAACATAATACCATATTTCCAGGATATAGTTTATACAACAACAACAATAATAATACATTCGATTTATATAGCACTTTTCTAGAACTCTCACTTTAAAATAAGCGGTTAGTGAGACAACAGACGAGGAGAAGGCGTTTCAGGCAGGAGTCCAGGGCCGTAGCGAATAGTTCGAAGCTTCGCTCATAACGTTGACATTTGAATTCTAAATGTACAATGCGGAGATTCAGATGCTGTCCGCTCCATGTGTGAGAGATTCACATTAAGGCTGAGACGATATGCCATTTGGAAGAATCGATAAATCGGGACAAAATTATCCATATTTTTATTAGTATTTAAAAAAGGAAATATATATATATTATTTAAACGACAAATGTATGTTTATCTTGCAGCAATTCTTTGTCTTTGCAGCCATCTTTAGTGTTACAGACGTCCCCATGTAAGGAGGAGTGCACTGCATATTGAATGCGCAGAGTTCATGTCAACGGAATTGACATGAAATGGGGATGTTTTCACTCAAAGATGCCACAAGACCTAGTATTTTAGTATAGTATAAAGTATTTAATAAAAATCTATTTTTTAAATGTACACATGCAAAGAAGAAATCGATAAGTGATGCCACTTATCGATTTCACACAGTTATCGATATCCATAATTCTGGTCTCAGCCTTAATTCACATACTGTCTGCTACACGTGTGATAGATTCACACTACACGTGTGACAGATTCACATGCTGTCTGCTACACGTGTGATAGATTCACATACTCTGCTACACGTGTGAGAGATACTGTCTGCTACATGTGTGAGAGATTCACATGCTGTCTGCTACATGTGTGAGAGATATATCTGCTACATGTGTGAGAGAAAGCAACGCTGGGTAGCGAGTGGACGTGTGAAAGAGGCCACAGAGAGAGAGGGACAGGCGTGTAAGAGGCTTCTCCGGGCGTTTTGCTCACCAAGGCTTTGGGTGAAAACCAATTGAACTGTTTGATGCTTTTTAAGGACTCCCATAATGCAATACTGGTTGGAGTTGATTGGCTGTTGCATAGCCGATGTGTATTTTTAGTTGAAGACAAAAAAAGAGGGACTACAACATAGAATTAGAATCATCAGGTTGAAGTGAAAACACTGATTTAATGGGAATGTCTGGTCTACTTGTTTCTGAGGAACACACACACTGTGCTCTGCTTGTGGGGGGAGGGGGGGGGGGGGGGTCCCACTGAATACCGACCTGGGATCAGGTTAACCCTGTCCTCTCTGATGGATAGGATTAGCAATGGATAGGTAGAAACTGACCTTGAGTCAGCATTCTGTGGAAACTTCAGTGAAATCATGTTAATTCTTCTCTGATATGCACAATGGGCACCAATTAAATGGCTTGCAACAAACTGCAAAGCCCGCCCCCACCGCCTTGTGTGTATGTGTGCATGCTCAAGCCAATGCAAGGAACCAAACAGGATGTGACATCCATCAGACACATGCTTGACTCGCTAGAGCCTAGAAGGGTTTAACGTTGTCTAACCATAGAGCCTAGAAGGGTTTAACGTTGTCTAACCATAGAGCCTAGAAGGGTTTAACGTTGTCTAACCATAGAGCCTAGAAGGGTTTAACGTTGTCTAACCATAGGGCCTAGAGAGGTTTAATGTCTAACCATAGAGCCTAGAGAGGTTTAATGTCTAACCATAGAGAGGTTCTGTAGCCTCCGGCCCTAGAGCCTAGAGGAGTTCTTCAATGCCCTACCCTAACCCTAAAGGGGTTTCCTAAATTATGGGTTGGTCTACATAGGCTCTAGCGATTGGTTGATGTGTTTAAATTGGCTCTAGTGATTGGCTGATGTGTCTAAATTGGCTCTAGTGATTGGCCGATGTGTCTAAATCGGCTCTAGTGATTGGCTGATGTGTCTAAATTGGCTCTAGTGATTGGCTGATGTGTCTAAATTGGCTCTAGTGATTGGCTGATGTGTCTAAATTGGCTCTAGTGATTGGCTGATGTGTCTAAATCGGCTCTAGTGATTGGCTGATGTGTCTAAATTGGTTCTAGTGATTGGCTGATGTGTCTAAATTGGTTCTAGTGATTGGCTGATGTGTCTAACTGGACCTGGCATGAAGCGTCTGTGTGACTCATGGAGTGGGTGAACTTAACAATGGTCTTTTGAAGTATACCCCCCCCCCCCTTGATTCTGGATTTAAAGAACCCTACAATTATGTTATATATACTACATATATATACAAGTATAACAATTCAATAACTTGCATCCCAAATTAAGTCTTTTTGTTCCTCAGGGTATAATGAAGCTTTAGAATCTCAACGATAACATTTTCCACTAAACAGCAATAATGATTGGTCCATTTTACAGCCTCACTCGCAGGCTTATCGACAGCTTATCTAACATCAACCAACGACTTCTGATGGAGAAATCCTTTTATAATCATAGTGTTTTTTATTCATTGGGTCCGTGCTTTAATTTCAACAGGCGTTTTGCACTGAAAATATTATTTAAATGTTTATTTTCTTGATTACGGTTTTCTTTTTTTTTAATCGTTGCTTGTAAATGCCATATTGTACATACTGCATATTTTGTAAAGAAAATAATGTTGCAGCTCGTGGAGGTTAACACTGTGACACAAACCTCCTCAGAGACGGAAAAGTAAATATGTAATTAGTACATAAGATGTTGAATTTCAATGTGTGGCTTCCTTAGAGCAGACATGACGAGAGGAGCTGAGGGAAATCCACCTGGAAACACAAAGTCGGGTCGTTCCTGAGATCCTGGAGTGTCTTCCGGGGGGGGGCCTCTGTGTTTTAAGGTGGATTTCCAACTCTGTAATCTTATTTCCACTCACTCACACATAGTTGAAATAGGAATGTTATCATTCCAGTAAGAGCTAGCTAGAGTTAAACCGCTCCTCCACATTTCAACGGGCTGGGAAGAAGCATGCTGTCCCCCTGGTGCTGCTGAGAGCAGGAAACATCACATCTACAGTACTGTCCAGGCTGTCCCCCTGGTGCTGCACCACATCTACAGTACTGACCGCTGGCTTAACATAGGAGCAGGTTCGGCGAGTTTCCCCGATAACTTCCAAAGATATTGAATGATATCTTTAAAAAAAAAAATTAAATATTATATACATTATGTAAAACTAAACTTGAAAATCGTACTTAGGAATGTGATTCAGACATATTGATATAGTTCTGAACAAAATATCAAAAGTTCAGTGATATTTTCTGGACAGTTATCTGGCAACCTGCAATGCCCCCCCCAGGACATCGTAGGTCTGGCTCCGTACTCACAAAGCCCCTCAAACTGATCTAGAGTCTGTTGAAATGCCCCCCCCCCCCAGGACATCGTAGGTCTGGCTCCGTACTCACAAAGCCTCTCAAACTGATCTAGAGTCTGTTGAAATGCCCCCCCCCAGGACATCGTAGGTCTGGCTCCGTACTCACAAAGCCTCTCAAACTGATCTAGAGTCTGTTGAAATGCCCCCCCCAGGACATCGTAGGTCTGGCTCCGTACTCACAAAGCCTCTCAAACTGATCTAGAGTCTGTTGAAATGCCCCCCCAGGACATCGTAGGTCTGGCTCCGTACTCACAAAGCCTCTCAAACTGATCTGGAGTCGGGTGAAATGCCCCCCAGGACATCGTAGGTCTGGCTCCGTACTCACAAAGCCTCTCAAACTGATCTGGAGTCTGTTGAAATGCCCCCCCAGGACACCGTAGGTCTGGCTCCGTACTCACAAAGCCTCTCAAACTGATCTGGAGTCGGGTAAAATTCCCCCCAGGACATCGTAGGTCTGGCTCCGTACTCACAAAGCCCCTCAAACTGATCTGGAGTCGGGTGAAAGGTTGAAAAGAGGCTTTGTAACAGAATGTTTGGAATGCCCGTGTTGGACGAGACAGCGGCCATAACGTGCTACACAACGGTTGCTGTGTTGATATACGAGAGATATATCAACAAAAAATGTAATAAATGTGTGTTTTATTACTGGATCTTGTAAACGAGTCATCGTGGAAATCACGCTTTCTGCACTACCACTGCATAGAAGGTTACCAATGGTTACAGGCAGCCATGTTGGAAGAACTGCAACTTCACTGCAAAGCCTCTATGCCCTCGTGAAACTGTTCCTTGTTGTCACTGTCCCCGTGTCAGTAGCTTTGTGAATACGGGTCCTACTCTTCTGGGTATGTAGACAGGGAGGGTGCAGACACTGATGATCCATCATGGCTGCTACTGTATGTAAACAGGGAGGACACTGATCCACCATGGCTGCTACTGTACTGGATGATGTGTCTCCCAGCCTTCAGCAGACACCAGAGAGAGAGACCTCTCTGACCCCTCCAGACTCAGACCATGTTTCTCCTGATTCTTTGTTTTTATTTGTGTGCTGTAATAAAATAAAAATGTCTTCACTCTATAATACCTTTGTTGTCGTTGTGTGAAAGGACTGAATTGTCACGTGGTACATTTCTATCGCCGTGTAAAAGTCTTAGGCCTTGTCCAGACGAAAACGATTTAGATCTTTTTTGTTTTCATTTCGTTTTCATTAAAAAAAAAAAGGGTTTCCATAAAAACGAAAACGTCTCAAGATAATATGCGAGTGCCACAAATTTACAAAATAAATGTCTTTCCCCCGACCGGAAGTGTTGTCGTTGTTTTCGATCACTTGAGCTAACTTAACGTTAGTTTTCAAATGAGTGGAGAGAGAGACAGAGACCGCGGCTCAAACTACCTGTGTTGTATTAAAGTAATTGATTGATGTTTAACTTGTCCCTGTGTCCAAACTGTATTTAACGTTACCTCAGGATACCACTGTCTATTGTATTTAGTTGGTTAGCTATTTAGCTAATGTTGATAGCATTTTGAATAGCATCAATGCTAGCTGGCTGGCTACAGCTTTATTTACTAAATTATGGAGGCTTTTTAATCGTCAAGGTAAGAGAGGATTTGTCATGATCAACTGAAGGCGTATGCTATGGAACAATAATGTGTTTGGCTACTACTTGGGTTTTCAGAAAAAGGCCAGTTATGTGACGCTAATCTCTAGCTAGTATCGTGTATTACATCACAGTAGCCTCCCGATCAAGCTCAATAGCTTCTGTAACACGAACGCAACCACTCTGATGCCATTGTTGTTTAATAATAACTCCCGTGTTTAATAAACACTTCTAGCCAGGACATATAAGACACATGTATCATGTTTCTTTTTTTGTTGGCTGGGTTTGCATGCGGATTAAGGGAGATGTAAATCTGTTGTCTACGGTGGTAGTACAGGCGCAGTACATATACACCGGTTCCTGACAGGCAGCGAGCGAGCGAACTGGAGACGAAATCGCGCGCGACACTGTCCTGATATGAGGCGGCGCGTGTCCGAGTGTGTCTTCTATGGCTCTGAAAGCAGCCTGCGATTCTCGACCAATAAAAAGTGTTTAGGGGCGGGACTCTGCCGCGTAATCGCTCAACTAGAGACACAGCGAGCGAATTGAGGGGTAAACGACATCGCTGCTCAGTTCGCTGTCGCTCGCGGCAGGTCAGGATAGTCTGATTGAAACGAATACATTTTAATCACTTTTTATCGCTCGCTCGCGTCGCTCTATGTCAGGAAGGGGTGTTAGCTGTAAAAGCCTGATCAAGCTCAATAGCTTCTGTAACACGAACACAACTGTATGGCGACTGTCCAAACAAACTAGTCACAGAGAGACTAAATCGGGGAAATAATGATACCTGCCAGACGCGCCGCTTGTCATAAAATCACTGCTCCAGGATACTGCGTTTGGTTAGTTTATTGAAGTTAAAAACAGTTCATATACTAGTATAAAAAAGAAAGTGAATCACGGCTTGATTTATCATAGTGTAGCGTGCGGTCAGGAAAGTATGACTTCCCCGTTCACCCCCTCATCACCTGAAACTCGCCGGTGAACAGCTGACTTTTACTACTACTATGACACCACGTGACCCCTTTGTGAATGACGTAACCATAACCCGTGGTCTGGTACAAGGTTGAAGAAACATGGCTTTGCTTCAAAACCAAATTTTCAACAATACTAAACAACATGGCCCCCCTAAGAACCACCAGGGTAAAAAAAAAACGCGCTGAGCCGTGGATGCAAACTGAAATACTGACCGCTATGAACGCCAGTCAAAATAAAAGAGCGACGTCTATAGCAGCGGAATACGTTTATTTTGTACATTATCTAACGTTAACACGAACCTAAACTAACGTTACAACTAACCTAAAGTTAGTTTAGGTTCGTGTTAACGTTAGATAATGTACAAAATAAACGTATTCCGCTGCTATAGACGTTGCTCTTTTATTTTGAAACCCCCCAGAAAGGAAGTCATTATATTAGCTTTAGTGTTAGCTCCGGTTAGCTCCGAGCGTGCAGTAGTTAGTAGTATATTATCAATACCAGCCATTGGATTACTGTTTTCTAAATTGGGGAGGCTTTTAATCGTCAAGGTAAGAGGATTTTAAGTCATGGTATCCATAAACTTCAATCGGTTTGGATCCTTTGAATGAATGAGAATGTAAACAAACACGGCTTCCACGTAGAAATCACTGACTGCGCTTTCAGAGTATATCTGCTTAGAAAACGTAATTGTCGAATTCAATTATTTTTTATTTCTCCACATGGTAAATACACAGGTCACAACATGTTTACAGGAACGTTTTGGAGTTGTATTTGGAGTGTATTTGGTGACTGTAGGGCACTGTAGGGAACGTCAGGCTCTAAACCCCCCCCACTTCCAGTGATGAAGCTAAGCTACGCTAACGGAGCGACTGTTCCCTGAGCTAAATGCACGCACAGAGACAAAAAAGGTATGTATCTTCTTGTCTAACTCCAGGGAAGATGTTAAATAAGCTAATTTCCCAAAATGTTGGAGTTTTCCTTTAAACACTTTCTTCACAAACATAGCCACAACACTGGTAAACAAACTACCCTCCCACTCAGGGCATTATGGGGTACAACACATAGTAGCATACTACAAGAACCTAGGGGTCCACAAAGACGACTTCAAACTGGAAATGGTAACAACAGATGAGGTACTCAAAAAACTGAGCGCCCTCCAACCGAACAAGGCCACTGGCCATGACAACATCCCCTCCAAATTCCTCAGAGACTCGGCAGCCGCCATCACCCCAGTCATCACACACATAATAAACCTCTCCATAAAACAGGGACACGTCCCCAAGGACTTCAAAATTGCGAGAGTAACACCCCTGCACAAAAAGGGCAGCAAATTAGACCCAGGCAACTACCGCCCTGTTTCTATCCTTACCTCCATCTCGAAAGTCATGGAAAAAAGAGTATACGAACAGGTCGAAAAGTACCTCACAGAAAAAAATTTAATCTACGAATTCCAATCTGGCTTCAGAACATCCCACTCCACTGACACATGCCTTCTCTATTTGAACGACCACATCAAACAAGAGGTGGACACGGGCAAATACTGCGGCATGGTCATGCTGGACCTACAGAAGGCCTTCGACACTGTCAATCACACCATTCTGATTGACAAGCTAAAAGCAATTGGTTTTGATAGTCTATCAGTGAGCTGGATACAATCCTACCTGGAGGGGAGAGAGCAGATGGTGGAGGTAAACGGTACCCTACCCCCCCTCCCAGTGAGCTGTGGTGTTCCACAAGGAAGCATACTAGGACCGCTACTGTTCCTAATTTATGCAAATGCCATGTCGTCAGCTTTTGACTGCAACTTGTTCCTGTTTGCGGACGACTCAGCCCTGCTGGTCTCTGACAAGAACAAGTTACAGGTTGAAAAAACCCTCAGCTCGGAACTAGGCAAAATCTGCATATGGCTCGCCGATAACAAACTATCATTACACATGGGCAAAATAGAGTCCATTCTCTTCGGTTCAAATAACAAACTCAGCAAGACCGACGGCTTCTCAGTTACAGTGGGTGACAATATTGTCACAAGGAAAGATGAAATTACCTACCTGGGTTCCATCCTAGAGGCTAATCTTTCCTGTGACAAAATGGCATCCAATGTAATAAAAAAAAGTCAACCAACGAATTCGATTCTTGTACCGGATCTCCTCTCTGGTAAACAAGAATACCCTGAAGACTCTGGCAGGAGCACTCATTCAAGGGTACTACGACTATGCTTGCACCTCATGGTACCAAAGCACCTCAAAGGCACTAAAAACAAAATTACAAACATCTCAAAACAAACTGGTCAGACTACTGCTTGACCTGACTCCTATAACCCACCTCACCCCTGCCCACTTTGACAACCTAGGATGGCTTAGAGTAGACGACAGAGTACAGCAACTTGCAATGGGCCTGGTCTACAAGATACACTACATGACCAAGGTACCCATGTACATGTCAAAATACTTCCCAAAGGTCAGTGAATACCACGATCACAACAGAGGGAGCTCCACAAATCATGTTAAACCCAGATTCGGCTCAAACAAGGGACTAAACACGTTTCGCAATTATGCCACATCAATGTGGAACGCCCTACCCAAAGCTGTAAAGGAATGTGAATCACTACCCACTTTCAAAAACACTCTCAAAGAACACCTACGGGAGACTGCAATTTGAAAATGGCCCCTGCAAATGTCCTAACCCAACCCCCTCCAATGTACAGTAAATGACCAAGTATGGCTTTGTCAATATTACAATGTACAGTGTCAACCACCCACCCACCCCCTACCCCACCCACCTCCAATGTACAGTCCCCACCCACCCAACCCCGCCCCACCTACCCAACCTCCTCCAATGTACAGTTTCTACGTCAAATGTATATACTCTCTTTTCTGGACTCTTTTTGTATCACAAACAGTACTGTATTTGCACATCTGGTATGTCATAAATGTATAGATGTAGCAGTACTGTCTATCTGTATGTCGTGTGTGTCATATATGTTATGATTAATTGAAAATGGGGGACCCTGATGTAAACAAGACGAAAGTCTTTCTCTGGTCTGCATCCCCTTAACAATTGTATGTATTGAGCTGTACTGTACTGTACCCATTCTGCAATCTGTTAATAAAGTTTTCAATCAATCAATTCAATCAATCAATCAGTCTAATACCTGTCACCAACAGCAACTACTCTGTACATGCCATTGTTGTTGTGATGTTTGGCTGAGTTTGCACACGCGGGTTAAGGGAGAGGTGGGCTATCGCGTCATCGGTTCAGGAGAAGACGCGTATCGCTTGTAAAGACGGCCACGCAAGGGGGGCGTCTTCAGAATTGCGCACTCTGAGAGCCGGTCTCGGAAAGTAGCGTCTTCAGGCTGCCAGAACGCAGTTCCATGTGGATGAAAGGTACATACGATCAAATACTTTGACTGATACGACCAAAATCGGTTTAGTCTGTACATGGCCTTAATTTGTGACGTCATCATTTACATTTAGTCATTTAGCTGACAAGGTTAACAGTGATAGTAATGTGCTCAGTGCTGCCACCACTGGTCACCAATAAGATCAGCACCTTGACCTGACAGGTTAACAGTGATAGTAATGTGCTCAGTGCTGCCACCACTGGTCACCAATAAGATCAGCACCTTGACCTGACAGGTTAACAGTGATAGTAATGTGCTCAGTGCTGCCACCACTGGTCACCAATAAGATCAGCACCTTGACCTGACAGGTTAACAGTGATAGTAATGTGCTCAGTGCTGCCACCACTGGTCACCAATAAGATCAGCACCTTGACCTGACAGGTTAACAGTGATAGTAATGTGTTCAGTGCTGCCACCACTGGTCACCAATAAGATCAGCACCTTGACCTGACAGGTTAACAGTGATAGTAATGTGCTCAGTGCTGCCACCACTGGTCACCAATAAGATCAGCACCTTGACCTGACAGGTTAACAGTGATGGTAATGTGTTTTATTGGCGACCAGTGGTGGCAGCAGCAAGTGTTCGTCAAGCTTTCCCAGAAAATCACAGAAGAGGGCGCCATTACCGATCTGAAAGGAGACTTTGGAGAGAAAGGGGTCATTGTATACTGTATTTCAGCAGCAGCTTGTATTTTCACCCCACCGGTCTTTGTCAAGACTCTTTGAGCTTTGATCCCTTTGAAAACAACTGGCAGGGGAGCTCCCGTAGCTCACCGCATATCTCGGCGCTATTTCTGCGTCGGGGAAAACCGTGCTCGTCACGGATCTGGGGGACACGAGTTCGATTCCCGGACCCGCCGTCATTTCTCAGAATGTCTTCCCCTGCTCTACATCCCATTTCAACCTGTTTCTGTCGGTCATGCTTGACCAGAAAAGCGATAAACGCTAAAAAATTAAGTTTAAAAAAAAATGGCAAACTTGCAATAATTAGTTAGCTAACACTGGGATAACGTCACATTGGACAGACTAGTTGGACCCTCTAGCTCAGCTGGTTAGTGCGGCTGTCTGTGGATCCTATGGTCCCAGGTTCAAATCTACTCGGTTACAATACCATTACAGCAAAATATATAAAAATACATTACCTGGAGAGATTCAGTAAGGTTGTATGTCAGGATATGACACCTCCAGTCAATGGGTGGGGTCGTTTGTACACTTTCTTATAGCTTAAAAACAGCCTTTTGGTAAGTAAAGCTTGATAAACCACCCCAAACCATCCACTCCAACCCAAACTGCATCTGCCAGCAGCCTTCGACACAGCCAACCATCAGATCCTCCTCACAACCCTCACAGGAATGGGAGTGACTGGCTCTGCGCTGGCATGGCTGACATCCTACCTCGACTGCCCCCTACAGACAGGTGTCCCCCAGGGCTCGGTCCTTGGACCCCTCCTCTTCTCTCTCTGCACCAAATCTCTGGGTAACATTAGCACGTCTCATGCCTTCTCGCATTGCTATGCCGATGATACTCAACTCTTGTTCTCCTTTCCTCCCTCAGATATCCATGTCTCTGAGTGGATCTCGGCCTGTCCGACATCTCCGCCTGGATGATGACCAACCACGAACCACCACTGAACTGAACCTGCTGGTCTACCGATCACTGCCACCAAGCCTCTTCAACTAATTCAGAACGCAGCCGCCCGCCTGATCTCCAACCTACCAGTCAGCCCATGTTACCCCACTTCTTAGGGACCTGCACTCCCCATCGCCGCACGAATCCGCTTCAAGGCCCTCGACCTAGCATATCGTGCAGCGAAGGGAACGGCTCCCGCCTACCTCCGGTCAATGGTCTCTAACTACACACCCTCAAAACCCCTACGCTCTGCATCTTCTGGCCGCCTCAGACCTACTCCTATCCGAGCTCCGGGAGGGTCATCAAGGAGAAGCCGCCTATTCTCGCTCCTCGCTCCACAATGGTGGAACGAACTTCCCACCATTCAGGACAGCCGAAACCCGACCAATCTTTCACCATCAACTAAAGACACACTTCTTCAATCAATATCTGAAATGAAAAATAAATAAATAACCATCTTACTGTCCTCTACTGTCATGCACTCTTCCTAATATACTAACATACAGTCGACACTCAAGTTTGAACACTTTGATGAACATTGTTACTCAGCTGATAGAGTTGTACCCTTCCTGCTGACTTGTCAGAACTTGTAAGTCGCTTTGGATAAAAGCGTCAGCTAAATGTAAATGTAAAGCTTTTACAATACTTAAGTACTGTTTTGGGGGATTTGTACTTTACTCTAGTATTATTAGGTTTGTATACTTGTACTTTTACTCAATTACATTTCAGAGAAAAAAAACACTCCTTACATTTAAAATGCAGACCTACAAAGTACAAATCTCGCAGGTCCAACCATTTTAATTAGTATATTTGTTTCTCTGGCCGAACTAACGTTAGCGTTATTAATCCTGCGGCCGCACTTTATTTAAAAACAGCCAATCAAACCCCCATCAATGGAAAATTAACCCGCCCATACCCATGCTGATTGGCGCTTGTGTGAGTGTACTGTATGCTTGGTTTCATTCCAGCCTTGCCTAAACACCAGCTGATGATTTCAGTAATTGGCTCACCTTTTCAACTAACTCACCTAGTTAAAATGAAAACTTGGCCCACGATGGAATGAGTTTGAGACCCCTGGTCTATCCCTTACAATAAAAAAAGGTTTTTACTTTTACTTTTTAGTACATTTCAGAGTAGAAACTTTTAGACGTTTACTCAAATGTGTTTTTAGCCAGATACTCAGACTTTTACTTGAGTACGATTTTGAGACGGTATACTTTCACTTAAGTATAATTTCTGGGTACTTTTTACACCCCTGGCTCTAACATGGAATGTGAGGATGTGTCAGGATGTGAATACTGGGGATGTGAACAAAAGAACAAAACGAGGCAGATTAACTCATTTACGATCTGTGCACTTTTTTTCTCCCATTTTCTATATTTTCTCCCATCCCAATTTTCGTATCATCCAATTCAACCCTCCCCTGTCACGGATGCTGTTTCTTGCCTCCCACAAGCCGGCTGCAATGTGGACTAAGTCATACATAGCACAAGTCCCCTCCGGTACCTGAGGTAACAGCAGTCGCATCTTTTCACCTGCGCAGCTCGATCTCTCAGTGGCGAGGAGTAACGCGTGGGAGGCTCACGCTGCCCCCGACACTTCCTGATTCTACTGCGCAGGCGCACCAACCGACCTGTGGGAGTCGCTGTCCACAACGCCCGATCCCCACCCATCAGTTTCCCACCCCCTAATACGGCCAATGTGTATTAGTACGGACGACCAGCTAAACTGAAAGCAAATGTGGAGCGCTGGGCTCGAACTGACGAGCCCAGCGTCTCCAGCATTTCGTGGTGAGCGCCTTGCCCACTACGCCACGTAGCCGCCCACGATCAGTGCACTTTAGCATCATGTTCAACGGCAAATAAATACAAGAGGTCGGCCATCTTTGCACTTTCACAGAGGTGCGGTTTGTCCTCTCCTTTCTCTCAGATCTGGTGTCATTAAACATGTGGTGACAGATCTGAGGTCAGTGGGGTCACGCAGGTGACCTGCTAAATGTTAGCTCCTCCCTCCCTGCTTCCTGCTTCCTGCATCTGAATGGAAGTGAGAAACTATAATAATAAACAAATAAAAAGAGGGTTTTAGTACGAGGATCAAACACTGAGAGCCTGGCAGTAAACCTGTTCCCTGCTCAACAATAGATTCAACAGTAATCAGGTAGTTAATATAGCAGACATGATAGTCCCTCTGATCCCATTGTGATGTTTCCTAAAAGCAACGGCTGAGGTTCAGGTTGGTTTTGGGATCTGTGTTCCTTCCTGCGTTCACTTCCTAGGTGCAGTTCTGGTACTGGTTCAGATTTAACTTGATTTACTAGATTTTGTATTATTTTTAATACTTCTACATTGGCATTGGAAACCTTGTTACTCTACAAAATACAATCTAATTAAAGGGGAGGCCAAATTAAACAGAAACTTACTAAATCCTTATATGGATACCTAACTTCTAGCTTATTTCATGTAATAAGTTATGTTAAAATGTCCGGCAATGTCAACAGAATAGCCTATATTTTTAGGACAATAGACTAAACGAGGTAGGAAGTTGAAAAGAAAGACTAGTATACTGTATATGTACCTCATATACTATAGTCTACCCATATATATACATATATATATATTTGTTTAACCTTTATTTACCCAGGCAATTAATAAGAACAAATTCTTATATACAAAAGCAACCTACATATAGCTCTGTATGACAGCATGTACAATAGTGCTGTATATAATTAGTAATATTATAATTAGTAGTACATTTGCACTCTGGTTGGATGTCAAATGTCATTTCGTTGTACTATACTAATCTAATTTAGTAATAATTTATATTAACCCATATAACACTGTATGATAGCATGTACAATATTGCTGTACATACCATATATATATATATATATATATATCTGTCTTTACATACCTGCACATAATCCTTTTGCATATCTATAGATACTACATCTATATCTGTACATATCCCTTACTGACTAGTTACGCTGCTGGCCAGTATGACTTACTACCATAGTGTCTTTATACCTGTATCACTGTATATATTAATACTACAACTCTGTACATACATCTGATAAGCACTATTACCCAGTAGTACTAATTTATATATTTTATACCCAGTTTAATCACCTGTCACATTGTATATTACTATCGCACTTTACTTTTACATTTGCACTCTGGTTGGATGCCAAACTTCTATTTGTTGTACTGTGCTGTATAATGACAATACATTTGAATCTAATCTAATCTATTTTATATAAACAAATATGTGTCCTTGCCAAAGGTGTGATCTTTTCGCTGGACCCAGATGGTTTTTTCCCCCACACAGAAAATCTATAAGGAATCGGTGAGGGAATCAATAGATAATTGGACCAATATGCAGAATCAATCAAATCTAGTCAATTCCCATCCCTAGCTATGTATGTATGTATGTATGTATGTATGTATGTATGTATGTATGTATGTATGTATGTATGTATGTATGTATGAAGTCGGGGTCCCCCCCTAGGACAGGGTTCTCTTTCCTAGAGTTCTTGGTGGGTCAGTTTCAGTAGAATGCATGACCGCCTTTATTTAAAAAAAAAAATTATAAATATTTTTATTGCAGGGTACTTTTGATACATTCCATATTGATGCACACAAGCAAACTTCTTTTTCTTTTTCTTCAAAGACAATTTTTACAACGGATTTATACATAAAAATTAACAGGATAGCTAAATAAGATAGATTATTGCTGGAAAATAGGAAAGAGACCAAAAGACCAAAACAATTTAAAAAAAAGCCAAGACAAAACAGAATATACATTCAGCCGTTAATGATGCAAGAATAACACTGTGAACTTATATAGAATAGAATAGAATAGAAACACTTTTATTATCCCGTGGGAAATTTGACACTGCAAATCGCTCAACATTTAAACATTTAGACAGAACAGGTCACAAATTAGAATAATACAACGAATCAAATCAAGTTGCCTAGGATAAGAGTAGAGTAAAATAGAATAAAAATGGAATAAAATATACAGTAAATAAATACAGTAAAAATATACTGAGGTCTACAGTAGGTGTAATATTGCACAGTGCTGTTTCAAACTAAGTCCAGGAAGATGGTAACTGCCACTCTGTGCTCAGTGATACAGTGAGGCACAGTGATGCATTGTATAGTCTGATGGCTGTTGGAATGAAGGACTTCCTGTGCCGTTCAGTGCTGCATTTGGGTAGTGTGAGCCTAGCACTGAACATGCTCCTCCTGTCAGCCAAGTCTGTGTATAGTGGGTGGGAGGGGTTTTCCCTGATGGCCTGGAGCTTAGCAAGGCTCCTCCTCTCCGCCACCCTCGCTAGGGAGTCCAGCTCCACCCCAACCACGCTACTGGCCTTCCTGACCAGCTTATCCAGCCTGTTTGTGTCCCCTGCTCTCAGTCCGCTGCCCCAGCAGGTCACAGCGTACAAGAAGGCGCCCGCCACCACCGACTCATAGAACATCCTCAACATCCTTGTACAGACATTGAAGGATCTCAGCCTTCTGAGGAAGTAGAGTCGGCTCTGGCCCTTCTTGTACAGTGCCTCTGTGTGTTTTGCCCTGTTCAGTTTGTTGTCGATGTGCACACCGAGATATTTGTACACCTCAACCATGTCCACATCAACTCCCCTGATGGAAACGGGGGTCACAGGTGCACTCCTCCTCCTCCCCAGCTCCACAACCAGTTCCTTGGTCTTCGCCACATTTAGCTGCAGGTGGTTTTTATCGCACCACGATAAATATATATATATATATACCATCTTCATCCTCCTTCAGACCCTTTAAAGTAATCCAACACCGGTCCCCATGCCTTATCAAACTCCTTTCTTCGTCCTGCATTTTTCTAAGTAGAGGGTCTCACCCAGCTCTCTCATCCACATCTCAAATGAGGGTACTGCATCAGACATCCAGAGTCTCAAAATGAGCTTTTTTAGCCAATACAGCACCTATATACCGGCAATTTTTGACTGCCAGTGCCAGAGTACAGAGTAGCATCGTCGAAAGAGCCCAAAATTACCGCCTTGTTACTTCTACCACACATGGTTATTAAATGCAGTATGAATCAAATAAATCGTATAACGTATGGCGTATATCACGGCATACGTACCTTATGCATACTGCACCTGTGTATACTGTATACTTAGGCCCAGTCCACACGATCACGGGTATTTTTGACACAGAGGTTTTCAAAAAAAAGAACCCTCCACACGAGTGGTTTAAGAAAATAACCGCATGCTCACGGAACTGCTAGAATCCGCTACCGAGTGATGTAATATACATGTAGTACAATGCCAAAGCAATAGGTGGCGATGTAGTTCAAACATGAAGGCCATTTCAACCAATCAGAAGGGTTGAACGCGTCACTACGTTATAACGTCCTGCACAAAACAGAAACCTGCCATCTTTAAATTGCACGCTTGAACATGAACATTAGCATTAATTATTTGTTTGCAGCAAGAACAACGTGCAATAAACAAAAAAGGATACATTCACTGTGTGTTCTGCCTCATTTGTTGATGAAACAAAACCAACATCAACACAATTTACCACCAAGAGCGGAGAGTTTAGTCTCACAAAAAGATAGCTGATTTTGTTAGCTTACATGCTAATGTGATTGGGTTTTACCATTATAATAGTTAGCATTGCGGCTAGCGTACATAGCGTACAAAGATCGCTGATTTGTGTTGGCTTACATGTGGTTAGCTGGTGAGGCGCTGGTATCGTGGAATGGAGTGGAAATACTTTAATTATCACGTCATTAATTAATAGATAATTGTCATTTCCAACATTAATGCTGGACACAAACATTGTTGATATAGCAGTAACGTTAACGCTAGTAGAATGAATGGATGAAAACTTTATTTAACAGATTGCAGAATGGGTACAATACAATACGGCTCAATACAAACAATTGTTAAGGGGATGCAGACCAGAAAAAGACTTTCATCTTGTTTACATCAGGGACCTCCGATATCGCTCGCTATTGATTCTTTACTGGTGATGGTGGCCAGGTCTAATATCTGGATGATACGTTTCGAACAAAAGTTTGTTACAATCATTTTCATACAACGCTACTTGCAACAGCTCTGCCGTAAACACTGGAAATAACCTCGGTTACTATGTCCACACGCAACCACTGCAACCGGGATTCCCCCAAAACTTCACCCTGGACTCACGGACTCATGATCACGGTTGCAGTGTTCCAAAAACCCGGTTGCGTGTGGACGAACAGTGCAACCGTGAACATTAAATCATGGGTACGTACATAAAACCCCGCGTTCGTGTGGACTGGGCCTTACTTTCTCAGAGTATATATTTAGATTCCAGTGTTTATTGTAACCGTGTGTATTGTAATGCATAATATAACTGATTACACTGCCTACTTAAGAGATAAGATAAGATGATCCTTTATTAATCCCCTTGGGGAAATGCAGGTGTCAAAGCAGCATGGGGGGATACAGGGGGGGGGGGGGATACAGAGCTTCACAGTCCTATAGAGTCCAGTATCTATACACTATAGATACAATATAAAATATAAATACAAATACAATATAAAAGTACAAAATTATAAAAAGTACAATGAGTGCACGTGGATATGAGTTCTCACGTCCTGAGTTCTGACAGTGATAGTTCTGGCAGCAGAGCCGGCCGCCTGAGCCATTTGTTGTGGCTGCCAGTATAAAGGACCGGCCCAGGCGGTTTGTGGTGTGTCGGGGGGGATGAGTCTTAGGCTGACCGTGCTCTTCATTCTGGCTAGCTCCTCATAGAGGGGGTGGGAGGGATTCCCAGGATGGCTTCTAGCTTTTTCCTCATCCTCCTCTCAGCCACTACCTCTAGATTATCCAGCTCACCACCCACTACAGAGCTAGCCTTCTTCACCAGCTTGTTCAACTTGCTCATATGCGTATATTCAGAGAATATTATATTGTTTACACTGCATATTGCTCTGTTGTATGCTAGAACTTTGTAAAGAAACTCAGTGTTAACACATTAGGTGCCAACGACGAGAAATCTCGTTGTTGGCCGCCATGCGTTGAGTGCCAATGACGAGAAATCCCTTTATTTAATCGTTATTTCTTTTATTATTTTCATTTTTCATCCATCCAGCCTCACGTTATCATTTGGACTAGCTCTGAGCTCGAAAAGGGCAAATACCGCCCCCTATCGTCTCCCGGATGGTATTGCACCCATTGGAATGGAGTCAATAGAAATGCATGAGAAATAAATGCGATCGATATTTGGAATGGCGATCAGGAATTGGATTCATCTTTTTGCAGAACATCTGATGTGAGGTAAGGACTTTATTTTACCAGTCTTGGGGTAATCGGATGTTTTTTCACAGATTTCACAACGTGTCTCATATGTGTGTATGTGTGTGTGCGTAACGTTAGCGCCAGGCAGGGCATAGATAATCGATTTTTCAGCCCGCTTCTCTAGCGTGCATAAGTACACATATACTATCGATAATCTAGCGTTTATTTGAAAACTATTCATAAATAGGCCGAAAAATGACAATGTGTTTTGTGTATTCCAGTAAAGGGCTATTTTCGCGGATTTTTCTGGAATCACTAGAAATCTTCAAAACTATACTCGTATTCAAAGCGGTATAAAGCGGAAATGTACTGATGAAAAAACAATCCGTTTCGTACATGTTGACTGCAAGCAAGTCATTGATAAGCGACGGTTGTATTAGACACATAGCCATCATTTAAGATATAGTTTATGCATTCGCAAATATCCCCGTCCTCTCATTGACTAAAGCGCTGGCACTCAAGCGATAAATAGCGCACCCCCTTCTGGCAACCAATGTGTTAAGAGCGACTGCTCTGTTGTATGTTAGAACTTTGTAAAGAAACTCAAAGTATTAAGAGCGATGCACTGCTCTGTTGTATGTTAGAACTTTGTAAAGAAACTAGGGCGGCTAAGTGGCGCAGTGGGCAAGGCGCTCGCCACTAACGCAGGAGATGCTGGGTTCGAGCCCAGCTCTCGGCGTTGCTACCAGCTTGGCTGGTCGTTCATATACTAACACAATTGGCAGTGTTAGGGGTGGGAAAGCTGGTGGGTGGGGATTGGACGTTGTGGACAGCGACTCCTACAGGTCGGTTGTTGCGCCTGTACAGCAGAATCAGGGAGTAACGGGGGCAGCGTGAGCCTCCCACGCGTTACTCCTCGCCACTGAGAGATCGCGCTGTACAGGTGAAAAGATGCGACAGCTGCCTCCTCGTGTACCGGAGGGGACACGTGATGCAAGGCTTGGTCCTCACTGCAGCCGACCAGTGGGAGGCATAGTCTAGCAACGTTCGAGACAGGGGAGGGGAGAATTTAAGGGAGAATTGGCGAGGCGAAATTGGGATGGGAGAAAAATAGAAAAATAAGGAGAAAAAGTGGATAAAAAAAATAACTTTGTAAAGAAACTCAAAGTATTAACACTTTGGATGCCACCAACGCTATAAGTCGTTAGTTCATGCTGCCAGTTGAGTGCCGCCAACGACATATATCGTTTGTTTGTCGTATTTTTTTTTTTTTTGGCGATTTGAATTCATATTTCATCAATCGAGCCTCGGGTTAGTGCTGCAGAGTCTCTCTGAGCTCAATTGGGAAGATACCGCCCCCTATTGTCTCTCCCTGTGTAACTGCACCCCATTAGTTCAGACTGATGCAGGGGGAGTGGTTAGTTTGCTCATTTTATTTTTCCATCAAGGCATCTGAAGAGACCAAGTGATCGCCGGCCCTCAGAACAGCGACGATTATGTATTTACAGTACCAACACTGTAATCAATAAACGTGATCGATATTTGAAATGGCGATCAGGAATTGGAATAATCTTTTTGGATAACATCTGATCTCAGGGAAGGAATCTATTTTACCAGTCTTAGGATAATCAGACCTGTTTTCACGGAGATGTAAGCTTTTTCCCTATGCGTGTGTGTGTGTGTGCGCGGTGATTCCTGTTCAGGAAATGAGAGAATCGATTTTTCAGCCCACCTCTATAGCGTGCATAAGTACACATATACTATCGATAATCTAGCGTTTATTTGAAAACGATTCATAAATAGGCCGAAAAATGACAACGTTTTTGTGTATTCTAGTAAATGCCGTTTATCACGGAATCTATATATTTTCCTTGAAAACGAGGGCTTTTCAAAATGCTATAAAACGAAAATTAACCGATAAAAAAACTATCCGTTTCGACAATGTTGACTGCAAACAAGTCATTGATAAACGACAGGCAGATTAGACACATAGCCATAATTTAAGAGAGAGAATATGCGTTCACAACGCTATCATTGAAGTGGGTGGTGGCATTTAACCATGCTTTACCATGTTAATGGCCGGTAATCAAAGTGTTAAGAGCGATGCACTGCACTGCTCTGTTGTTATATTTTTATTTAACTTTTTTATCACACTTTTTACTGTCCGTTCTATTTTATTATCTTTAGCCTATTTTTTAACTGAATCAAACCGCACTTTTTTACTCTGTCTATTCAATTTGATTATCTTTATTACTGAATGAAACTGTAAACAGAGAGGCCTATTTGGATGCTAGATCCTAATGTGAAACACTGTGATTTACCTTACCTTACTACCTCTCTATCTTTTTTCTGCTCGCTTATGCATGTATTTTTTACTGCTGTGAAGCACTTTGAACTGCAATTTCTGTATGAAAAGTGCTATACAAATAAAGTTATTATTATTATTATTATTATTATTATTATTATTATTATTATTATTATTATTATTATTATTATTATTATTATTATTATTATTATTATTATTATTATTATTATTATTATTATTATTATTATTATTATTATTATATTTTTACTTTTCTACTGTACTATAATTGTATGACCTGTATTATGTCTTCTACTATTACCATGTACCCCCCCTCCCCCTCCCCCATGCTGCTATGATGCCTGAGTTTCCCCAAGGTGATCAATAAAGGAATATCTTATCTTATCTTAGAAGGTTTTATAAGAAACATATATTTATGCCTTCAGAAGGTTATAAGAACTATTTAGCTTCAGCCTTCAAAAGGTTTTATAAGAACTATATAGTTTCTGCCTTCAAAAGTTTTAAAGAAGTACTATATAGCTTCTGTCATCAAAAGGTTTTATAAGAACTATATAGTTTCTGCCTTCAAAAGTTTTAAAGAAGTACTATATAGCTTCTGTCATCAAAAGGTTTTATAGGAACTATATAGCTTCCGCCTTCAAAAGGTTTTATAGGAACTAAAGTATATAACTTCTGCCTTCAAAAGGTTTTATAAGAACTATATTTTCTGCCTTCAAAATGATTTTTAAGAACTATATAGTTACTGCCTTCAAGATGTTTAAAATAACTATATAGCTTCTGCCTTCAAACGGTTTAAAATAACTACTAGTCAACCGGTGTTTAGTCTGTTAGTCCTACTAGTCAACCCGTGTTTAGTCTGTTAGTCCTACTAGTCAACCTGTGTTTAGTCTGTTAGTCCTACTAGTCAACCTGTGTTTAGTCTGTTAGTCCTACTAGTCAACCCGTGTTTAGTCTGTTAATCCTACTAGTCAACCCGTGTTTAGTCTGTTAGTCCTACTAGTCAACCCGTGTTTAGTCTGTTAGTCCTACTAGTCAACCTGTGTTTAGTCTGTTAGTCCTACTAGTCAACCTGTGTTTAGTCTGTTAGTCCTACTAGTCAACCTGTGTTTAGTCTGTTAGTCCTACTAGTCAACCCGTGTTTAGTCTGTTAGTCCTACTAGTCAACCTGTGTTTAGTCTGTTAGTCCTACTAGTCAACCTGTGTTTAGTCTGTTAGTCCTACTAGTCAACCTGAGTTTAGTCTGTTAGTCCTACTAGTCAACCCGTGTTTAGTCTGTTAGTCCTACTAGTCAACCCGTGTTTAGTCTGTTAGTCCTACTAGTCAACCTGTGTTTAGTCTGTTAGTCCTACTAGTCAACCGGTGTTTAGTCTGTTAGTCCTACTAGTCAACCCGTGTTTAGTCTGTTAGTCCTACTAGTCAACCCGTGTTTAGTCTGTTAGTCCTACTAGTCAACCTGTGTTCAGTCGGTGAACTTGGCGGGTTTTGTGTGTGTGTGTGTGTGTGTGTGTGTGTGTGTGTGTGTGAAAGTTCACAGGCTTTTCAGGCTCTGCATGCTACAGGTCATCAGCAGGTCATCAGCGCACGAACACACACACACACACACACACACACACACACAGGCCAGGGGGTGGGGGCGGTGGGGGGTTTGGGGATGGGGGGGGGGGGGGGGGTCATTTGGTTTTTGAGCCTCTGCTTAATCGCTGACACAGACCTCACTCCGCTCTCTCTCTCTCCCACACTCTCTATCTCTCTCTCACACTCTCTCCCATACTCTCTCTCACTCTCTATTTCTCTCTCCCACACACTCTATCTCTCTCTCAAGGCCTCTGCATGCTACAGTTGGGTCAGGAACCTCAATTCCGTGACCATTCTCTGGCTAAGATGTTTTGATGATTGATTTGACTTCTATGGACCTTTTATAAAATATTTAGCCTCCGTGTCCCTCCCAAAAATCCCGGCATTTTTTGTCAGAGGGACAAATCCAAAATACCTTCTGGTGCCATCTTGAAAAATGTACTTTTGAACCAGAGCACAGAGAGAGAGATAGAGTGTGTGGGAGAGAGAAATAGAGAGTGAGAGAGAGTATGGGAGAGAAACGATAGGTTATGACTATAACCAAGTTCTGTGAGTAATGGTGACGCTCGGCGTCACTCTCTGCACTGTACCTCGCCTGTGCACGCGCACTGAATAAAAATTCCACAATGTACCTTTACATCCCAATATTCGTCTGACCACACCCCTATCAGCTTACCTTCATAAGCAGGTGTGTGGCCTACCTACTCGCCTCCTTCCCAAGCTTTCACCACAAGGTGAGATCAAGGGCTGCAGCGGCGTCGGACGCCGAGCGTCACCATTACTCACAGAACTTGGTTATAGTCATAACCTATCGTTCTGTGTCGTATGGCTCTCGCTCGGCGTCACTCTCTGCACAAGGGAGGCCGAGCGAGAGCCATCGGCCGACAAATACACCCCGCTGAGGCCCCCCACAACCATCAGATCAGGGAGGACCGAGCCCCCCCGACCCCCCCTAATGGAGGGCACCCCCCCTATTGGAGGTTCCCGGGAGGGCGACGGAACCGACCGTGCGAAGAGGCACTCAAGCAACTCAACGCACAGGGTGAGCAGACCGTGGCCTGACCCCACGACTACACACACGCACAACCCGCATGCCACCCGGGAACGAACGGAAGGAACAACCTCGTTACTGCCCCCAGAAATCACGGGGTCAAGAGCAAACCCAACCCCGTGGCAAGGCCGTAGCAGCGGAGCGCGAAGGAAGACCCAGACCCACCAAAGGGACTGGATCCCCTGGAAAACGGGGGCCCGGAGAGGTCAATGACGCCAGGCATCAAGACCCCACCAGGTGGTCACTTAGTGACACCGCCCCCCACATCGCCAGCGTATTCGGATAAGGCCCCTCTCAAGAGCGGGCCCTTTCCCCCCAATAGCACACCGCCTGGCACACTGACCCTGCAGCACAGGCAGTCAGCATGGCCGTAAGCACAAAAAAAGGTTTACCAACGGAAGCAGGCAGCGCACCGGGGAAACCAGGCAACAGGCTGTAACCTGAGCCTGGAGCACTGCGGACGAGACAGGCGCCAGAGGGGTCAGCTGAAAACAGCCGCCCCGGCGGAAGGGGCGTATGCTGGCGTTGTTGATCACCATGACAAAGCCTCCTTTAAACCCCCCCCCCCCCCCCCAGCGGGTATGAGGCAGCGAAGGCTGACACGATTGGCAGATGTCATGAACGTGCAGGGGCACACTCAACTGGGTAACCCGGGAGTTGACTCTGCTCCAACACACCAGAGAACCAACCACCCTGTCGTTACCCTATGCGGTGGTTGGTCCTATAACCCCTCAAGAAAAAACTCCAAAACATACCTGCGGGCATACCACCGCAGGACAAGTGTTTCAGTTTCCAACAGGGTTATCCCAGGCCTACGGGTCTACGAAACATTACTTCGGACCGGGCCCGGCGATACGCAGGCATGCGTTCTTCATGGGACGGGGCACGGGGTTGCACTCCAACCCCAGATAAGTACTCGCTATTTGCATATCAATAGCGCCGGTCGTCAGGTGTGTTAAATGCGTTCTCAGATACATTCACACCTAACTTGTTGTGAATGACATGTGTTACATTCCATTCGTAGAGGCAATTAGGCACTGTCTTTAGTCTGTGCTCAAGCGAGGGGACATTAAATGCGCATTCGCAGGAGCGCGCGCACGCAGCGGGAGCACGCGTGCACGTGGCCCCATTAGGTGTGTGCAACCCCAGATGATTTCAATAACGCACCACTGGCGATACGGGAAGCACAGGGTCACCCGAGGAGGTCAAAGACCACCCCAACAGGCCCCTCTTCGCCATGCGTGAGAGAAGAGCGAAAATAATGGAGAACCAGCCCCAAGCACACCGTACTTGGTATTCCCAGGCGGTCTCCCAACCAAGTACTAACCAGGACCCACCTGCGTAGCGGCCGAGATCTGACGAGATCGGGCGTGTACAGGTTGGCATGGCCGTAAGCCATTACGACAGTGCGGAGTACAAAATGTACCCAACAAGGGTCTCCATAGCGCCTAACCCTGTGACACCCGGACCGACCTGGCATTTTTTCCCCCTGAAAAAAGCCCAAGTCCCTCAGGGTACCAGAACAGCAGATCTGCATCCCCGGCGGACAACGGGTTTAACTGATCCGGACCAGCGTGACCAGAACCAGTCCCGTGCCCTAACCACGCCGACATGCCTACTCCAGGAGAAGGGGCAGATATGCGTGTTGATCTTAAAACATGAAAAGAAGGCGCCACCCAGCCGTTCGGTGCGAACCGCGCCCGGTGGCCCACCCCCAGGGCGTGAGGCCCCTCTACATATGTTCAGATCCATTCCGTCATCATTCCCCAGATATGAACGAGAATCCGTCGACAACCAACACAGGTCGTCGGAAGAGGAAAAACCTCCATCCCAGTTGCTTTATAAAAACGCTGTTTTAACCCCAAGCAACCAAGGCACGCCAGTCAGTCGCCTGATGTTCAACAGAACACCCCGAGCTAGCACTATACGTGCGTCGGGACACAACCACATCAATAAACAGGCTAGTTAGACCTGTCATTGAATCCCCAAGGCGCCCAGGGGAACGACAAGAGGGGTGTGATGCTTCCTAACCCCAACTCTTTTTAATAAAAAAGAAGGAAGCACCAACAGCATGAATCCCAGTCTGCACAGCCGGGAGTAAAAACTATTTATATTTTTACATCCAGTCACCTCTTACTTAGAGGGTTTAGACCGAAATTCCCCAGAAAGCCTTCCCACATGAGTCGTAGCATGAAAAAGACATGGCAACTGTGAGTCACGTGACCAACTGACTCAAGTTACACATAAAATCGAGCGTAGCAGACCCGTAAGCCCTACGTTCTAACCCGACACTTTGACACCACAGACCTTACGTAAAGATCTAACTCACGGAAGCCGTCGTCATAGCAACGTACTCGTATGCTATGACGGGGGAAACCCCGCACACAACTCCTGTTTGTAATAGGAGCCGCGTCAGGACAACCCTTCCCCCCCCCCCCCCCCTCCCCAGCCAAGGCGTTGAACGGCTTGGCCCTGACTGGCCCAACAGGAGATGAGAAAACCCCCTTGACCAATCAAGTGGGAAGGAGGGGTTTATTCGGCACCCCCTCACAAAAACCCTTCCTCCTACACACAATAACAACTGTAGCATATGAGACCTTTGGTAGAATGCTAATGCATAGCGCAAGCTAATACAATGCACGCTACCCACAGACTGTGAACAGGGTTTTACAACAAAACCAAGTCGTGTGTGTGTGTGAATCCTACACCCGCATCCCATGTTGTACATAGAAAAACACTGACAGAGAGTATAACGGCTAGGCCGTGGAACGTGTGTATACGAGTATTACTGCAACTAACACAACAGTGTTGTGGATCAACATTACTTTGCGTGTAAGCAACAGATCATACAACCAGCTTCTACCTGCATGTGGAGCGTCAGGCCAAGATAGAAACCTTTCTATAACTGAGTGTATGCTGCAGACCTTGCTTAATCTCATAACACGAACGTAACTCATCCCTCAATGTATACAATGCAGATTCACATTTCGCAACCTCATCATATGTTTTGGTGAAGAAACACACAGTTTGTTTAGCCAAAAAATACAGTCCCCCTTTTAGGGGACTTTTTATTTAGGCAACAATATTATATGAGAGGGCCGGGGAGGGGTACAGAGGGGACCACAGGGGAAAAAGTCACTGTATTTTAGCGGCGTCTGCTGCCTCGAGCCGCTCGGGCTTTGCCACCCCGAGAAGCCCCGGAGGGACGGTAGGCAATCGGTTGCTGGTCTCGTCGATCCCTACCGTCTCCTCCGGTCGTAGATGGGCCGGCTGCAGCAGTAGCACCATCTCTCCTCCTGGCCTTCTTTGACGGGCCAGCAGTGGCGGCGGAGGCAGTGGTAGGCACGGCGGAGGTAGCTCGACATCGTGGAAGCCTTCTGACTCCACCGGCGAGGACGGGAGGCGGAAAATGGGGTTGGAGAACGGATCTCTCCTCTGCCATCTCTCTGCATGTTGAGGTCATCAGCTGCAGGGCCTTCCCGAACAGTCCAGCATCGGAGAGGTTGGCCGTCAGAAGAGGGGCTCTCTTCTTCTCTGGCACACGGGCCTGCTCCAGCCAAGTTCAAGTTTCAAGTTTCTTTAATAGTTGTCATACAGAAGTACAGAATACTTTTATACAAAATGCTTCTTACTGTTACGCTCCAGAGACTGTGCAAGACAAGATAAGTATGAAATAGAATAACATAGTATAGCATGTAAATTAGAAGTAAAAAAAATGAGGTCACAGTGTTCAGTATAGGCATATGTACAATGTTCGATGCAGAATAGACGTAACTGAGTTACCATATAATATACAATATACTATGCAGTGTACTAATATACAATACTATACAATACTAGTTGTATACAAAAGTACTCCTGTAGTCTCGCGAGAGGTGCAGAAATGGGATTTGACGTCAGAGGAGACGCTCCGGTCTGCGTTTCACTGCAAAGACTGGAATGTGTTCCGCGACACAGATAACATTAATGTCTACACGGAAACAGTGCTGAACTATGTTTGTACTATGGTGGAAGAAACAATCCCCACTACCAAAATGAGAGTTTACCCAAATCAAAAACCCTGGGTAGACAAATCCGTCCGTGAAGCTCTGAGAGAGCGCACCAAAGCATACAACGACGGCCTAGTGGCAGGCAACATGAATGACCACAAGGTGGCGCGATACAACGTAAGGAGGACAGTGTCAGAGGCCAAACGGCGCTACAGGGATAAAATTGAACTCCAGTTTGAACAAGCTGACTCTAGAGCTATGTGGCAGGGGCTCAAAACGATGACAGACTACAAAGGCGCCTCCCTCAAACTGAACAGTGACATCTCCTTAGCAAATGACCTCAATACCTTCTATGCGAGGTTTGATGCTGGTAATAACAACACCAGCTCACAAGCCACGGCAATGGGGGGGGGGGGGGGTCGGCTGCTGATGGAGGCGCAGTGTTCAGGGTAACAGAGCATGAGGTGAGGCGGACCTTTAAAAAAGTGAATATCAGGAAGGCAGCAGGTCCGGACGGCATCCCCGGCCGCGTCCTAAAAGTCTGTGCCGACCAACTGGCCCCAGTATTCACTGACATCTTCAACCTGTCCTTAGAACAGGCTGTCATCCCCACCTGCCTGAAGAAGTCCACTATTATCCCTGTACCCAAAAAATCCAAGCCTGCTTGCCTCAACGACTACCGCCCTGTAGCTCTCACCTCCATAGCCATGAAGTGCTTTGAGAAGCTAGTAAAGGGCTACATCTGCTCCTCCCTCCCCATCAACATGGACCCCCTGCAATTTGCATACCGCCCCAACAGGTCCACGGAGGACGCCATAGCCCATGTGCTGCACACAGCAGCATCACACCTGGACAAGAGGCAGGGGAACTATGTGAGAATGCTATTCATCGACTACAGCTCGGCATTCAATACCATAGTCCCCTCCATACTCATAGCCAAGCTCAGGGACCTGGGCTTGAACTATGACCTCTGCCAGTGGGTCTTGGACTTCCTGACTGGCAGACCCCAGGTGGTGAGAGCAGGCAACTGCACCTCCTCATCCATCACCCTCAACATAGGGGCCCCCCAGGGCTGTGTTCTGAGTCCCCTCCTCTACTCCCTGTACACACACGACTGTGTGGCTCAGCGGAGTAGCAATACAATCATCAAATTTGCTGACGACACAGTGGTGGTGGGCCTGATCTCTGCCAACGACGAGAGGGCCTACCTGGAAGAGGTCAAGGTCCTGGCGGGATGGTGCCAGGAAAACAGCCTCTCCCTGAACGTCAGCAAAACAAAAGAGATGATTGTGGACTTCAGGAGGTCGGGGGTCAAGGACTACAGCCCCCTCAGCATCGACGGGGCACCGGTTGAGAGAGTCAACAGCTTTAAGTACCTCGGAGCCTACATATCCGAGGACTTGACATGGACCACACACATTGACAGTGTTGTGAAGAAGGCACGACAACGCCTCTACTTCCTCAGGAGCCTAAGGAAGTTCCAAGTCAGTCAGAAGATCCTTAAGAACTTCTACTCATGTACAATAGAGAGCATCTTGACCGGCAACATCACCTCCTGGTTTGGGAATAGCACTGCACAAGACCGAAGCAGACTACAAAGAGTGACACGTTCAGCCGAACGCACAATTGGAGGGGGGCTCCCCACCCTCCAGAACATTTACAACAAGCGTTGCAAGGGCAAGGCTAAGAGAATCATTAAAGACTCCAGTCACCCGAACAACTGCCTCTTTGAACTGCTGCGGTCAGGCAAGCGATACCGGAGTCTCAAGGCGAGCACAGAAAGACTCAGAAGAAGCTTCTATCCCCAGGCCATCAGGCTGCTAAACGAACAATGAATGAACACTACACAACAACAACCACCATAGATCCTCCCCTACACAACAACAACCACCAAACGCACATAGCACACACATCCACACGCACACACTCACTTTAAACAAACACACTGTAGCACCCACTCCACACACTTTATAGCACACACCCACTTTAAACAAACACACTGTAGCACCCACTCCCCACACTTTATATTTATTGATGAAGGATTGCACTACAACTCGTACACCTTACTGTAAATTGTACCTAAATTGTACCTCATCCCATTTCTGCTTTGCACTATATAGTACTGTACATTAGTACACTGCATAGTATTGTATATTATATGGTAACTCAGAACATTGTACATATGTCTATACCGAACACTGTGACCTCATTTTCTTCTTCTAAACTACATGCTATACTATGTTATTTGATACTATCTTGTCTAGCACAGTCTCTGGAGCGTAACAGTAAGAAGCATTTTGTATGAAAGTATTCTGTACTTCTGTATGACAACTATTAAAGAAACTTGAAACTTGAACTATATAGTGCAAGGCAGAAATGGGATGAGGTGCAATTTAGGTACAATTTACAGTAGGTGTACGAGTTGTAGTGCAAATCCTTTATCAATAAATATAAAGTGTGTTTGTGTGATCTAAAGTGTGGAGAGTGGGTGCTGCAGTGTGTTGTTTGTTTAAGTGAGTGTGTGCGTGTGGGTGTGTGTGCTGTGTGCATTTGATGGTTGTTGCATAGTGTTTATTGTTCGTTTAGCAGCCTGATGGCCTGGCGATAGAAGCTTCTTCTGAGTCTTTCTGTGCTCGCCTTAAGACTCCGGTATCGCTTGCCTGACCGCAGAAGTTCAAAGAGGCAGTTGTTCGGGTGGCTCGAGTCCTTAATAATTCTCTTAGCCTTCCCTGTGCACCGCTGCACTCTCTTAGCCTTCCCCCTGCAAAGGTGGCGCTGGATCAGAGTAGCCAGGGCGCGCACTTTCCCAGCGGCTATGGCCTGCACCTGAGTCAGATGCAGGACAGCTCCTGCCGCCTGGGTGAGCTGATCATGTTGTACCGCGGTCAGCTCCGCGCCGCCCGTCATTATC
This sequence comes from Notolepis coatsorum, assembly GCF_963971535.1. Lineage (NCBI taxonomy): Eukaryota > Metazoa > Chordata > Actinopteri > Aulopiformes > Paralepididae > Notolepis > Notolepis coatsorum. Next base: position 4,877,844 of record NC_140179.1, on the reverse strand, counting down.
CCAGATACAAATCTAGCCAGCTGTGCGACATTAGACGCAGCAGCCAGCGACTGTGTACCCGTGACGAACGACTGGTCACTCCAATACGCCAATCGCCTAGCCGATTTTCCCTGGAGAACCGGCTTGCATAACGGTTCCCACACCACATCCGGACAGAGGAGAGCGGCCATCGGCCTATCAAGCCGTGGCACACCCTCTCTCATACCTTCAACCAACCCCGCCACCCGCGTAACTGGTACGTAGGCGGGAGTAAGGCCCATGATGTGAGACACCACCTGGCCCCGACGAACATAGGCCCCCATTGAGACAACGTCCACCCCTCTCACCGGGCGACGCTGCCAGAGATGACCTATGAGATCATCGGGGGCAGGAGCAGGCAATGGCTGCGGCAGCGGCACGCCGTTTGCAGCGGCCGCTACTGCCATGAGCTCGGGGAACAAAGCCTGCAGTTCCCCCTGCAGACCTTCCTCCACCGAACCCGCATCCCTCACATGCAGCAGGCTTCGACCGGTTGAGGAGCCACAGTCTGATGTGGCTGATAGCAGGGCATCCTGCCGATGAGGCCGAGGTGGTTCCCCGACATCCTCGAACAAGGCGCCCCAAGGAGACATTTCACCCCCCTCCAGTGTTACCTGGACGGGTGGGATACTCGCCTCCACTGGGCCTTCAAACAAAAATCCGTCCGACTCTACCATGTAATCCTCAGTTTCCATAGGGCATGCAGAGACCGACGCATCCTCGCTGGTCTCCAGCAATTCCCCAAACCCAGGCCGTTCACGTCTGCAGGACACCATCTAGCGACGTGAACGAGCAGACGCGAAAAGTTTGCGTCGCAAATCCTCCGGGACCAAAGGAACCGGCCGCTCAAGAATGGACGATTCCCCGGAAGCAGAGGAACCAGAGTCGGGACCAGGCCATCGCCGGGGCGACGGCACCGGTGCACCGGCTCCTCGGAGAGGCAAACTACCCATCGGCTGTCTCCCGGGCTTGGCTGGCAACCACGAAAGTGGCAACAGCCCCGCACCAGAACGCACGACGGAGGCGGGAATGGAGAACCGCTGGTGAAGAGTGGGTCTACGACTCTCCGAGGTAGACATTATGACTTAGATTTTTCTCTTGAATATTTATGAGAGAAGAAAAAAATAAGCACAATGTAAACACGTCTCAACTTTCTTCAACTAGCAACCTCGTCAAGTGGGGATCTACCAAAGGCACTTCCTTGTGGTGAAAGCGAAGAAGGAGGCGAGTAGGTGGCCACACACCTGCTTATGAAGGTAAGCTGATAGGGGTGTGGTCAGACGAATATTGGGATGTAAAGGTACATTGTGGAATTTTTATTCAGTGCGCGTGCCCAGGCGAGGTACAGTGCAGAGAGTGACGCCGAGCGAGAGCAACAGTGTTGCAGACGAGTGCCTTTATGCTTCTGCAAACATAGATGAAACTTCCCTTCTCAACCAACCCATTGATAACAAGCAGAAAAATAAGCATAATTTTTACTTCCGGGCGGGGGGTTTCAAAATAAAAGAGCGACGTCTAAAAGCACCATAAATACGTTTATTTTGTACAATATCTAACGTTAACACGAACCTAAACTAATCTAAAGTTATTATGGTCTTATTCATAAAGCAGTCAATGATTCTCTCCACCTCACATTCCTTTCAACTATCTCCCTCTACCTCTCTCTCTCCACCTCTCTCTCCCTCTACCTCTCTCTCTCCACCTCTCTCTCCCTCTACCTCTCTCTCTTTCTCCACTCTCTCCACCTCTCTCTCCCTCTACCTCTCTCTCTCCACCTCTCTCACTCTCTCCACCTCTCTCTCCCTCTACCTCTCTCTGCCTCTCTCTCCACCTCTCTCTCTCCACCTCTCTCTCTCCCTATACCTCTCTCCCTCCACCTCTCTCTCTCTCACTCTCTCTCCACCTCTCTCTCCCTCTCTCTCCCCTACCTCTCTCTCTCCAACTCTCTCTCTCTCCACCTCTCTCTCTCACTCACTCTCTCTCCCCTACCTCTCTCTCTCCACCTCTCTCTCCCCTACCTCTCTCTCCACCTCTCTCTCCCTCTACCTCTCTCTCTCCACCTCTCTCTCACTCCCTCTACATATCTCTCTCCACCTCTCCCTCTCTCTCTCCACCTCCCTCTCCACCTCTCTCTCCCTCTACCCCTCCCCCTCCACATCTGTCTCTCTCTCTCACTCTGTCTCTCATCTCTCACTCTCTGTTTCTAGACCAGTGTGTGTTTCATGTGTTGTCAAGGTTCTGACCTGTTATGATCAGACATATTAATATTACACAGAATCGGTAACTTAGTCTAGAATATAATAATCTACCACTCTATCTATCTATCTATCTATCTATCTATCTATCTATCTATCTATCTATCTATCTATCTATCTATCTATCTATCTATCTATCTATCTATCTATCTATCTATCTATCTATCTATCTATCTATCTATCTATCTATCTATCTATCTATCTATCTATCTATCTATCTATCTATCTATCTATCTATCTATCTATCTATCTATCTATCTGTCTGTCTGTCTGTCTGTCTATCTGTCTGTCTGTCTGTCTGTCTGTCTGTCTGTCTGTCTGTCTGTCTGTCTGTTTGTCTGTCTGTCTGTCTGTCTGTCTGTCTGTCTGTCTGTCTGTCTGTCTGTCTGTCTGTCTGTCTGTCTGTCTGTCTGTCTGTCTGTCTGTCTGTCTGTCTGTCTGTCTGTCTGTCTGTCTGTCTGTCTGTCTGTCTGTCTGTCTGTCTATTCTTGGGGGTGATGATGTCATCATGGGACCATTTGCAGAGTTCTCAGCGGCCAACAGTGTTACTCTGGGGTGAAACACAGGGCATGGCCTCATCACTGCTGTGTTAGAGAGAGAGAGAGAGAGAGAGAGAGAGAGAGAGAGAGAGAGAGAGAGAGAGAGAGAGAGAGAGAGAGAGAGAGAGAGAGAGAGAGAGAGAGAGAGATGGACAAGTGACAGAGAGATACAGGGAAGAGAGAGAGGGGGGGTGAGAGATAGGGGGGATGTCCATCCATATAATGTGTTGCCGTAAATGTGTGTTTCCTGACACACACACACACACACACACACACACACACACACACACACACACACACACACACACACACACACACACACACACACACACACACACACACACACACACACACACACACACCCACAGACAGACACACACACACACACTGACAGACACACACACACACACACACACACACACACACACACACAGGTATGAAGCTATAGCAGGTCATAAAAACAGAGTCCAAATGCAGAGAGGGGGGGGGGGTGTTAACCCATGGATAACCTTGCTATGTAGTCTTGTCGGGGTCCGGGGAGTGTGGTGTGTGTGTGCCTTGTGGTGTGTATGTGTGTGTGTGTGTGTGTGCGTGTGTCTTGTGGTGTGTATGTGTGCGTGTGTCTTGTGGTGTGTGAGTGGTGTGTGTGTGTGTGTTCTTGTCCCGGTTCCTTGGTTTGTGGCGACGACACTAAACACTAAAAGTTTCACTAAACACTAAAATGTTCTCACTGCTTCCGCTAAACCCCTCCCCCTTCTCCTCTCTCCCTGTCTCCAAATCTCTGTCTGTCTCTATCTATCTCTGTCTCTCTATCTTCTATGATCCCTCTCTCTCTCTATCTCTCTATCTATCCATCCATCTGGCTCTCTCTCTCTCTGTCTCTCTATCTAACCCTCTGTCTGTCTCTCTATCTAACTCCCTGTCTCTCTAATATCTCCCTGTCTCTCTGTCTGTCTCTCTCTATCTATCCCTCTGTCTCTGTATCTCCCTGTCTCTCTATCTATCTCTCTGTCTGTCTCTCTCTATATCCATATGTCTGTCTGTCTGTCTGTCTGTCTGTCTGTCTGTCTCTCTCTCTCTCTCTCTCTCTCTCTCTCTCTCTCTCTCTCTCTCTCTCTCTCTCTCTCTCTCTCTCTCTCTATTCCTCTGTCTCTCTCTGACCCAGGTATGAACTCAGAAGATATCATTTTTTACAACAACAGCAGTGCTGATACAGACATAACAAGCATGTCATAATACTGAGAGCAGGAGAGAGAGAGAGGGAGAGGGAGAGGGAGAGGGAGAGGGAGAGGGAGAGGGAGAGGGAGAGGGAGAGGGAGAGAGAGAGACAGAGCGAGAGAGCGAGAGGGAGAGGGAGAGGGAGAGACAGAGAGAGAGAGAGAGAGAGAGAGAGAGAGAGAGAGAGAGAGAGAGAGAGAGAGAGAGAGAGGTTAAAGTCTATAGATTAGAACGAGGGCAATCAGGGGGCACAGTAGTCAGAGGTTGAGGGGCCTCCTGGAGAGAGAGCACAGCATTCCATTAAATTATCATTACAAATATCATTCATAATTATTACACCTATTTCATAATTATAGTATAATACTACTAGATATAAACTCACTATATAGATAACCAACACCTAATTATATTATATTCTACTAATCTACTAGATATAAACTCACTAGATAACCAACACCTAATTATATACTACTACTAGATATTCCTTAATTCTGTAAAGTAGGTCCGCTATTTCCCTTTGACAGAATCACTGGTAATGGTTTAAAATGTATGTTAATGTGTTTATAGCCATATATTTGTAATCCTGATGTGAATATCTTCATGTAGCTCTAATTGCCAACTAATAAATTAAATCACAAGTTTAACCTTGAATGAACCTGGCAAAAACAACGGCACATATAAGAGTCCTCCTGTTATACTGGTGGTGGTGAGAGGCACAGGGATTAGGAGAGAAGGGGGATTAGGGAATTCTTCAATTTTAGAAAGAGGTGTATTTACATTTTCACAAACGCAGACAGAGAGTTGAAAATGCCTTTAAAAAGCCGTTGGGTCAGAAGCCCCCGGGCAATTCAGCTAATAGCTGTGTAAATGAGTGCGCGTGTGCGTGCGTGCGTGTCCCATTGTGTGCGGGGGAATTATCACCTTTCACTGTGAACTCTGCTAGATTGTCCCGCGTGTAACAAGAGGCACGAATTAAGTGACAAATGGTTGAGACCTCTCTCTGTCCTCTCTTCTCTCCCCCCTCTCTTTCTCTATCGCCCTCCTCTCTCTGTCCTCTCCTCTCTCCCCCTCTCTTTCTCTCTCTCTCTCTCTCTCTCTCTCTCTCTCTCTCTCTCTCTCTCTCTCTGTCCTCTCCTCTCTCCCCCCTCTCCTCTCTCCCCCCTCTCTTTCTCTCTCTCTCTCTCTCTCTCTCTCTCTCTCTCTCTCTCTCTCTCTCTCTCTCTCTCTCTCTCTCTCTATCTCTATCTCTATCGCTCTCCCCTCTCTCTCTCTCTTTCTCTTTCTCTCTCTCTCTCTATCGCTCTCCCCTCTCTCTCTCACTATCTCTCTCTCTCTCTCTCTCTCTCTCTCTCTCACTATCTCTCTCTCTCTCCTCTCGGTCTGACCCCCCTAGCTCTCTCTCCTCTCTGTTTCAATTCGATTCAGTTCATTAGAACTCATTGGTATTAAATTAAAGTAGATAATGATAATAATAATAATAATAATAATAATAATAATAATAATAATAATAATAATAATAATAATAATAATAATAATAATAATAATAATAATAACGTCGCTGAAGAAGCGTCAACATAAAACACACGTGTGTGTGTGTACGCGTGTGTGTGTGTACGTGCGCGCCGCGCGGGTGTGTGCGTCTCTCCCTCCCTCCCGAGCCCAGGGGGGGGGGGGGGGGGCGGGGCTCGACGTCACACCCCCACAATTAAAGATGAACTTTGGGTGAACTAATTGATCGGAGGTTACTTGTCGCGGGGAAGGTGTCCCGGCTCCCCGGGGAGAGGCAGAGGGAAGAGAGGCTATAAAGCCCGGTGTCCACAGCCCGGTCCCCTTCAGTAGCAAACAACACTCCTCCTCCCGGGCAGCGCGCAGACAGACAGAGAGACACCATCCACTACCGTCTCCACTTTACCTCCTGAAGAAACACCTGAAACCACGACAGGACGCTGGTTCTTCACTTGACTTGAACCTACAAACTACTTCTTGGTCTCTTGTGTGTTTGGAACACAAGTATCATCATCAGGACCCCGCGAACAGAACAGGAAACAGAAGCCCGTCTCCTTTAGGGAAGTTATTTGTGTTGTTTCTCCTCCGCGCTCCTCTCCTCTCCTGCGCCCACCATGGCCGTGAGCACCCTGCTGGCCACCTTCCTGTGCACCGTCGTGCTGCCCGTGCTGCTGTTCCTGGTGGCGGTGCGCCTGTGGGAGGTGTACATGCTGCGGGGCCGGGACCCCCGCTGCCCCCGGCCGCTGCCCCCGGGCTCCATGGGCCTGCCGTTCATCGGGGAGACGCTCCAGCTCATCCTGCAGGTAGGAGCTCTCTCTCTCACCTTTTACATTTAGTCATTTAGCTGCTGTACAGTTGTACAGTTTCTCCGTCAAATGTATATACTCTCTCTTTTTTACTGACTCTTTTTGTATCACAAACTGTACTGTATTTGTAAATCTGGTATGTCATAAATGTAGCGGACAGCGGTACTGTCTATCCAGGGGTGTAAAGTACTTGAGTGATTGTACTTCGTTACAATACTGTTAAGTACTGTTTTGGGGGATTTGTACTTTACTCGAGTATTATTAGGTTTGTATACTTGTACTTTTACTCAATTACATTTCAGAGAGAAAAAAAACATACTTTTTACTCCTTGCATTTAAAATGCAGACCTATACAAAGTACAAATATCGCAGGTCCAACCATTTTAATTAGTATATTTTGTTTCTCTGGCCGAACTAACGTCAATGCTATTAATCCTGCAATGTCGAACCAAAAAAAATAAATAACTAAACCCCTAATTTTGTTCAAGGCTGTAGTTTGGCCAACTTTACAACTGGATGCTGTGATGTGAATGCCGTCCATGTTAGTTTACCTTGACATGTTTTTTCAAATTCGATGGAGAAGTGCATTAAATCATTTTAATGCAAAAAAAGTGTCCTCTGTAATTTCAGTATTGTCTATCACAGAACACATTCCATTGTCTGCTTGGTTTCATCCCAGCCTTTAAACACCAGCTGATGATTTCACTAATTGGCTCACCTCCTCACCTGGTGCAATGTGTAGTTAAAATAAAAACTTGGCCCGTGATGGAATGAGTGAGTGAGACCCCCTGGTCTATTCCTTGCAATAAAAAAAGTGTTTCCTTTAACTTTTTAGTACTTAAGTACATTTAAAGGTAGAAACGTTTTGACTTTTACTCAAGTGTGTTTTTAGCCAGATACTCTGACTTTTACTTGAGTACGATTTTGAGACGGTACCCATACTTTCACTTTCTGGGTACTTTTTACACGCCTGTGTCTATCTGTATGTCATAAATGTTATGAATTGAAAATGGGGGACCCTGATGTAAACAAGACTAAAGTCTTTCTCTGGTCTGCATCCCCTTAACAATTGTATGTATTGAGCCGTACTGTATTGTACCCATTCATTCAATCAATCAGCTGACTCTTTTATCCAAAGCGACTTATACAAGTTCTCTACGACAAGCCATCAGGAAGGGCACAACTCTATCAGCTGAGTAACAATGTTCATCAAAGTGTTGAGTGCTACAGTGTAGGTTAGTTTATTAGGACAAGTGCATGACAGTAAGGTTCGTTAGGGTTCGAGTCGTTTTTAGCGCACTTGATTTGACTAACAAGTTAATGCAATTTTAGCACTTAAAAGTTCACTGTTGTGCTATATAAGTTTATGAAACAAAACAAAAAAGTGGAATATCTGCTTTAGAAACTTAAAAGAGTTTTTAGCACGAAGAGAGTTTAAATGCATGTCTACAATTTTGTTTGTGTGAAAGTGGTCCGTGAGCCTACTTGGATAAAACTGTCTGGGTTTTCTACATATAATTATGTTTCCTACATAGAATTACACGTTTCCTACATAGAATTACATGTTTCCTACATAGAATTACATGTTTCCTACATAGAATTACATGTTTCCTACATAGAATTATGTTTCCTTTATAATTCTGGATAGAGCTGCTGAACAGATACTCTCTCTGAATGTGATACCAATGTTTTTTACCATGTCACCAAATTTACCAAAAAAATAAATATATATATATATCAGCCCTATGATAGAACTGTAAATAATTTTTTTTCTTCATAGAATGTCTTCATCCTGTGAAAAGGTCTAATGATCTCATGCGTCTCAAGTCGTTTGATTGATTGATTGAAAACTTAACAGATTGCAGAATGGGTACAGTACAGTACAGCTCAATACACACATACAATTGTTAAGGGGATGCAGACCAGAGAAAGACTTTCGTCTTGTTTACATCGGGGTCCCCCATTTTCAATTCATAATGACATGATTGTCTTTAATATTTATTTTATAGTCTTCAACATTTATATGTTTTATAAATGTAACCTTTTCTAATCACTCTCTCTCTCTCATCCCTGTCTATCCCCCTCTCTCTACCCCCCTTCCCTCCACTCTGTCTTCCCCCTCTCTCTCTGTCTCCCCCCTCTCTCTGTCTCCCCCTCGCTGTCTCTCTCCCCCTCTCTCTCTCCCCCCCTTCCCTCCCCTCTGTCTCCCCCCTCTCTCCCCCTCTCTCTCTACCCCCCTTCCCTCCCCTCTGTCTCCCCCCTCTCTGTCTATCCCCAGAGGAGAACGTTTCTGCGTATGAAGAGACAGAAGTATGGCTACATCTATCGGACCCACCTGTTTGGGAACCCCACTGTGCGTGTGACCGGGGCGGATAATGTCAGACAGATTCTCCTGGGTGAGAACCGCCTGGTCTCCGCTCAGTGGCCCGCCTCCGTGCGCACCATCCTGGGGTCCCACGCGCTGTCCAACGTGCACGGAACCCAGCACAGGAACAAGAAGAAGGTACGTTTGGGTTTGAGTATAGATTCCTTTAGTATGTAGTAAAGTTGGCACAGGTCTGGTCCAATGCGTCTAACATGCTTTGCATCCTCGCCGTTCCTAAATCTCTTATCAGCTTTTAAATATTTCTGTCTGTTATCAAAGTATTCAAGCCTATTATCAGCTCGCATTAATCTAGGACTTGTCCTTGGTGCTATTAACTGCAAAGTAAATTGGATTTGAATAAAAATGTATACTCAAAACGTCAAAGATCCTTGGCTGAAGGTGTTGCTGGCAATACTCTTCATTGATTATACTTTACTCCGTCACATAGGCTCATCAGTTATGCAAACCATGTCATGTATCCAAATGCATAATTAGCTATACATTTTCCAATCCAATATCTAAATCCAATTTTTTTTTAAACCTCATAACAAAACTACATCCAAACCCGGAAAGGTCTGGTGCTTCTCCGAACAGGACAATCACTGGATCACACTGATCATCTTTTAGTTTTCTTTATTTGGGTACAACCACAGCGTTTTTTGAAGCAATGGCGTCTTCCCCAGGGTAGACTAATAATCGTATATTTATCTATTATTAAAGAGATTTGCACTACATTCATACCTCATTTGCACCCAAGTTTTGTACCTCTGCATTCTACCTCACTGTTCACTCATTTGACTCTGTATTGTATATTGTGTACTTTACCTACTTTTTACTTCTTAATTTTTTTGTACTTACTTTATACAGAAACAAGCATTTCATTATAAAGTATTTTGTTCTGACAAATAATAAACAAACTTGAACTTGACTATAATCCTAACCCCCCCCCCCCCCCCCCCCTCCTTCTCGCTCCTCCAGGCCATCATGCAGGCGTTCTCCAGGGAGGCGTTGGAGCACTACATCCCGGTGATCCAGGAGGAGGTGCGCGCCGCGGTGAGGGAGTGGCTGGCCCCCCGGGACTCCTGCGTGCTGGTCTACCCCGAGATGAAGAGGCTGATGTTCCGCATCGCCATGCGCATCCTGCTGGGCTTCACCCCGGAGCAGATCACCACCGACGAGCAGAAGCTGGTGGAGGCCTTCGAGGAGATGATAAAGAACCTCTTCTCGCTGCCCATCGACGTTCCCTTCAGCGGCCTCTACCGGGTAAGACGGCGAGATGATGATGATGATGATGATGATGGAGGACGAACTAGAAAGGTCCCGCTGGGTTCTGGATTTATATGCAGCGGGTGTGAATGTTGTCAACGTGACCAATGTTGACTGAACTTGGTATTCCTTATTATTATTGTTGTATGTCGGTGAATAAAAATAGTCAACGGTCAGTTATAATAATAATAATAATACATTTCAATACATTTTATTGTAATGAAAACTGGTACAAACCAACCAACCACCTCAAGCCTGCTCTTCTACACCCTCCCTGTCCCCCCCCCGCCCCCCCTCCCTGCCCCCCCCCCTGCCCTGTCCCAGGAACTTCATCCAATCAGATTTTTATAACAAAAACGATCAATTGTAAACTGTAAAAAAAAAAATCGAAATGCCAATAAAACTCTCTCTCTCTCTCTCTAGGGTTTGAAAGCGAGGAACTTCATCCATTCTAAGATCGAGGAGAACATTAAGAAGAAGGTTGAAGACTGTGAAGGAGAATCTAAACACAGAGACGCTCTTCAGCAGCTCATCGACAGCAGCAAGAAGAGCGGAGAACCAATCAGCATGCAGGTATTATTATTATTATTATTATTATCATTCCTATGGCCTCCCCACTACTCGGGCAAGGCCAACCACCCATGTCAGCCAGATGGTGGCGCTATAATGACAAACCAAACTTAACCCTCTCACTACCACACTACAGAAGGTTAACCTTTCACTACCACACTACAGAAGGTTAACCTTTCACTACCACACTACAGAAGGTTAACCTTTCACTACCACACTACAGAAGGTTAACCTTTCACTACCACACTACAGAAGGTTAACCCTTTCACTGTCACGTGACAAAGGTTTAACCCTTTCACTACCACACTACAGAAGGTTAACCTTTCACTACCACACTACAGAAGGTTAACCGTCTGTAGTGTGACAGTAAAGGGTTTACCTTCTGTAGTGTGGCAGTGAAAGGGTTAAACCTTTGTCACGTGACAGTGAAAGGGTTAACCTTCCGTATTGTCGCAGTGAAAGGGTTAAAATGCCGTAACTCGCACACACATCCGGTCCGAGTGACCTGAAACTCGATCATCCACATTATTATCGTGTGTACACTTATTACTGTAATCAGTACTGCATGAGTCCCAGGGTGAGCAGCTCCTGATAATCTGACCCCATCTCTCTCCAGGCTATAAAGGAGTCGGCCACGGAGCTCCTGTTCGGGGGCCATGAGACCACGGCCAGCACAGCCACCTCTCTGATCATGTTCCTGGGGCTGAACCCCGAGGTGGTCGACAAGATGAGACAGGAACTCATGGACAAGGTAACTAGTCACCTAACTATCACTACTACTACTAGTAGTAGTAGTATGTTAGTACCAGTAAGATATAGATCGGAAGTGATTGTTTTGTACTCTCCCCTAGTTTGTTAACTATGTGCCCTCGAGCAAGGCATTTGAATGATAATGATCCTGGATAATTTTAATTTCTTCCAGCTTCATACCAGTCATTCCATTGACTCATGTTGTCAATTAGAGTGTGTGTGTGTGTGTGTGTATGGAGGTAGAGCAGTCGTCTGGTAATCCAGAGGTTCCTGGTTCGATTGCCGCTCCTCCCGGGCAGCGTGTCTGACTAAGTGTCCTTGAGCAAGACACTTAACCCCTAACCCCTAATATATATGTGTGTGCATATGGAATGCTTCCTGTATGAGTTTAAGAATCTAAACCTTCTCTCTCTTCTCTCTCTCAGCAGGAGCAGGGCATGGATCTGCAGCTACTGAACATCGCGTCCTTGGCGCAGCTGAAGTACAGCGGGTGTGTCATCAAGGAGACGCTCCGGATTAACCCTCCGGTGCCCGGGGGCTTCAGGGTGGCCCTCAAGACCTTCGAGCTCAACGTAAGTTCCTGCTTTATTCCACAGCTTAGTGGAGGGAGACATGCGTACATACATACATTGATATATAAATATTCAGAATTGTAATCAGAAAGGTCTTTATTTTGCCAAACCCGTCCAATCTTTCGCCGTCGACTAAAGGCACACTTCTTCGATCGGTATAAAAAACTCTAACCCTAACTAACCGTACTGTCATGCACTTGTCCTAATAAACTAACCTACACTGTAGCACTCAACACTTTGATGAACATTGTTACTCAGCTGATAGAGTTGTGCCCTTCCTGCTGTCTTGTTGTACAGAACTTGTAAGTCGCTTTGGATAAAAGTGTTCAGCTAAATGACAAAATGTAAGTAGTTTTCACACGCAAGGAATTTGCTTTGTACGTTATCGGTGCGACATTAGCGGACAGACCTTAACGGACGGATAATGCAATAAAGAGGTGGAATAAAATAAAATGAAATATGAGCTAAGTTGAGCACGATAGAATAATCTAATTATGAAATAAAATATAGGCCAGGGCTGTACAACTGTAAACAAGAGGTTGAATACAATTAGATGGGATATGGATTAAATATAGCACAATAGAATATAGTAACATTTTAAGTAAAAAAAATAAAATAGCAGTGAGTGTGTGTGTATATAGCTGTTTTATATAGTTGTTTTTAGCCGAGACCAGCAGCTCTATAGGTCACTATCTGTTGGTCTGTTGGTCGGTTCACAAAGATGTCCCCACCCTCTAGTGGCCATACACCTCATCCTAGGAGGCTGGAATTGGGCATGAAGGTCAAGTGTGTGTGTGTGTGTTCATGCCAATTGGCAAAAAGTGGGCATGGAAACTGGAGGGTCATGGAAACTGGAGTGGCCTATCGCAAAAAAAGCTTCTAGCTTGTTTGCAAATTCAATGAGGTTCTGTTGAATCCTTCATCAATGCTTCTCCATGAGATCTGTGGCTGTGAGCTGCACTGTCACCCTTCCCCCCAACTATGGCCCTGTCCACACGAGCGTTTGGATTTAATATAACCGAAGTTTGAAAAAATAGAATCACTAAAGACACTTTCTAACTGCTGCTGTGACCCACTGTCACCTCCATTTTATATTGTAAACACTGTGAATCGGAACGTGCCTTATATATCTTATACCCTTTCAAAAAAAAATCTCTATTTTTACCTTGGCACTCTCTTGTATTTAAATTATATAAAAAAAAAACACAAGTATTGTGTGAAGGGCGGACTAGCAAAGTAGGATTTTCATTGTACGGCAAATTGTCTGTTTAACTGTGCACATGACGATAAACAATCTCTCTCTCTCTCTCTCTGTCGCCCAGGGTTACCAGATCCCCAAAGGCTGGAACGTCCTCTACAGCATCTGCGACACGCACGACGTGGCCGACATCTTCCTCAACAAGGAGGAGTTCCAGCCGGAGCGCTTCCTGTCCAAGCCGCACGACAGTGACTCCTCGTCCTCCTCCTCGTCCTCCTCCTCCTCGCGGTTCCAGTACATCCCGTTCGGAGGCGGCTCCAGGATGTGCGTGGGGAAGGAGTTCGCCAAGGTCCTGCTCAAGACCTTCCTGGTGGAGGTGGTCCTGCGCTGCGATTGGACACTTCTAAACGGACTGCCCACCATGAAGACCGGGCCCAGCGTCTACCCCGTGGACAACCTGCCCACCAAGTTCACCAGCTGCTCCGTACCAAAATAAACCCAACGGACTCTGTTCACACTGTAGCTAGCCCAGGGCTAACGGCCCTCTTAGCCGTAGCTTAAAAAAATGTAAATAAAAGGCAGCACTCTTCTATGCCTTTAAGGCTAATGCGGCTCTTAGCTCTGGGCTAAGTGCACACAGCCCTTTTAACACCTAGGCTAACCAGGCTTCTGGCTCTGGGCACACAGCCCTTTTAACTATAGGCTAACCAGGCTTCTGGCTCTGGGCACACAGCCCTTTTAACACCTAGGCTAACCAGGCTTCTGGCTCTGGGCACACAGCCCACCTAGGCTAACCAGGCTCTTAGCTCTGGGCTAATGGCACATAGTCTTTTTAACACCAAGGCTAACCAGGCTATTTGCCCTGGGCTCACAGCACACAGCCTTTTTAACACCAAGGCTAACCAGGCTCTTAGCTCTGGGCTAACAGCACATAGCCTTTTTAACACTAAGGCTAACCAGGCGCTTAGCTCTGGGCTAACAGCACATAGCCTTTTTAACACTAAGGCTAACCAGGCTCTTAGCTCTGGGCTAACAGCACATAGCCTTTTTAACACTAAGGCTAACCAGGCGCTTAGCTCTGGGCTAACAGCACACAGCCTTTTTAACACTAAGGCTAACCAGGCTCTTAGCTCTGGGCTAACAGCACATAGCCTTTTTAACACTAAGGCTAACCAGGCTCTTAGCTCTGGGCTAACAGCACATCGCCTTTTTAACACTAAGGCTAACCAGGCGCTTAGCTCTGGGCTAACAGAGCTTTCACACTGGCACATTCTAAAGTGGGCTAATCAGTTTATGAAGCAACTTGTACATATAGGGTGACCATTCCTGGTCTTCACATTAGGTGTGAAGATGAAGGGTTAATGAAGGGTCACCCTATGTACATATGAACTGTTGTAGATTTTGCAAATTATACATATATATTACGTTTTATATTTTGATATGTTAATATGGTGGATTTGTATATATCTTTCCCTTTTTTTTTACGATGAGTATAAACCATAGAATTTGAAATTGATGGAATTAAATGGTACACACAAGATGGCTGGCATAGAATGTTTGATGTTGGTTTGGTGCATGACATTCGTATCAATCATAGCATCATCAACCTTTTATTTATACTCAAAGAATTGAGGTCACCCTGATTTTCAATGTCATCGAGACTTTACAGACATTTCAATGCACACATTTCTGCAATATAACAATAATAAATATTAAAGGGGAACTATCTTATAAATGGCCTTTTTGAGTGTTTAGCATTGTTTCCTAGCTATGTGAACTTATATTAATATGATCTATGTCTCAAAATTCTCATATTGGCGCATTCTTCCAATTCTCCTCTCACAATATTCACCCTCACTGAACTGAGTCGTTTGAAAATGTGCCTATATGTGATGTCACAAAGACACTGCTGCATGTTAATGTTCAGGCGGGGCCGAGCCGGCGCAGTGGTTTAGGAGCCCAGGCTCAAAACAGCTCGAGATCTTGAGGTAGAAAAATGCTGTTTTTGAGGACTTGATTAGAAATACAAAACAATGAATAAAAAAAATATATATATTACAGAGGTGTTCCATAGACTCACAGGAATTGTGTAAAAGTGCCCAAATAGTGAAAGAAATAGTAAAATAGTTCCCCTTTAATAACTATATAGTATAAAATGAACATAGGCATGAAACCTGCATACAGATTGACAGAATAAAAAAAACAATTAATAAATTGCAGACATAAGAA
>NC_140179.1:4842552-4857552 GCF_963971535.1 Notolepis coatsorum | reverse complement strand
TCCCTGAAAAACTCCACCAAATGACGTAACCCAGAAGAGAAGAGACCTCTAGTGAACTACAGACACAGAGCAGACCTCTAGTGAACTACAGACACAGAGCAGACCTCTAGTGAACTACAGACACAGAGCAGACCTCTAGTGAACTACAGACACAGAGGAGACCTCTAGTGAACTACAGACACAGAGCAGACCTCTAGTGAACTACAGACACAGAGCAGACCTCTAGTGAACTACAGACACAGAGCAGACCTCTAGTGAACTACAGACACAGAGCAGACCTCTAGTGAACTACAGACACAGAGCAGACCTCTAGTGAACTACAGACACATAGGAGACCTCTAGTGAACTACAGACACAGAGGAGAGCAGACCTCTAGTGAACTACAGACACATAGGAGACCTCTAGTGAACTACAGACACAGAGGAGAGCAGACCTCTAGTGAACTACAGACACAGAGCAGACCTCTAGTGAACTACAGACACAGAGCAGACCTCTAGTGAACTACAGACACAGAGCAGACCTCTAGTGAACTACAGACACATAGGAGACCTCTAGTGAACTACAGACACAGAGCAGACCTCTAGTGAACTACAGACACAGAGCAGACCTCTAGTGAACTACAGACACAGAGGAGAGCAGACCTCTAGTGAACTACAGACACATAGGAGACCTCTAGTGAACTACAGACACAGAGGAGAGCAGACCTCTAGTGAACTACAGACACAGAGGAGACCTCTAGTGAACTACAGACACAGAGCAGACCTCTAGTGAACTACAGACACAGAGCAGACCTCTAGTGAACTACAGACACAGAGCAGACCTCTAGTGAACTACAGACACATAGGAGACCTCTAGTGAACTACAGACACAGAGCAGACCTCTAGTGAACTACAGACACAGAGCAGACCTCTAGTGAACTACAGACACAGAGCAGACCTCTAGTGAACTACAGACACAGAGCAGACCTCTAGTGAACTACAGACACAGAGCAGACCTCTAGTGAACTACAGACACAGAGCAGACCTCTAGTGAACTACAGACACAGAGCAGACCTCTAGTGAACTACAGACACATAGGAGAGCAGACCTCTAGTGAACTACAGACACAGAGCAGACCTCTAGTGAACTACAGACACAGAGCAGACCTCTAGTGAACTACAGACACAGAGGAGACAGACCTCTAGTGAACTACAGACACAGAGCAGACCTCTAGTGAACTACAGACACAGAGCAGACCTCTAGTGAACTACAGACACAGAGCAGACCTCTAGTGAACTACAGACACAGAGGAGAGCAGACCTCTAGTGAACTACAGACACAGAGGAGAGCAGACCTCTAGTGAACTACAGACACAGAGCAGACCTCTAGTGAACTACAGACACAGAGCAGACCTCTAGTGAACTACAGACACAGAGCAGACCTCTAGTGAACTACAGACACAGAGCAGACCTCTAGTGAACTACAGACACATGATAATTATCGGGCTGATTATGACGTCATCCCGATAAACCCGATAACGTTATTGATAGCTCCGATAATATAATATATTTTTTGGTAAAAAAAAATGCGTGTGGGTGAATTGGGATGAAGGGCGTTTGTTTTTACTGTAGGCTCCTCCCGTTTTGCCAGTACTGTGGTACGACTGATAGCGTGTGGTTTAGGAAGAGGGCGTTTTACACAAATCCAGTGCTCCCTTTCTTGGCTGTGACGTAGCCACGTAAGTTTCAGAAGCAGCGTTGATGTA
The DNA here is from genome assembly GCF_963971535.1 of Notolepis coatsorum. NCBI lineage: Eukaryota > Metazoa > Chordata > Actinopteri > Aulopiformes > Paralepididae > Notolepis > Notolepis coatsorum. The sequence continues at coordinate 4,855,809 of NC_140179.1, read as the reverse complement.
AACAAAGATGGCGTCAGTAGTGTGGAATAGTTTCAGAGGAAAAAAGTTTGCTTGCTATTTGTAACAAATGCAATGCAGAAGTTCCACGAGGAGGGAAAAGGGCAACAACTTATAATACATCCAACCTAACAAGTCACCTGCAACATCACCACCGCTACGATGGTGTGTTAAAAGCCTACGACGACGCGCAAGCAGCTAAAGCTGCTGCAAATCTAGCCCCTTTCATGACTGTGATGCAACCCTTGGTTGAATACGCAGTCACTTATTGCTCCGTAGTAGCCAGGTTAATTTGCACCACCAAGCACTGCTTAAAAGCTAGCGGCTTGAGCCCTTGGGTCATTTCTGTCAAACTTCTTTAATTTAGCAAACTCCTCGTCAATAGGTACAAGCGCCGCAGGTTCCTTTGTAACTGGCTTTGGATTCACAGCAGCTTTAGCTGCTCGCGCGTCGTCGTAGCGGTGGTGATGTTGCAGGTGACTTGTTATGTTGGATGTGTTATTGACGGATTGTGAATTTTCTGATTCAAATTATATTTATTTGGAAAAATAAATATGGTCACTTTATCAGTCAAAACTGTTGTCTTGGCTTTGTTTTGTTCATAGTAGTAACACTCATGTCATGATAAATCTGGTTAGGTCAAAACTACAGGAATATACATTTAAAAAATATATATTATAATACAATAAATATCGGTTATCGGTATCGGCCTTGAGGAGCAGAAAGTTATCGGTATCGGGGTCAAAAAATCAATATCATGCACCCCTAACACACACGCACACACACACACACACACACACACACACACACACACACACACACACACACACACACACACACACACACACACACACACACACACACACGCACACACACCCAGAGCAGAGACGTGATGCAGGTCTGCAGGATCTCACACCTCGCTGTCACAACTCTTCCCTTTGAAGACGGAGGAAGGAGGGAGGACACTGTCCCCAAGAAGACTCAATAACCTGCTGTCCAATAGCCTGACGACAGGAAGGAAACACACACACACACACACACACACACACACACACACACACACACACACACACACACACACACACACACATACTGTATACACACACACACACACACACATTTACACATACACACACACATACATGCACACACACACCACGCACACACACACACACACACACACACACCTCGCACACACACACACACACACACACACACATACTGTATACACACACACACACACACATACACACACACACACACACACACACCATGCACACACACACACACACACACACACACACACACACACACACACACACACACACACACACACACACACACACACACACACACACACACACACACACACACACACACACACACACACACACACACACACACAGCACAAGGCAAACTAGAGAAACATCTACAGAAATAACGTTTAGCAACAATCTTCACACATCCACTAAAAAAAGGAAGTTTAAAAGATCTATCTCAGGATTCTATGAATTGATAATAATAATAATAATTAAAAAAAAGGAGATATTGATTGTTTTGGATCTTTTTACCTGCCCTACTTCTATGGTGTAACTCTTCCCAGGGAGATCTTTGAGCAAGATAACTACAGTCCTATCCCCGTGGAGACCGAGGAGGAATACAGACTGGTGGTCAGCCGCTTCCCTTTCCACGACGCTGAGATAGAAAAGGTTTGTAGTTCAAATGTTTTCCAAAACACACTGGATAGGGGCTTGAGTCATTGATTTGTTTGATTTAAAGTGATATGTGCATCAGTTAATCAATCAATCAAGTCATTCAACTAATACTATTTGTGTGCGTGCGTGCGTGTGTGTGTGTGTGTGTGTGTGTGTGTGTGTGTGTGTGTGTGTGTGTGTGTGTGTGTGTGTGTGTGTGCGTGCGTGCGTGTGTGTGTGTGTGTGTGTGCGTGTGTGTGTGTGTGTGCGTGCGTGTGTGTGTGTGTGTGTGTGTGTGTGTGTGTGTGTGTGTGTGTGTGTGTGTGTGTGTGTGTGTGTGTGTGTGTGTGTGTGTGTGCGTGTGTGTGTGTGTGTGTGTGTGTCTGTGTGTGTGTGTGTGTGAGCAGCAGGAATTTCCTAAGAAGCTTCCAATGTCCCAGTCAGCTCCTCAGTTCACACGCTGGTCAAAGAGTTCATCTACGCCAGCCTCAAGTTCTATAATAAATACCAGTGTTTGTAGCGCCTTTCTGCAAGAGAAGGCCAACCCACCCTATCATACAGGACACACTGGTGAGTATCATATCTGTCACCAGTTATAAATCTGAGAGCTGAGTGATATGCACACCCACAACCACACCGATAAAATACAAGGCCACATAGACACACATATGAGTATGAGTTGAATGGGAATCTACAAATTCTGTCAAACGCACACACACACACACACACACACACACACACACACACACACACACACACACACACACACACACACACACACACACACACACACACACACACACACACACACACACACACACACACATACACACATACACACACACACGCACGCACGCACACGCACACACACACACGCACACACACCTCAACCCTGGACAACCGTGACACACGCCACACAAACCCTGGGGTGACCCAGGAGAAATGTAGTTACATTTTTAAAACATCTGTTATGTTTCAAGTTTCAAGTTTGTTTTTATTTGTCATGTATTAATAAAGTACATGTACATTACAGTGAAATGCTTGGTTCTGTATGAGCCCATGAGAATGTGCTTCACACAGTAAACAAAGTAAGTAAAAGAGGAATAAGTGAGTCCCAACACTATACAAATATACAAACGAAAGTACAACCTGTACAAGGACAATGAGGTAAAATGCAGACAACGAGGTACAAAATGGAGACAACGAGGTACAAAAAAAAACATTTAAAAAAGGTACGACAACAGTACGCATGGTTAAAAACCGGGGCCCTTAGGGTCAGCCGCCTTGTTGTCTCTTGTATCTAGTGGCTCCAAATTCTTAATTGTTGTAAACACTGTGGGGCCTTGTTTTCTAATAAGTGGATCATCACATGACGGTGGAGGGTAGAGAGAGAGAGAGCTTGAAGACAGGTCATCCTCAGGTCAGCTGAACCCCCGGTGTCTCTCTCCTCTCCACTCTAACCCTCCCGAGCCCAAGAGATAACACTGTCTCCGTCTGCCTCTCCACCGCCTTTGTCTCCAGAACAATCTGTCTATCTCTCAGGAGCCACCGGCGGCTCTCACACTCAACAAAGCTTAAGATAAACACCATTCCTCTCTTCTCTTCCTCTCTCCTCTCCCTCTCTCATCTCTCTTTTCTCTACCTACCTCCTCTCTCTTTTCTCCCTCTCCTTTCTCCCCTTTCTCTCCCTCTCTCCTCCCCATCTCCCCCTCTCTATCTATTCCCTCCCTCTCTCCCCTCACTCTCCCCTCTGCCTTTCTCTCTTCTCTCCCCCTACCTCTCTCCCCCACCTCTAGTATCTCATATCTTCTCTTTCTCCTCTCCCTCTGTCCTCTCCCTCTCTTCTCTCCTCTTTTCTTTCCCTCTCTTTTCTCCTCTTCCCCCTCCCTCTCCCTCTCCTCTACCCCATCTCATCTCCTCTCTTCTCCCCTCTCCTCTGTCCTCTCCCTCTCTCCTTTTTTCTTTCCCTCTCTTTTCTCCTCTCCCTCTTTTCTACCCTTTCTCCTCTCCCTCTCTTCTCACCCTATCTCATCTCATCTCTTCTCCCCTCTCCTCTCCCTCTATTCTCTCCTCTCTCTCTCCTCTCCCTCTATTCAGTCTTATTTCCCAGTCTTCAGAGCCCCAGGAAAGACACCCCACCCCCCTGCCTGGATGCTTAACCCAGGGAAGAAAGGCGAGGGCTCTGAGGTGGGCCAGGTGGGTGGTGTTGTGGAATTTAAATGAGCCAAACAGTGAAACTGTAGAAATTCAGATGAGTCAAATTGTATATTGATTGATTGATTGATTGATTGATTGATTGATTGATTGATTGAAAACCTTTATTTATCCCTGAGGGGAGATTCAGATGTCCATCACAGCATAACAGCAATTTAAAAACAGTTAATAGAAACAGTTAATACACAACATACGCTTATTTAGGATGTGACAAACAAAGATGGACAAATACATAGGGCTAAAAAGATGCACTAAAATAGGGCCAAAATAGAGCTAAAAGTGGTGAATGGAAGAAAAGAAAAAAAACAAGTCCAATCGTGATGTTAATTAGTTAATTGGTTACAGTCCACAACCCAGCGTCTCCAGTCCACGGCAGTTAGCCCGTCCTGTGCCCTGCCTGGTTGTGGAGCCTGATTGCCACTGGCACAAAGGACTGCCCGAAGCGCTTTGTGGTATGTCAGGGGGGGGGGGGGGATAAGTCTGTGCGTGAACCGCATTGCGGTCAGCTCATCATGGAGGGGGTGGCAGGGGTTCTCAAGGATAGCATGCAGCTTCCTCCTCGTCCTCCCCTCTGCCACCACCTCCAGACTGTCCAGGTCCGCTCCCACCACAGAGCTTGCTTTTTTGACCAGTTTGTTTATTTTGTCTGTGTTGGTGTTGCCCCCCCCAGCATACCACAGCGAAGAAGAGGGCACCAGCCACCACACAGACTGGTAGAACATCTGCAGCAGTTTGCTGCAGACATTAAAAGACCTGAGCCCTCTCAGGAAGAACAGTCTGCTCTGTCCCTTCCTGTAGAAGAGGGCCTCGGTGTTGTCCGTCCAGTCCAGTTTATTGTATATAAAAAATACATAAAAATAGAACATCGTTTATTTATCTGTTTCCATGGCCATAGAAAGAATATGTAATGGAAATGTTATCTATGTCCATCTGTGTTAAATCTCTGTACAGCTTTTGACTAGTTAATATGATCAACTAGTCTGACTACAGCCCAGACACTAGGCTACAGTCTGTGTATGTCTCTTTAACAAACAACCAAGGTTAGGAGGAGATATGACCATGGCCAGGGGCGTAGCTGGGGGGGGGGTAGCTTAGGATGATTCCAAGGGCCCAGCACTGAGGGGGGGCCCCAATTTTTTTTTTTTTTTTTTTTTACTAGACATCACTCAGGTGTATTATTGATGCTCTCATTGATACTATGTTTGTTTCTGAAGTGTGTGTGTGTGTGTGTGTGTGTGTGTGTGTGTGTGTGTGTGTGTGTGTGTGTGTGTGTGTGTGTGTGTGTGTGTGTGTGAGATATATATAGAGAGAGGGGGGGCTTTGGTAGACTATTGCATTGGTCCATTCATTGAAGATGAACGCAATGCGACATCCTTTACTAGGCTCACCCACCAACAGTGCAGGTGCTGAACTGCTGATCCGAATGTATAGGTAAAAACCATATTATGCGTTTTCATCAATAAAAAAATGGCAAAAAAAATTTCGCTTGCGCGCGCTCGCATACACTGGGGGCCTACAAATACATTCTTTCATGGGGCCCAGAATCTGGAGCTACACCCCTGACCATGGCTATTTCTCGAGTCCTAGTGTGAGCCATAACAAAGGCTATAGCCAAGGCTTGTTATTTATTTCTCCCACTAGGGCATATTTTGTTTACTCTTCTTGTTATATCTGGATGTCTAATGTACGTCATTTCAATTATGTATTAATGTACGTTCTGACCAGAGCTCTTTGTCACTTGCTGGTCAGACGCTTGTGTGTCTCTGATGATAAACTGGTCATATTTGTTGTGGAATATTTAAAATGAGCCATGACAGTGAACTGTAGAAATTGAGATAGAGTCAGTTGTATATAAAAACATAGAACATAGTTTAATATCTGTGCTTCCACAGAGATCAGTTTATAGAGAGACACCTATCTTGACCAGAAAGTGACGTGTTTTTTGCTTTGGCATTGTACTACATGTATATACGTCACTCTGTGCAGGGTTTAAACCACGTCGTGTGGACAGAGTTTTTTTTTGTGGAATAATAAAAATAAAGAAAACTGTGTCAAAAATACCTGTGATGATGTGGACTGGGCCTGAGAGAAGAAGAGCAGAGCCAGCCTCCGAACGGAGGCAGGGGGAGGGGAGACCACGAGGAGAGAGAGAGCTAGCGAGCTAGGAGGCCGCAACCACCAAGAGAGATAGATACTTACCCTCCTGAGACCACTGGCCCAGTTAGAAAATTCATGAACTTGAACGTACATCGGTTTGTGATAGATTATTAGTTACTGGGTATGTCAAAGTACCTCATATCTGGTACCATTTTGAAGCTAACAACTAACTATGTAAGAATCTCGTTGTTGGTGGTGTGGATACAGGAATGAGAGAGAGGCAGGACACAAGCGGGGTGTAGTTGAGAAGAGGCTTTACTTCGCTCTTTACAGTACAACTACAACAACAAAACAAAGACGAGTACCACAGCCTAAGCTGCCAGATAATGATTATATCACAAAGGGTTTAAAGGTGAAGAGCACGGAAGGGTGCTGCTTGAAATCACAACCACAATGGTATAATGATAATAATAATGTTCTGACAACAACGGACGACACAAGATACGTTTACAAACCGACAGGGAAGTAACAGGTCAGCACAGAATATATAGGAGGACTAATCACACTGATTACTAACACGACACACCTGCTGACATTAACAGTGACACCAACATTAAACCGGACCGGGGAATAGAGTGGACAACACACACACAGGAGCATGAATACACAGAGGGAACAAGACTAGAAACTAATACCAGGTTCCAATACAATGTAACCTAACAACACAGGGAAGATAGGACTAGACAGGAACATGAAGTAACAAAACAACAAGGGGGGACTAGACACTAATACAAGGACACTAGATTAACAGGGATAATAGGGACACATAATAATAGGCAGCCAGGTCTTGAGCCAGGCAGGGATTAAACATTGTAAACAAAACAACACAAGGACTGAGGCCATAGTAGACAGGAGGAGTTCACTCCCCGATAAACCACAAGGTGGTGCCAGAGGGTAATGTTCGAAAGGTGTTGCCAGAGGGTAATGTTTATTGTTCAGAGAATTCCTGAGTCCAAAGGGCAGATTATGACAGTACCCCCCCCCCGAAGGGGAGGCTCCCAGACGACCCACAAGACCGACCAGGGACAGGCAGGGCGAAGGGCAGAGACCCCGGAAAAAACTGGGGACGAGGACACGGAAAACTGGAGCCGGGGGGCCGGGGAACAGGACCAGAGGGGAGCCCGGAGAAGGGCGCACAGAGCACGGGACCAGGGGCACTGGAGAGGGGGACAGAGACAGAGGCCCGGAGAGGCGGGCTAGAGACAGGGACAGAGGCCCGGAGAGGGGGGCTGGAGACGGGGACAGAGGACCGGTGAGGGGGGCTGGAGACGGGGACAGGGGCCCGGTGAGGGGGGCTGGAGACGGGGACAGAGGACCGGTGAGGGGGGCTGGAGACGGGGACAGGGGCCCGGTGAGGGGGGCTGGAGACGGGGACAGGGGCCCGGTGAGGGAGGCTGGAGACGGGGACAGAGGACCGGAGAGGGGGGCTGGAGACGGCGACAGAGGACCGGTGAGGGAGGCCGGAGACGGGGACAGGGGCCCGGTGAGGGGGACTGGAGACGGGGACAGGGGCCCGGTGAGGGGGGCTGGAGACAGGGACAGAGGCCCGGAGAGGGAGGCTGGAGACGGGGACAGGGACCCGGCGAGGGGGGCCGGAGACGGGGACAGGGGCCCGGTGAGGAGGGCTGGAGACAGGGACAGGAGCCCAACGGCGGAGGCCGGGCACTGGGACAGGGGCCCGGTGAGGAGGCCCAGAACAAAGGGGCGAGGGCAACAACTCCAGAGCAGGACCCCGGACGGGGAACACTCCATGCGCAGACCCCGGGACTGAACGAGGGGGCCCGGAGATGAAGGGCGGAGGCGACGACCCCAGAGCAGGACCCTGGACGGGGACCACTCCAGGTGGAGATCTTGGGACCGGGCATGGGACCCCGGATGGGAGCCCCTCCCGGCGTTGACCTTGGTGCAGACCACGGCGTCGACCACGGCGCAGGGCTGGACCAGATGACTCTCCAGGTGCAGATCGACCTCGGTGCAGACCTCGGCGTTGACCACGGCGTAGACCACGGCGCAGGGCTGGACCAGATGACTCTCCAGGTGCAGATCGACCTCGGTGCAGACCTCGGCGTTGACCACGGCGTAGACCACGGCGCAGGGCTGGACCAGACGACTCTCCAGGTGCAGATCGACCTCGGTGCAGACCACAGCGTTGAGTTGCCCTAACAGGGGCTAAACTGGCAGTAGAAACTGGGTTAGCTACCTGGGATATGCTAGCTGCCGGGCCTGTGCTAGCTGCTAGGGTTACACCAGCCGGCGGGGCTAAGGTGCTAGCAGTAGGGACTCTAGCGGACAGGACTAGGTGGCTAGCAGCAGGGGCTCTAGCGGACGAGACAGAGGGGTTAGCCGACGGGGCGGCTCCCGGGAAACTGACCTTGCTAGCTGAAGGGGCAGTCCTAGCAGCGGGGAGACTGACCTTGCTAGCTGAAGGGGCAGTCCTAGCAGTGGGGAGACTGACCTTGCTAGCTGAAGGGGCAGTCCTAGCAGCGGGGAGACTGACCTTGCTAGCTGAAGGGGCAGTCCTAGCAGTGGGGAAACTGACCTTGCTAGCTGAAGGGGCAGTCCTAGCACTGGGGAAACTGACCTTGCTAGCTGAAGGGGCAGTCCTAGCAGTGGGAGACATGCTGGTGGTAGAGGCTACATAGGCAACCTGGAGTACGCTAGCAGGGGCTGAGCTAAGTGCAGGAGCAGTACTAGCTGCAGAGAGTCTGCTAGCAGTGGGGGATGTGCTAGCTGTAGATGCTACACTAGCAGGAAGGGCTAAGGTGCTAGCTGTAGATACCACACTAGCAGGAGGGACTATGCTAGTCTTCTTAGCTTTGCTAGCCTTCTGAGACCTGCTAGAAGTGCGTGCTACGCTAGCAGGCGGGGCTCTAGCGGACTGGACTGAGGTGGTAGCTACCAAGGCTACACTAGCGGCAGGGGCTGTGCTAACCACGGAGGCCATGCCGGCCGAAGGGGCGGTCCCAGCATCTGAGGCTATGTTAGCTATAGGGCCTGTGCACGCGAGGGCAGCTAGGTAGGTAGCTACTGCAGAGGCTGCTCTATCACCAAATGTTCTACCAGTTGCATAAGCCTCGCTAGCAGTAGCAGGAGGGAGTAAGCTAGTGGTAGAGAACAAGCCTACCCTGAGCCTCCTAACATAATAAAACCTTGACTTAGCTGTGGGGGCAGAGGTTCTGCTAGCAGTGCAAGCTACGGGAGCTAGGCTAACCACAGGGGCCTTGCCGGCCGACGAGGCGGTCCCAGCATCGGAGGCTTTGTTAGCTATGGGGCCCTTGTCTGTTGAGAGAGCTAAGGGGGTAGCTGCCAAAGCTACATTGGCTACAGGGGCTAAGCTAACCACAGGGGCCTTGCCGGCCGACGAGGCGGTCCCAGCATCGGAGGCTTTGTTAGCTATGGGGCCCGTGTCTGTTGAGAGAGCTAAGGGGGTAGCTGCCAAAGCTACATTGGCTACAGGGGCTAGGCTAACTACAGGGGCCTTGCCGGCCGACGAGGCGGTCCCAGTATCGGAGGCTTTGTTAGCTATGGGGCCCGTGTCTGTTGAGAGAGCTAAGGGGGTAGCTGCCAAAGCTACATTGGCTACAGGGGCTAGGCTAACTACAGGGGCCTTGCCGGCCGACGAGGCGGTCCCAGTATCGGAGGCTTTGTTAGCTATGGGGCCCGTGTCTGTTGAGAGAGCTAAGGGGGTAGCTGCCAAAGCTACAGGGTCTAAGCTAACCACAGGGGCCTTGCCGGCCGACGGGGCGGTCCCAGCATCAGAGGCCTTGTTAGCTATAGGGCCTGAGCTGGCTGTCTGGGCAGTGTTAACAGCCTGGGCAGTGAAGGCTGCGGGACCAACGCTAACTGCTGCGGTGGCAGTAGAGGCCTTACTTGTGGAGGAAGGCGTGCTGATAGCTGTGGCTTCGTTGGGAGCAGGGGACCAGAGCGCACGAATAACCATTCCCAGCAGGCGGTCGTATTCTGCGAGCAGTGGAGTCTGCTCTGCGCCGCACGTCGCGCTTGCACCGGAGAGCAGCGCGTGTAGCTGCATCCTCTCCCACGTGGATGAAGAGCAATCTCCCTGGAAGAAGCGCTCCATGGTGAGCAATAGGTCGTTCGCTTGGTCTCTCCCGTAGTCCGCTGAATCCAGGTCTGGTTGCGTCATTCTGAGGTAGAGACGGCGCTGGCCGCGGCGGTCGCGCTGGAAGTGAGGCCGGTGGAGGAGGTTGTGCCAGTTCTCCCTCGTCCTGCTTGCTGGGTCCAATTTATGGTCGGTTTGTTCTGTAAGAATCTCGTTGTTGGTGGTGTGGACCCAGGCGCAATACAGGAATGAGAGAGAGGCAGGACACAAGCGGGGTGTAGTTGAGAAGAGGCTTTACTTTGCTCTTTACAGTACAACTACAACAACAAAACAAAGACGAGTACCACAGCCTAAGCTGCCAGATAATGATTATATCACAAAAGGTTTAAAGGTGAAGAGCACGGAAGGGTGCTGCTTGAAATCACAACCACAATGGTATAATGATAATAATAATGTTCTGACAACAACGGACGACACAAGATACGTTTACAAACCGACAGGGAAGTAACAGGTCAGCACAGAATATATAGGAGGACTAATCACACTGATTACTAACACGACACACCCGCTGACATTAACAGTGACACCAACATTAAACCAGACCGGGGAATAGAGTGGACAACACACACACAGGAGCATGAATACACAGAGGGAACAAGACTAGAAACTAATACCAGGTTCCAATACAATGTAACCTAACAACACGGGGAAGATAGGACTAGACAGGAACATGAAGTAACAAAACAACAAGGGGGGACTAGACACTAATACAAGGACACTAGACTAACAGGGATAATAGGGACACATAATCAAGAGTCAAGAGAGAGAGAGTCAAGAGTTTTTAATTGTCACGGCATACAAGTATACAATGAAATGCGGGTGGTCTTGCCCGCAACGATGTGCAATACAGTGGTACAACATATAATAGAATCCAATAAAAAACAACATTGTGCAATAAACAGGTAACAGGTAACATGGTGTGACATCTCGGTATCTGTACATAGTTATTTACAGAGCATATAGGACATGCTAGGTAGCTTTGGTAGTGCAATACACTGTTCCTGTTATTCTAATTTAAAGTGGCCTTAGAGTGTGTGCCCGTGTGTGCCCGCTCATGTTAAAGTGTTAAGTGGCTGCTAGTGTGTGAGCGTGCACAGCGTGCGTGTCGTGCGTGTGTTCATGTGTGCTTGTGTGTGGATAGTTCAGTGTTCTGTGGCACTCAATGTTCATTGTTCAGGGCTCTGATGGCCTGGGGGAAGAAGCTGAGCCTAAGCCGCTCTGTCCTAGTAGCTGGGGTTCGCAGGCGTCTGCCTGACCTCAGCAGCTGGAACAGGCTGTTATTGGGGTGGTGAGGGTCTTTCATTATCCTGCAGGCTCTGGATTTGCACCTCTTGTTGTATAGAACCTGCAGGGGAGGTAGTGCAATACCCGTGGTACGCTCGGCTGAGCGCACTACTCTCTGTAGGGCCTTCTTGTCCTGTGCCGTGCTGTTTCCATACCAGGCAGTGATGTTTCCGGTCAAGATGCTCTCTACAGCTCCTGAGTAGAAGGACTGGAGTATCTTCCCCGATACTCTGAACTTCCTTAACTGTCTCAGGTGGTAGAGGCGCTGTTTCGCCTTCTTTACTACTGTGTCTATGTGTGTTGACCATGTCAGATCCTCTGAGATGTGGACCCCCAGGTACTTAAAGCTGCTCACCCAGTCCACGGTAGCCCCGTTAATCATCAGTGGTGTGTGTGTCTCCTGCTGTCCTCTCCTATAATCCACGATCAGCTCCTTGGTTTTACCAATGTTCAGGAGCAGGCTGTTGTCCTGGCACCAGTGTTCCAGTACCTCAACCTCCTCCCGGTAGGCCTTCTCGTCGTTGTCCGAGATCAGCCCCACCACCACCGTGTCGTCTGCGAACTTCACTATGGAGTTGGAGCTGAACTTGGCCACACAATCGTGTGTGTAGAGTGAGTACAGCAGGGGGCTTAGAACACAGCCCTGGGGGGACCCGATGCTCAGGGTGATGGTGTTGGAGGTCTGACCCCCCACCCTGACCGCCTGGGGTCTTTCACTCAGAAAGTCCAGTACCCAGGCGCTCAGGGCGGAGCTCAGACCCAGCTCGATCAGCTTGTCCACCAGTCTGGTGGGGACTATGGTGTTGAACGCTGAGCTGTAGTCAATGAACAACAGTCTCACATAGCCCCCCTTCTGACGGTCAAGGTGGGAGAGAGTGCTGTGCAGTACCTGGGAGACCGCGTCGTCAGTGGACCTGTTTGTCCTGTATGCAAATTGCATAGGGTCCATATCACTGGGGAGGGAGGCACAAATGTGGTCCTTGACCAGCCTCTCAAAACATTTCATGACCACAGAGGTGAGTGCCACCGGTCTGTAGTCATTTGGACATGTTGGGGAGGGTTTCTTCGGTACAGGGATGATGGTAGACATCTTGAAGCAGGCAGGGACCACTGACTCCGCCAGGGATTGATTAAATATGGCGGTGAACACCGGGGCAAGCTGGTTGGCACAGGACTTAAGTATACGTCCTGTTATACCATCTGGGCCAGCAGCCTTCCAGGTGTTCACCTGCATAAATGCTCTTCTCACACTGTGTACCGTCAATGAGAGAGCGTCCCCGCCCCGCCGCGGATGCCCCCCCCCCCCTCCACAACAGCCGGCGCACCAGTGACGTCACTAGCCGTTGGGCTAGCAGTGCCACTGTTTGCACCAAACCGCGCGTAGAAGGTGTTGAGCTGGTCCGCAAGGGAGGCGTCGTCGCTCCCCATTGAGGGGGCGCTGACTTTGTAGTCAGTTATAGCCCTCAGTCCCTGCCATAAGCTTCATGTGTCCTTCTGCGCCATTTGTGCCTCCATCTTGTCGGCATACGTCCTCTTAGCAAGTTTGACAGCCTTGCGCAGAGTGTAGACTGTTGTCTTGTACTCTTCCATGTTTCCTGACTCTCTGCCCTGGTTATAAGCAGTGGTGCGAGAGTTCAGGGCTGCTCTGATAGTACTGTCCACCCATGGTTTCTGGTTTGGGAACACCCTCGCCTTCTTTGTGGGGACGATACTATCAGCCAGTGTTGTTATGAATGACACCACAGCGTCTGTGAAATCGCTGACGTCACTGTTACTCCTCTTGAACATTCC
>NC_140179.1:4832552-4837552 GCF_963971535.1 Notolepis coatsorum | reverse complement strand
TTATACTCATAAAATGTATAAAACATAGAATTCGATGATATGAATAGAATAACAATTATATATCCACTAGGGATGCACGATATTGATTTTTTTACACCGATACCGATAACTTTATGCTCCTCAAGCCGATAACCGATACCGATAACCGATATTTATTGTATCATAATATTTTTTTTTAAATGTATATATATATATATATATATATATATATATATATATATATATATATTTTTTTTTTTTTTTTTTTTTAATAATTTTTTTTAGTATTTATAAGCTCCGACGTCATCGGTACTGCTATCGGTACTCGAGAAATTATGGAGTTTCTTTTTGAGGAATTTAAACGTCGCGAACTAATCTTGTTGGCCGTTTGTCTCTGCCTGCGAGAGGAGCAGGCTGTGCTGTGCTCTCTCCTCTCTTCCCCTCCCACACACACACACACTCACTCACACACACACACACACACACACACACACGGGTGCTGCAGAGTACAGACAGCTCTGCTCTCATCATGGGCCTGGCGGACAGAACGAAACGTTCAAAAGTCTGGGTCTATTTTACTAAAGTCGATGCTGACAACGCTCGTTGCCACAAGTGCAACAAGACATTTGCCAGTAATGTATAAACGCTGGTACTTGTCAATGTGGCTGGCGGGGATCTATCTAGGTCGTCCTCGGACGGGCCCTCCATCGGTGCTTCCAGTCATCCCGATCCTCCATGCATCTGGCTAGCTCGCCGGTGCTTTCTGTTCCCGCATCTCTCCTGAGTACGTCCACGTAGGTTAATGTGGGACGTCCTCGTGATCGATGCCTGTGTGTTGGTTCCCACAGCACAAGTTTGCTGGTTGGCATCTCATGGTGTCTCTGGCAGTGACCTGCCAGCCTCATTCTCCTGACTGCCACTTTATCGCTCACCTTTAGCACCCCCCCATACAAGTTTGCATTAGTGACATGCTCATCCCTGTTGATGTTGAGCACCACACGCATCATTCTGGTGTAGCACCCATCCAAGGACTTCTGCAGGGTGGGCTTCAAGGTCCAGCATTCACTGCCATACAAAAGGACAGACTCAACTGTTGCATGAAAGAAGTTGAGCTTGATTTGGCGGGGGAGGTTGGATTTCCACACACTGGTCATGCCGTTCAGAGCCCTCCACGCAAGTGCCTTCCTCACTTTAAGGTCTTGCTCGGACGAGTTGACCCACAAGCCCAGGTACTTGAAATCACTGACTTCCTTTAGAGCAGAGCCTCCTGTTGTCCTTAGAGGTGGATGAACTAACGTTTATAGCCTGAGCTCCGAGTAGAGTAATGGCTGACAATCCGGAGGTAAATAAACGAACGAGAGCTTCTGATTGGTGGTAAGAAGAAGAGGTGGGTGCAAGCGGTGGGACGTAATTGGCAGATCGACTGTCTGCCTCCAAATGTAACGTGACTACGTCACAGCCAAGAAAGGGAGCGCTGGATTTGTGAAAAACTCCCTGTTCCTAAACCACACGCTATCAGTTTTACCACAGTACTGGCAAAACGGGAGGAGGCTATAATAAAAACAAGCGCCCTTCATCCAAATCCACCCACACCGGATTTCTTTTAACCAAAACATTTATTATATATTATCGGAGCTATCAATAACGTTATCGGGTTTATCGGGATGACGTCATAATTGCTGATATCGGCCCGATAATTATCGTGCATCCCTAATATCCACATTATATATCATGTTACAATCATAACCAATTGTAACAAAGGAGTAGAAAGGAGAATCTACACATTATGCTAAGTTATTCTACTCATTGGTTGGGTTGTTGGGTTGCATGCAGACTTTTTATTTAATAATAAAGATACTTGTGCCCAAATGAGGTCAGGTGAGTCCCACAATATAGCCTACACTGTAAAAAGATTTTTTTCACAGGAAATTCACTGTATTATTTTACAGATTACTTTAGTGTTTCTACTTTAAGTGTAAATGCCATAAAAATACAATAAATGACCTTTTATCAAAAATATGAACCATTAAATAAAGGTTGTAATCTGTAAATGTATTTGATTTTACTGTCATTTGAGTAAGTATTTGTATTTCTTTTCTTATTTACAGTGTATAGCTGCCCTAGCAGAGATAGCAGCTGCTGCATATGGATAAACAATCACAGAAAACCTTTAATGGATGTATATGTTTGAGTCTCCAAAAGGACATCTTCAGATGGCTACAACGGCGAGGTTGCTATTAAAAGAAGATGGTGCAGCAGCATGCAGCACCGTGGAGCTAAGAATAGTAACATGAGTGCAGCTGGACCCGCTGGTGGGTCCGCCGACACTAGAGGGAACAGTACTATTTTCATGTGGGAACCCAACCTGAGTAAATGTAGTACAGTTTACAGTTTCCTCCCCCTCGTATGTATATATTTTCTGTTAGGATCTCTTCCAGGGCTTTCTTGTATTTAGGAAATCCCTGAACATGATATTGCATTGGTTTGTGATAGATTATTAGTTACTGGGTATTTCAAAGTACCTCATATTTGGTGCCATTTTAAAGCTAACAACTAGGGCTTTCCAATGAACCTCGCCCTTCTTGAACGTTTTGTCCTGGGTAGGGGAATGACGGCGCTGTTCCTGGATCTCAGCCGGTGCTGTAGTACTGTATATTATTTGTATATCTTGTATGTCACAAATGTAACAGTACTGTATGTCATCATGTATGTCATAAATGTCTTGATATATATCTGTATATCTGTATGTTGTGTATGTCATAAATGTCGTTATGAATTGAAAATGGGGGACCCTGATGTAAACAAGACGAAAGTCTTTCTCTGGTCTGCATCCCCTTAACCATTGTGTGTATTGAGCCGTACTGTATTGTACCCCATTCTGCAATCTGTTCATAAAGTTTTCAATCAATCAATAGTCTCCCACCCTGGGAGCCAGACTCATTGAAACACACTAAGCAGGGGGACCCACCAGTCATATGCCTCCGGTTCTATTTGTGTCCCCAAACCATAGTTTCAGAAACCCTGGAACAGAGTCATGGTTCAACGCCGACCTTTCAGTGACACCCAGCTCGACACGGTTTAGTGCGTCAGAAGATTGTCACATTAATTTGAACCGTGTCAGAAGTAATTATGGAGCCCTTGATACGTCTGTCTGAGGAGACCAGACCAGGCTGACTCAGGATCAGAGGAATCTAATGGAGACGTGTCGAGAGGGATTTGAATCTATGGCCTCCTGATTCTCTAACCTTTAACCTACTGCTACTCTCGTCCATGACTCAGGGTCATGTGGGTCTATCAGATCTGAGGCTGCGCTGAGGGAAGAGTATTTCATAGTAATCATAATAATCATAATAATCATAGCTACCTACCTCTAGGAGGAGCATGTTCAGTGCTAGGCTAACACTCCCTAAATGCAGCACTGAACGGCACAGGAAGTCCTTCATTCCGACAGCCATCAGACTTTACGATGCATCACTGTGCCTCACTGCATCACTGAGCACAGAGTGACAGTTACCATCTTCCTGGACTTTTACTTTTAAAACAACACTGTTCTATATTACACTATAGACTTCTGTATTTTTTACTGTATATTTTATTCTATTCTTACTTATTCTTAGGCAATTTGTTTTGTTATTCTTATTTGTGACTTTGTTCTGTCTAAATGTTTAATGTAAGCGATTTGTGTGTGTCAAATTTCCCTCGGGATGAGTATTTCTATTATATTCTATTCTATTCTACCCATATAACTCTGTACATTTATATATTTATATTTACCACATGTATATATCCATATCTGTCTGAATATACCTCCATATAATCCTTCTATATAGGGGAGAGTGGGGTAATTTGTGCCAAGGGGCAAGTAGTGTCACCCCTGTTATCTAGAAAACCATAGAAGAAGTTGGTCGTGTGACAACATATTTTTGAAGAGGCATCCATTTCACTCAACCTGCAGAGAAGGGAGACATATGGCTTGAGAGTTAAGCACATTTAAGTTCAAAAAACATTTTTTTGAATGTTTTTGATCAAGGTTTTTTGATTGCTGTGTTTGAACAATTATAGACAACAACTTTGAAAACAGTTCACACATAGTGCTTTAGTAAGCTACACCATGAGTCTATACAGTTAGCATGGTGCTAGCTCAAAACAGCTGGGGGATGCATTTTTTTCAAAATGGTAGGCTTGGGGTGATTTGTGCCAAATTGCCTGGGTTAAGTTGTGCCAGATGTTTTGTTTGTTAAGTTGCCCCAACTTATAATTATAAACTATATATATTACTTTATTGTATTTTATTGTTATTGTACATTGTATTCTTACATTTGATCACTAAAACTATGTGATATTCTTAATTTTAGACCAAAATCCATACAAACGGAAGACAGACAGGGTTTCAACTCCTCTTGAGAAGTTGGAAAGAGCAGTGAAAGAGGTGCAACAGGGGAAGACTATATTTCAGGTTGGAAAGGAGTCTGTTTTTGTTTTGCTTTGTTTTTTCCTTTTCCCCTTTAGTGAATTTATTTTAGGTCAACGCGTCATTCGATTTTGATATTAATTTTTCTACTATCAGCTATATCTTTTAGTTCTTATCTATCGAATTGTATTGTACTGTCGTTTATCGTTTTGTTTGTAAATAAAAAAACTGAAAATAAAAATTTAATTATAAAAAAAAGGAAAGGAGATGAAGATCTGCAGGATGCTTTTACCGCTTTTGAGATTAAAATTATCTGTTTTACTTAAAATTATCAATGGCACAATTTACCCCAGTGTATTCTATCTAATGTCACAACTTACCCCGCACCGGGGGCAAGTTGTGCCACAAAACCACTTTTTTTTCTAAAGCTATATTTCTGAAACAGTTTATTTAAGATCCAAAGTGATTGTCCCCAGGGATGCACACCATCCTAAACTATGTGTACATATTTTAGTTGGGGGCATTACTATGTAATCCCCTTGCTTTAAAGGCACTTTAAGTAAAAATTGGCACTACTTACCCCACTCTCCCCTACCTACTTATACACCTG
>NC_140179.1:4792349-4827352 GCF_963971535.1 Notolepis coatsorum | reverse complement strand
CCCTCCTCCGTGTCCTCTGAACCCACGCTGAGACCCCGTGTGCCCCCTCCTCCGTGTCCTCTGAACCCACGCTGAGACCCCGTGTGCCCCCTCCTCCTCCGTGTCCTCTGAACCCACGCTGAGACCCTGTGTGCCCCCTCCTCCGTGTCCTCTGAACCCACGCTGAGACCCTGTGTGCCCCCTCCTCCGTGGTCCTCTGAACCCACGCTGAGACCCCGTGTGCCCCCCTCCTCCTCCGTGTCCTCTGAACCCACGCTGAGACCCCGTGTGCCCCCTCCTCCGTGTCCTCTGAACCACGCTGAGACCCCGTGTGCCCCCTCCTCCGTGTCCTCTGAACCCACGCTGAGACCCGTGTGCCCCCTCCTCCGTGTCCTCTGAACCCACGCTGAGACCCCGTGTGCCCCCTCCTCCGTGTCCTCTGAACCCACGCTGAGACCCCGTGTGCCCCCTCCTCCGTGTCCTCAGGTGCAGAACCTCCACAGCTGCGTCCAGGTGATCAACGACTTCGTCTCCCCTGAACACGTGGTGAACTCCTTCCACCTCACTCAGGAACTCCGCTCCGGCAAGGAGGAGGTCAACTATGAAGACAAACTACAGGTAAACTACAACACGACCACGGTCCACTGGAACAGGAAGGAGGGCGGCAGCGTCTCTGTGGTGTGAAGCCAGTGTTTCAGAGGTGCTCTTTGGATAAAAGGGGAGCCGGTTGAAAAAACAAAGAAGCTCCAGGCACTCTTCATGTATAAAAAAGCTTTAATAATTCGCTTAGTTCATTTTAGAACAATTAAAAAATATATATATTTACCGGTAATTTTTATTTTAATTGTCCTAAAATGAACTAAGCCAATTATTAAAGCTTTTTTAACATGAAGAGTGCCTGGAACTTATTTTTTTTCTTTTTTTACAACTACATTAAAGTCTCAAATAGAGAAGAATACAATCACTCAGAAACTGGGGTCAGTTTAGGAAAAGAGGCCCGTTATGTGGACAAATAAAATCAGATCAAATGTATTTGTATTAGGGATGTCCGATATTATCGGCCGATATCGGCAGTAAAATGTGATATCGGAAAATATCGGTATCGGTTAAAAAAAAAAAAAAAACAACAATAACAATATTTGTTTATATATATATCCAGTGAAATGATTAGTTACCTGAAATTATTCAGTTTTTTTGGGGGGGGGGGGGGGAACCCTGCATATATCGGTATCGGTTGATATCGGTTGATATTGGTATCGGAAATTAAGAGTTGGACAATATCGGTATATCGGTATCGGTAAAAAAGCCAATATCGAGCATCCCTAATTTGTATAGCCCCGCGATCACATGGAATAGCCCACATGGGCCGTACAAGTCAAGAAGAAACATCACATAAGCAACACCCCCAGACTTGACGATAAGGAACGACTCACTAAAAACACAGCAATAGGGGGAAAAGCACCGCAGGCGGCCAGGAGGAGAGAAACCTCAGAGGGGCCGATCAAAGGGGGATCCGCCAACTGGATGTCGGTGATAATATAGTGTTGCAATGGGTGATAGATGGATGGAGAATAGAACAAGCTAATAATAGTATAAATGTATATATACATGTAATGAAACACCATTATCTTCAGAAGATACAGAAATCTGAGTAGGTATTGATTGACATGTCTTGAAAGAATATAAGCAGCTGACTTGGATTTCATTTTAAATACCAATGAGTGCTTGTCGCTGATTTGCATATGCATAGGCCTTGCATTTTCAATTAGGGTAAAGGTGTAGAGAAGCCATTTTCAGTAGTTTATTGAACAATTTGGTGGAAAAAAACACACATTTATAACAGTTTTCAAGTGTTTAAAACACTTCTGAAGGGAATCTTTAAATGTGCTACGCTTTATTCGTCCATCTACTACACACAGTACACATAACCTGTAACCAACATTAGCTATCATTGTTGAATTTTAGGATTTCTTTCCATCTGTTCTGATGCTTTGATACATTCTAACGTTACGACTGGCCGGCTAGCTAACATTGTTTAAATGTAGTAAGATATAGACTACAATGCATCAAAGCTAAGCTAGTAAGATATGGACTACAATGTATCAAAGCTAAGCTAGTAAGATATGGACTAAAATGCATTAACAACACTGAACAATTAGGAACTTTATTACCAGGCAATGAAACAGTGATGTTATGTCTAGCCATGACAGGGGTTCCAAAGGTTGATCAGATTCTTGAAAGAACGACCTTCTGATGATGGTCTGTCCATTCAGACTAACACGGTCTCATCAGAAAACGTAAATAAAGT
Organism: Notolepis coatsorum; assembly: GCF_963971535.1. Lineage (NCBI taxonomy): Eukaryota > Metazoa > Chordata > Actinopteri > Aulopiformes > Paralepididae > Notolepis > Notolepis coatsorum. Next base: position 4,825,065 of record NC_140179.1, on the reverse strand, counting down.
ACTAATCGACCACAGGAAAAAGGTACATAATGTACGTTATGTTATAGCAATAAGTAATGCTCTCACCACTATCTAACTATGATTATAGTTAGAGTTGAGGTTAGTTTTAACATTCGCCTAACCAACGGTTATGGTTAAGACATAAAGTTAGTGATAAGGTTAGGGTTCAACAAGCAGCAGGTTGATTAGTGGTCGATTAGTACTTTATTTACATATTTTAAGCGAGTTCGGGGCTGTTTAGATCTCTATTAATACAATAGTATCTCTCTCTCTCTCTCTCTCTGCCTCTCTCTCTTTCTCTCTCTCTCCCCTCCCTCCCTCCCTCCCTCCCTCCCCCCTCCCCTCTCTCTCTCTCTCTCTCTCTCTCTCTCTCTCTCTCTCTCTCTCTCTCTCTCTCTCTCTCTCTCTCTCTCTCTCTCTCTTTCTCTCTCTCTCTAGGTGAAGAACATCCTGTACCACTGTGTGAAGGAGGCAGTAGCCTCTTTAAAGAGGAGCAGTGAGGAAGAGGAAGAGGAAGAGGAGAAGTCATGACGCTCCCTCCTCCTCCTTGTTGCCGGGGGAACCGGGTCACACCGAGGTGGGCACTCAGGAGCACCACCTAGCGACCGTCGCTACCCAAGCTGCCTCATCTCCTGGCCATGTGACTCCAGACCGTCTGGATGTGACTGAAGACCTCATCGTGTGATCCAGGAGACATCGTCATGTGACCTCAGACTGTTGTGTGATGTGGGACTACGTCATGTGACCTCAGAGACTATGCCATGTGATGTGGGACTAAGTCATGTGACCTCAGACTAAGCCATGTGACCTCAAGACTATGTCATGTGATCTGGGACTGTGTCATGTTGACAGGCGGGACGAACCGTATCACGTTGGTCACGTGACCCAGGAAGAAAGCACTGTGTGTCACGTGACCCGGAGGGCTCTTAACATCATGTGACCCAGTGACATCATCAACATAGATACGCACAGATGGACAGACACATAAACCTTCATCATCATCATCATCATCATCATCATCATCATCACCACCATAGACCTTCAGTGCCAAGTGGACTAAATACACCTGAAGGACACAGCTGGATGAAGATCAGTCCGTGGAATTATTGTTTTATTTATAGAGTTTGTGTTTCTCAACTGGCTGAGAGATGTGAGATGTGAGAGAGAGATGACTGTGAGCCCGTCTGACACTAAGACCGTCCCAACGCCCCCCGCGGGAACTCCCGAGCGAGAGCACAGCCTTCACTCCAGATAACCTGGTGTGTTTAGTCCACGCCTGTGACAGTCACTGCTCCCAGATCAGATCTAAGCGTTTGGGGCGTTGAAGGGTTTTTCATTACCATGGCAGCAGTATCACCAGCGTAAGACATTTATGCCACGAACACGACAAACAGCCTTTGACGCTCTGCTGTGCCCACGCTCTCGTCCGTCGTTCGCTCCGTCGGTTCGTCCAGAGTAACTCGTCTCAATGGGTTCCATGTTTTTTTTATCCCACTTCTATCTTCTGTCGTTCTTGTCGTTCTTTTGTCGTTTTCGATTGTTGTTGTTGCCGTTGTTGTTGTTGTTATTGTTGTTGTTGTTGTTGTTTTAATTCAGTGTTCTTTCCTTCTGTCTGTGAAGATTGTTGTATTTATTTGAGAGTTTCTACGTTCTATAAAGATCAAAAACACGCAGAGAGGTTGAAATGTGACCCTGTACAGACGTTCAGTTGTTATACGGCTCTACTGTGATTTGAGGACACACACACACACACACACACACTCACATGCACACACACACTCACACACAAGCCCTGTGTGCACTATGCCATTTGCAAGTTTTTTGTACCTGATTTTTAGGGTTACAGTGTACACACACACACACACACACACACACACACACACACACCAGCTAATGCCTGTAACCTTCATCGCTGAGCTCTGCGGTCCTCATGCCATATTAAATCAATCTTTTTGGGAAAATGTAAACTGCCAAACTATTGTAAAAAAAAAACTAAAAAAAACATTTAAAGTTGTATTATGTAAAGGAAAAATAAATACTTAAATGGATTATTATTACTACACTTCAGCATTTTATAAAGAAAAAAAAGTATTCACTGTAAAATTAAGACATTTACAAAAAAAAAATATGTAATTTATTTAAGAAAAACGATAATTGTCTTTTTGTGTTTTGTTAAAATTTACTATGGTGAACTTTTCAAGTTGAATGATAAAAAAAAAAGCTGAATGAAAAGTGAACTATGACATGTAAATATATACATATATACATTCACTGAGGTATTTTTTTAAAACATGGCTTGCTTCGATTTCAAATTTTAAAAGTGCAAGTGTTTCCTGCTTTGTACATTGAAGTTCAAAAACGTTTTACATTTTCCATTAAAATGGATTTATCAAAGCTGGTTGTTAGAGTCTTTGTAGAGGCCGTGTCGAGTGCGACTCCCTGGGTCGGAACTGTCCTTGAGCAAGTCATTTAACCCCTTAACCGCTCCTGGTGATGAGTTGGTTGACACCTTGCCTGGTTTCCTCCGCCATCGGCGAGTGAATGTGTGAGTGAATGTGTGAGTGAATGTGTGAGTGAATGTGTGAGTGAATGTGTGAGTGAATAAGTGAGTGAATGGTTGAGTGAATGTGAATGTGTGAGTGAATGTGTGAGTGAATGTGTGAGTGAATGGTTGAGTGAATGTGAGTGAATGTGTGAGTGAATGTGTGAGTGAATGTGTGAGTGAATGGGTGAGTGAATGTGTGAGTGAATGGGTGAGTGAGTGTGTGAGTGAATGTGTGAGTGAATGTGTGAGTGAATGTGTGACTGAATGTGTGAGTGAATGTGTGAGTGAATGGGTGAGTGAATGTGTGAATGAATGTGTGAGTGAATGTGTGACTGAATGTGTGAGTGAGTGGGTGAGTGAATGGGTGAGTGATTGTGTGACTGAATGTGTGAGTGAATGTGTGAATGAATGTGTGAATGTGAGGCATAACTTGTAAAGCACTTTAGATAAAAGCTTCTGGCTGGTTCTGGCTCCGTGCTGCTCACACAGAAGACTACAAGACTACAGCTGGACCCAGCAGAACATTTAGCATCAAACCTGTGACGCCATCAGGAGGAGCTGCTTACATTTACAATGAATTAGATTACATTAGATTAGATTAGATTCAAATGTATTGTCATTATACCAGAGTGCAAATGTAAGTAACAATAGTAATATACAATGTACAGGTGATTAAACTGGATATAAATTATATCAATGAGTACTACTGAGTAACAGTGCTAATCAGATGTATGTACAGAGTTGTGGTATTAATATGTACAGTGATACAGGTATAAAGACACTATGGTAATAATAAGTCATACTGGCCAGCAGTGTAACTAGTAAGAGTAGGTAAGAGATATGTACAGATATACTGTATATATAGTATCTACAGATATGTAAATGAGTATATGCATATGTACAGACATGTGATAGATACTATTATATATGGTAGGAACAAATATATATATATGGTATATCCAGCATTATTGTACATGCTATCATACAGAGTTATATGAATATATGGGTAGAGTATGAGATAGGTAGTTATGATTAGAATTAGAGACTGATGGACCTGCAGAAGAAGAATCATGCAGCATCAGCGTTGGATCAAAGGGGTGCGGTTATGTTGAAGTTGGAAATGCAGTTTGGGGCCATTATGAGCCACGTAACAGGGAGGTGTAGTCTGACGTCACTTTAGTTTCCTATAGGGAGGTGTAGTCTGACATCACTTTAGTTTCCTATAGGGAGGTGTAGTCTGACGTCACTTTAGTTTCCTATAGGGAGGTGTAGTCTGACATCACTTTAGTTTCCTATAGGGAGGTGTAGTGTGACGTCACTTTAGTTTCCTATAGGGAGGTGTAGTCTGATGTCACTTTAGTTTCCTATAGGGAGGTGTAGTCTGACGTCACTTTAGTTTCCTATAGGGAGGTGTAGTCTGATGTCACTTTAGTTTCCTATAGGGAGGTGTAGTCTGAGGTCACTTTAGTTTCCTATAGGGAGGTGTAGTCTGACGTCACTTTAGTTTCCTATAGGGAGGTGTAGTCTGAGGTCACTTTAGTTTCCTATAGGGAGGTGTCGTCTGACGTCACTTTAGTTTCCTATAGGGAGGTGTAGTCTGACGTCACTTTAGTTTCCTATAGGGAGGTGTAGTCTGACGTCACTTTAGTTTCCAATAGGGAGGTGTAGTCTGACGTCACTTTAGTTTCCTATAGGGAGGTGTAGTCTGACGTTACTTTAGTTTCCTATAGGGAGGTGTAGTCTGACGTCACTTTAGTTTCCTATAGGGAGGTGTAGTCTGACGTCACTTTAGTTTCCTATAGGGAGGTGTAGTCTGAGGTCACTTTAGTTTCCTATAGGGAGGTGTAGTCTGACGTCACTTTAGTTTCCTATAGGGAGGTGTAGTCTGACGTCACTTTAGTTTCCTATAGGGAGGTGTAGTCTGATGTCACTTTAGTTTCCTATAGGGAGGTGTAGTCTGACGTCACTTTAGTTTCCTATAGGGAGGTGTAGTCTGATGTCACTTTAGTTTCCTATAGGGAGGTGTCGTCTGACGTCACTTTAGTTTCCTGTAGGGAGGTGTAGTCTGACGTCACTTTAGTTTCTCTATAGGGAGGTGTAGTCTGATGTCACTTTAGTTTCCTATAGGGAGGTGTAGTCTGACGTCACTTTAGTTTCCTATAGGGAGGTGTAGTCTGATGTCACTTTAGTTTCCTATAGGGAGGTGTAGTCTGACGTCACTTTAGTTTCCTATAGGGAGGTGTAGTCTGACGTCACTTTAGTTTCCTATAGGGAGGTGTAGTCTGACGTCACTTTAGTTTCCTATAGGGAGGTGTAGTCTGACATCACTTTAGTTTCCTATAGGGAGGTGTAGTCTGACGTCACTTTAGTTTCCTATAGGGAGGTGTAGTCTGACGTCACCTTAGTTTCCTATAGGGAGCTGTAGTGTGACGTCACGTTAGTTTCCTATAGGGAGGTGTAGTCTGATGTCACTTTAGTTTCCTATAGGGAGGTGTAGTCTGACGTCACTTTAGTTTCCTATAGGGAGGTGTAGTCTGACGTCACTTTAGTTTCCTATACGGAGGTGTAGTCTGACGTCACTTTAGTTTCCTATAGGGTGGTGTCGTCTGACGTCACTTTAGTTTCCTATAGGGAGGTGTAGTCTGACGTCACTTTAGTTTCATATAGGGAGGTGTAGTCTGATGTCACTTTAGTTTCCTATAGGGAGGTGTAGTCTGACGTCACTTTAGTTTCCTATAGGGAGGTGTAGTCTGACGTCACTTTAGTTTCCTATAGGGAGGTGTAGTCTGATGTCACTTTAGTTTCCTATAGGGAGGTGTAGTCTGAGGTCACTTTAGTTTCCTATAGGGAGGTGTAGTCTGACGTCACTTTAGTTTCCTATAGGGAGGTGTAGTCTGACGTCACTTTAGTTTCCTATAGGGAGGTGTAGTCTGACGTCACTTTAGTTTCCTATAGGGAGGTGTAGTCTGACGTCACTTTAGTTTCCTGTAGGGAGGTGTAGTCTGACGTCACTTTAGTTTCCTATAGGGAGGTGTAGTCTGAGGTCACTTTAGTTTCCTGTAGGGAGGTGTAGTCTGATGTCACTTTAGTTTCCTATAGGGAGGTGTAGTCTGAGGTCACTTTAGTTTCCTATAGGGAGGTGTCATCTGACGTCACTTTAGTTTCCTATAGGGAGGTGTAGTCTGACGTCACTTTAGTTTCCTATAGGGAGGTGTAGTCTGACGTCACTTTAGTTTCTCTATAGGGAGGTGTAGTCTGACGTCACTTTAGTTTCCTATAGGGAGGTGTAGTCTGATGTCACTTTAGTTTCCTATAGGGAGGTGTAGTCTGACGTCACTTTAGTTTCCTATAGGGAGGTGTCGTCTGACGTCACTTTAGTTTCCTGTAGGGAGGTGTAGTCTGACGTCACTTTAGTTTCTCTATAGGGAGGTGTAGTCTGATGTCACTTTAGTTTCCTATAGGGAGGTGTAGTCTGACGTCACTTTAGTTTCCTATAGGGAGGTGTAGTCTGACGTCACTTTAGTTTCTCTATAGGGAGGTGTAGTCTGACGTCACTTTAGTTTCCTATAGGGAGGTGTAGTCTGATGTCACTTTAGTTTCCTATATGGAGGTGTAGTCTGATGTCACTTTAGTTTCCTATAGGGAGGTGTAGTCTGACGTCACTTTAGTTTCCTATAGGGAGGTGTAGTCTGACGTCACTTTAGTTTCCTATAGGGAGGTGTAGTCTGACGTCACTTTAGTTTCCTATAGGGAGGTGTAGTCTGATGTCACTTTAGTTTCCTATAGGCAGGTGTAGTCTGACATCACTTTAGTTTCCTATAGGGAGCTGTAGTGTGACGTCACTTTAGTTTCCTATAGGGAGGTGTAGTCTGACGTCACTTTAGTTTCCTATAGGGAGGTGTAGTCTGACGTCACTTTAGTTTCCTATAGGGAGGTGTAGTCTGACATCACTTTAGTTTTCCTATAGGGAGGTGTAGTCTGACGTCACTTTAGTTTCCTATACGGAGGTGTAGTCTGACGTCACTTTAGTTTCCTGTAGGGAGGTGTAGTCTGACTGTCTGACGTCACTTTAGTTTCCTATAGGAAACCTGAGTGGGTGTGTATCTGTTAGTGGCTTGATGTGATGGAATTTAGTCAGAAGGATTACGACAAACATCTGTATCTCCAGTATGTACCCAGTATGATGATGTTTGGAGGGTGTGGAGGAGCTGTATTATAGGACACGAGTGTCAGCTTCCTCATGGTTGCATTGATCCATTGGTGGACTGTTTCCAACATGGTGGACTTGATCACCTGCAGTGATGTAGACATCCTTGTCATCTGGGAACTGTCCATCTATCTGTTAACAACTTATTTGACAGGAATGAGAAAATGTCTTGTTACACCTGGCGCAACTACCTCCTCGTCAACAGAAATATCTCTACTTGACGTGTATTGTGTCTAGCACAATAAAAGCTTTCCCATAGAGCTCTGCATGATGTTTGAAGTGCTGCATTCTCAGCTTATTTGCTGTCTTCTTCTGTGTTTTCTTCTCATGGAACAACAGTAAGTTATTTCGCTTGATCGGTGCTGTCAGAAGTCTGTCATTTGATTCAAGCACTCTCCCTGAAATTGTTGTACTGCTCTTGTCCCGTAGACTCGAGTTGATGGACAGATAGGGCAGCAGCCGCAGACTCACACACCGTATTGTCTAATGTAACCAGGTCTTTACTGCCCTCCTCAAAGGGATTCCCATTGCTGCACAGCAACACCTCCATCAGGTCTTTGGCATGTTGTTAACATTGGTGCTGAGATGCAGATCCTTTCTTGTGATGAGGACGTTCTTCACAATCATCATTTGTTCTTCACAATCAACTGTTGTTTACAGTTCTCATATCTAACTCTAGTTCTCCACATATTTATTGTCTCATTGTGTGAAATATCATATAAGATATGCTCCAATCATGTTTATTTAATTTTTATTCAATTACTCATTCATGAAAACCTAGGTACAGGCACCAACATCACCATTCTAGGTTAAATAGAATAAAGGTTATGAAGCGTAATTCGAAATAAATACAGAAATTGCAGCCATCTTTGATTTTTGCCATACCAGAATATTCAAACCATCAATATTTGAACTCCAGTTGATTCCTCACACAGTATTAACTTAAAATAGCAATACAAAATTATATTACACAGCAATTATGTGAACATTAACACATTAACTGCCACGCAGTTTGCCCGTCTCATACCACTCTCTGCCACCACTCTAAGCCTATGGAGATGTTCACCTTCTTTGCAGGGCTATAACTTTTTAAATTGTATTGCTAAATTGACATTACTATGGCCCATTCAACATCGATTATCTATCGTTCAGGATGTAGGAACGTTATACTTTTTCATTCATAGATTCATACGAAAATACCGAATATAAATATGTTTTTATCGTTTTCTGCAGTAATTCCTAGAACGTGAGTTATAGGCATAAACGCACATATAGATGATCAACTGCCGTTTGTTGCCGATACACGTTATATTAAAAATTTCAACTGTACGTGATCCTAAACGTTATGACTGATCATGCGCGGATGAACGGGGGGGGGGGGTCGTTTATAATTTTGTGATCGTCAGTAAATGCTTTATGTAGTATGGGTGATATATTGATCAGAGCAGTTTGCATTAATAATAATAAACACTCACGCTGAAAATGACGTCAGCGTCCTCTTACCGTTCGCTGATGAGACTGGAGGAAAAAGATCCCACTTATTTGACGTGATCTACTCGATCCATTTCCGGTTTGTATAATAATAATAAACGCCCAAATCATATCGATTATTGAGTTATGGCAGCGATCCATATACACTAGGGGTGGGAATCACCAGTTTCATCACGATACGATACGATATCGATTCCTTGGACAATGATACGATATTATCCGATATCACACAGTCTGCCACGATACGATACGATTCGATTCAGGTGCCTGCGATCGATATGAGACGATATTATATGCCCATTTAACACAATCAGTAACATTTAAATCAACAAAAAAAAGGCAATGGAAATATCATTTGACATTTTTATTTTTGAGCTCTTCCAGACATTTAAATGAAAAACAATCTATTGTTTTTAATACAAACTGTTCACTGTTTTTGGTTTGTTTTTGTTTTTTTTCTCGATATTAATATCCTATTCACTGTCACATAGCTGTATTTTGGCTGGAAAAGCCGGCCAGATCCTGTTAGTGGGGCTATCCCGAGAATGCACCCTCCTTCCCAGTCCCCACTTCTCTCTGCCTATGGCTCTGGGTTAGCTTGTTAGCTTACGCTAACGTAACGTTATCTTCGATCTTTAACGCGACGTGGGCATAATGGAGTGGCGAGGATTGCAAAGCAGGTTAGATGCATTGGACCCGTTGCGGAATAAAACAGCAGGGACATGTTTTGGGTCACAGAATAGGCACAATAGTCTTGCTCGGCTCTGAGTTAGCTTGTTAGCTTACGCTAACGTAACGTTATCTTCGATCTTTAACGCGACGTGGGCATAATGGAGTGGCGATGGAGAAAAACTTGAACAAGTGAAGGAGTACATGTACCTTGGAAGCTGGATCAGTGAAGGTGGAAGAGCTAACATGGACATTAAGAGAAGAACCGGAATTGCAAAGGGCGCATTCTGGAACCATAAAGAATTATTGAGAAGAAACATAAGTTGGAAAACGAAGACCAGGATTTTGGAAACGTATGTTATGTCAGTCTTTTCATACGGAGCAGAAGCATGGACGCTGAATGAAGAGGCAAAGAGGATGATAGACTCTTTTGAAATGTGGACACTGAGGAAGATGCTGAAGATAACATGGAAGGATAAGATCAAGAATGAGGAGGTACTGAGAAGAGCGGATATGCAAGGAGGACAGCTGCTGGAGAGGTTGAAAAAGAGAAAGATGGAGTTGTGCGGGCATGTTCTGAGAGGATCCAGCGGGGAGATGTTCAAGAAGGTGGTGATGGGGAAGGTGGATGGAAAGAGAGGAAGTGGAAGACCAAGAAGAGGCTGGGTAGACGATGTCTGTGATTGGAGTGGAGTGAGAGGCGGAGTCACGGAGTTGGAGAGAAGAAGTGGGGACAGAATGGGTTGGAGAGTGATAGGCAACCTTCGGAACGAAGAAGCCACCTAATGATGATGATGAGGATTGCAAAGCAGGTTAGATGCATTGGACCCGTTGCGGAATAAAACAGCAGGGACATGTTTTGGGTCACAGAATAGGCACAATAGTCTTGCTCTAGTGACGCTCTGTGTGCTGTTGATGTTAAACGGAGTTTCACAACACTGGGTGCGGGGCGATGACGTCGCTGTCGCCGGATTTTCAAAACAAGAGTATCGCAATATGAATCAATCTTTTTACGTGGCATCGATCCTATTTGATTATTGATAATAGATCGATATATCGATCTGGATCGATGTATCGTCCCACCCCTAATATACACGATGTGTGTCTAGAGTCCCGCAACAATATGTGAGTGCTGGACGCATTTGCCCGGTGCACCGAGATCACCAGAGATCCATTTCCGGTTGTAACTCGCCGATCATCCACCAGGCGGCAGTATTGAAGCGTTGCAGAGTTGTGCAGGCTCCCACTGCATCAGACCAGGCTCCGTGAGGGCATTCTGAATACCATGGCGAAAAAATTAAATATGATCTCAATAACGTCGTACGCTGTGGAATGGCAGAATTAGCATGACCTTGAAACGACGTTGTACGACGTTTTTGGCGCAGGATGTGTTAAGACGTTTTTAAAGAATTCATGATTTCGATTGTGGCCATTTTGGCCACTCCTCCTGCTCCTAATCCTCCTCTTCCTTATCCTGCTCCTCCTCTTCCTCCTCCCTGCTCCTGCTCCTCCTCCTCCTCCTCCTCCTCCTCCTCCTAATCCTCCTCTTCATAATCCTCCTCTTCCTCCTCCTCCTCCTCCTCCTCCTCCTAATCCTCCTCTTCCTCATCTCCCTCCTCCTCCTCCTGCTCCTAATCCTCCTCCTCCTCCCCCTCCTCCTCCCCCTCCTCCTCCTCCTCCTCCTCCTCCTCCTCCTCTTCCTCCTCTTCCTCCTCCTCCTGCTCCTCCTCCTCCTAATCCTCCTCCTCCTAATCCTCCTCTTCCTCCTCCTCCTCCTGCTCCTAATCCTCCTCTTCCTCTTCCTCCTCCTCCTAATCCTCCTCCTCCTCCTCCTACTCTTCCTCATCTTCCTCATCCTCATCTTCGTCCTCCTCCTCTTCCTCATCCTCCTCATCCTGCTCCTAATTTTCCTCTTCCTCATCCTGCTCCTCCTCTTCCTCCTCCTCCTCCTTCCTGCTCCTCCTCCTCCTCCTCTTCTTCATCCTCTTCCTCATCTTCCTCCTCCTCCTCTTCCTCCTCCTCCTCTTCCTCATCTTCCTCCTCCTCCTCCTCCTCCTCCTCCTCCTCCTAATCCTCCTCTTCCTCATCTTCCTCCTCCTCCTGCTCCTAATCCTCCTCCTCCTCCTCCCCCTCCTCCTCCTCCTCCTCCTCCTCCTCCTCCTCCTCCTAATCCTTCTCTTCCTCATCTTCCTCCTCCTCCTGCTCCTCCTCCTCCCTCCTCTTCCTCTTCCTCCTCTCCTCTCCTCCTCCTCCTCCTCCACGGGGAGCAGCGTACTGGCTCATGTTAGGCAGGCCATGTATTATGCAGCAGCTTAGGCCAGCGCGCCGGATCTTCATGTCCTCGGCTACAGTCCACTTGTCGCTGCTCTGGTCGTAGCGCTCCACCTTGTTGGAGATGGAGTTGAAGCCATTAAAGCCTCCGACCACGAAGAGCAGGTCATCCAGCACCCCGATGCCAAAGCACCTGCGGGGGGTGAGCATGTTGGGCAGGGCGCTCCAGGAGTCAGTCAAGGGGCTGTAGGCCTCCGCGCTACGCAGGTGGTTTTTACCGTCAAACCCTCCCACCTGAGGACAGGACACATGAGAGGAATGTTTTAGTGTGTGGTTAAGGCAGGCAGGCAGACAGACACTGTATTAATCCATTTAGGGAAATGAGGGCGTCACAGAAGCATTGAAAGTCAAATGATACATATCTTTTTTTTTTGTATCCACTTTTTCTCCCATTTTCTATATTTTCTCCCATCCCAATTTCGTATCATCCAATTCAACCCTCCCCTGTCACGAACGCTGTTTCTTGCCTCCCACAAGCCGGCTGCAATGTGGACTAAGTCATACATAGCACAAGTCCCCTCCGGTACTTGAGGTAACAGCAGTCGCATCTTTTCACCTGCGCAGCTCGATCTCTCAGTGGCGAGGAGTAACGCGTGGGAGGCTCACGCTGCCCCCGACACTTCCTGATTCTACTGCGCAGGCGCACCAACTGACCTGTAGGAGTCGCTGTCCACAACGCCCGATCCCCACCCATCAGTTTCCCACCCCCTAATACAGCCAATGTGTATTAGTACGGACGACCAGCTAAACTGAAAGCAAATGTGGAGCGCTGGGCTCGAACAGGCGAGCCCAGCGTCTCCAGATTTCGTGGCGAGCGCCTTGCCCACTACGCCACGTAGCCGCCTCAAATGATACATATCTATAAAAATATCTAGTACAGGAACAAATTATAATGGTTGGATTATCCAATGGGGGGTCCGGGAGAGGGGGGTACGAGCTGGAGCATGTGTATTTGTATATCCTATTGTGTGTTGTCATGTTTGTTTATGTGTTTGTTTAAAAAATAATAAAAAAATAAAATACAAAAAAAAAAATATCTAGTACAAAGCATTTGTCTCTGTGTGCACCTACCGCATAGACGTGTCCTCCGTACGCAGCGACTCCCAATCCGCTACGCCTGCTGCTCATGGGGGCGATCAGAGTCCACTGGTCGGTGTCTGGGCTGTAGCACTCAGCTGTGAACAGACGCTCCTCCTCGTTCTCGCCACCACAGATGTAAACCTGTAATAAGAAAAAATATTCTAATTTAGTTTATATATTCCATTTGATTTCATTCTACTTTAATTGTCTGTTAATGTTGATGCACCAAAGGACCCAGACACATCTGGGCAATAAAGACATTTATGATTTCTGATCTAACGTTCCTTGTGTTCATCTACCACCCTGTGTCCCTCAGTTCCACCCACCTTGCCCTGGAGGGCTGCTGCGCTGGCTTCGCTCCTATGCTCCAGCATGGGTGGGATCACTGTCCACTGGTTGGTTTCAGGCTTGTAGCGCTCGGCGGTGTTTAGTGCCATGTGTTGGTCTTCCCCTCCCATGGCGTAGATACAGCCGCCCAACGCGGCCACGCTGACGTAACAGCGGAGTGAGTGCATATGAGCCACCTGCAGCCAGCTGCGAGTGACGGGGTTGAACCTGCGCACACTGCTGCCTGTGCCGCCGACGCAGTAGACCAGACCGCAGAGATAAGCGGTGCCGTGGCCAATCCGGGGATTCTCCGCCTCAACGCTCACGTCCATCCATCCACCGGCTCGGATATCGTAAGCCTCCATGCCATTGGTCGTGCTGTCGTTACTCTGCCAGCCTCCGATGGTCAATAGGACCTCCTGGGGCAGGCGTGGGCGCGTCAGGGGGTTTGGGAGCCTGTCGGAGCCAGGGGGGTTCAGGACGCTGAGGATGAGGGGCCTGCACTCGTGGCTGTCCCTCACCACAGGGTTGTTCTGGACGTTTCTCCTGAAGTAGTCAGGCCTCATCAAGCCCATGCGAACCTGGCAAGAGACAAGCAGACAGCGGGTACAACTTAGACATTGGTTGTAGACGGTTTCTGTTGCTAGGGAACAGTTTGGACCCAAATGTTTGAGAACCACTGTACTAGGGAACCTAGTGTTGTTTTAATGTAATGCACAGTAATACAATTAGTTACCTTGGGCAGCAGCAAATGGATGTGTGTTTTACGCTCCTCACGGGAGTGGTCGATCCAATGGAGGACGGCCTCGAACACCGTCTTCTCACTCTTCACGTTCAGGTCATCCCTCTCGATGATGTCCACCAGTTGCTGCGGGGACAGCTCCACAAACTCCTGTGAGACGCGCAACATCTCCTCAAAGTGGCACACGATGAAGAGATGGGCCTTGCGCCTCAGGTCAGGGCAGCAGTAGATGTCCGTGAACCTCCAGATGCCGACACAGTTTTCCAGAGACAGCTGGCCTTCTATGAAGTCAGAGCACGCTCCTACTATGACAGTGACGCGAAGCTGGTCTGCAGCCACCAGAAGCTCTTCCACGTTCTCTGCTGTCACCGGCACAAAGCGTGTGTAGGCGTACTCTATGATGAGCTGCATCATAGCCGCGGACACCCCAGGGATAGTGTAGACTGCTTTCTCTGAGTCGCTCCAGCGAGTGAAGAGGGCTCTGTGGGATGCAGAGTATAGCGATATCTGATGAGTAAACAGTAAGCAACTGTGTACTAATATATTTTCACTGTAGAAGTATAGGGTCTTAGCACAGTAGAAGTATAGTATCTTTTCACAGTAGAAGTACAGTATAGTATCTGTTTACAGTAGAAGTACAGTATAGTATCTTTTCACAGTAGAAGTACAGTATAGTATCTGTTTACAGTAGAAGTACAGTATAGTATCTGTTTACAGTAGAAGTACAGTATATAATCTGTTTACAGTAGAAGTACAGTATAGTATCTGTTTACAGTATATAAGTACAGTATAGTATCTTTTCACAGTAGAAGTACAGTATAGTATCTGTTTACAGTAGAAGTACAGTATAGTATCTGTTGACAGTAGAAGTACAGTATAGTATATTTTCACAGTAGAAGTACAGTATAGTATATGTTTACAGTAGAAGTACAGTATAGTATCTGTTTACAGTAGAAGTACAGTATATAATCTGTTTACAGTAGAAGTACAGTATAGTATCTGTTTACAGTATATAAGTACAGTATAGTATCTGTTTACAGTAGAAGTGCAGTATAAGTACAGTATATTATCTGTTTACAGTAGAAGTACAGTATATTATCTGTTTACAGTAGATATACAGTATATTATCTGTTTACAGTATAAGTACAGTATAATATCTGTTTACAGGAGAAGTACAGTATAGTCTATTTTTTTACAGTAGAAGTACAGTAAAGTATATTTTTATAGTATAAGTACAGTATATTATCTTTTTACAGTAGAAGTACAGTATAGTATCTTTTTACAGTAGAAGTACATTATATTATCTGTTTACAGTAGAAGTACAGTATAAGTACAGTACATTATCTGTTTACAGTAGAAGTACAGTATATTATTGTTTTACAGTAGAAATACAGTATAGTATTTTTTTACTATCTGCTAACCTGAACCAAGCTAAGCTGAACCAAGCTAACCTGAACCAAGCTAAACTTACCTGAAATAGTCACTGCAGTCACACAGGAGGGCCTTGTGGGCATTCAACTCAGTGCTGTTGACTTTAATAACCACATCACAGAACCTTCCCTCCAAACGCAGCTCATTAAGGATTGTACAGGACATTGTTTCCTTTTCCATGTGGGGATTTTAAATTGTATCTAGAGAATATTCAAGCTTACAGACAAATATCCGGAAACAACAAGTGAGATCTTCACTTGTCTTCTGAGATCTGAGATCTTCTGAGAGAATTGTTGAATACAGTATACTGTACACAAATGTTCTAGAATCTGCTATTATGACATCATACTGTGACATCACAAATGTTCTAGAATGTTTGATTATGACATCATACTGTGACAGGTACACACACACAGGCACAGGCACACACACATACACACAGGCACACACATACACAGGCACACACACATACACAGGCACACACACACACATACACACAGGCACACACACATACACAGGCACACACACACACATACACAGGCACACACACATACACAGGCACACACACAGGCACACACACATACACAGGCACACACACATACACACAGGCACACACACATACACACAGGCACATACACAGGCACACACACACAGGCATACACACCTACACACAGGCACACACACATACACACAGGCACACACACATACACACAGGCACACACACATACACAGGCACACACACACAGGCACATACACAGGCACACACACAGGCACACACACATACATAGGCACACACACAGGCACAGGCACACACACATACACACAGGCACACATACACAGGCACACACATACACACAGGTACACGCACATACACACATACACAGGCACACACACATACACACATACACAGGCACACACACACATACACAGGCACAGGCACACACACATACACAGGCACACACACACAGGCACACACACACACACACATACACATACACAGGCACACACACATACACACAGGCACAGGCATACACACACACACACATGCACAGCCACAAACACACACACACATACACAGACACACACACAGGCACACACCACCTGAGAGCGGTAGATTAGGGTCCTCTGCGATGGAGACGTGAGGGGAGATTATCTCCTCCCTCATTAACCCTTTCACTGCCACACTACAGAAGGTTAACCCTTTACTATCACACTACCGACGGCAGTGAAAGGGTTAACCTGCTGTCGTGCGGCAGTGAAAGGGTTAAGAGGAGACATGGACAGCAGTGGAGTCTCTGGCCCGCCTCCCTCACACGGCAGTGCCGTATATATATCACAGAGGGGTTGGAATGAAAGATATTATACCGGCAAAAATCATTAATACTTTTGATTGTCTTTCCTGTGCTTTGGCATCAATGTCACTGTATTAACCCCCCAGATGAATGAACAGACACAGATAACAAAAAACAACAAACAACAACAAACAAATAAAGAGATAGGTGCGGCTATTACACAGTTCTCCTTAGTGTGTTTCTCCTCGGGTCCCGCTTCAACAACACTGTACGTTTGTCATTAAAATATTAAAAAAACTAAACATATTGAAATGAGGAGTTATTGGTATCTCCTTCCATCTCTAGACAGTAAAACCAATTTCTAGCTCCCTGAAAAAACACAGAATATCACATCGGTGGATTCACACAGAGTTTAAATCACATACGCTGCTTCATTCACAAAGAGGTGGTCACGGTCAGTATAAACACTACAAACCCACCTTGTTGTTCTCTCCGTACCGTGAGGCGCGAGCTGAACGAGCAGCCGGGAGGTGAGACAGACGGGGCGAGGTGAGACAGACGGGCGAGGTGAGAGAGACAGACGGGCGAGGTGAGAGAGACAGACGGGCGAGGTGAGAGAGGCGGGCGAGGTGAGAGAGACAGACGGGCGAGGTGAGAGAGACAGACGGGCGAGGTGAGACAGACGGGCGAGGTGAGAGAGACAGACGGGCGAGGTGAGACAGACGGGGCGAGGTGAGACAGACGGGCGAGGTGAGAGAGACGGGCGAGGTGAGAGAGACAGACGGGCGAGGTGAGACAGACGGGCGAGGTGAGAGAGACAGACGGGCGAGGTGAGACAGGCGGGCGAGGTGAGAGAGACAGACGGGCGAGGTGAGAGAGACAGACGGGCGAGGTGAGACAGACGGGCGAGGTGAGAGAGACAGACGGGCGAGGTGAGACAGACGGGCGAGGTGAGAGAGACAGACTTGCGAGGTGAGTAAAAAAGTACAGTATAGTATCTGTTTACTATCTGCTAACCTGAACCAAGCTAACCTGAACCAAGCTAAGCTGAACCAAGCTAACCTGAACCAAGCTAAACTTACCTGAAATAGTCACTGCAGTCACACAGGAGGGCCTTGTGGGCATTCAACTCAGTGCTGTTGACTTTAATAACCACATCACAGAACCTTCCCTCCAGAGGCAGCTCATTAAGGATTGTACAGGACATTGTTTCCTTTTCCATGTGGGGATTTTAAATTGTATCTAGAGAATATATTCAAGCTTACAGACAAATATCCGGAAACAACAAGTGAGATCTTCACTTGTCTTCTGAGATCTTCTGAGAGAATTGTTGAATACAGTATACTGTACACAAATGTTCTAGAATCTGCTATTATGACATCATACTGTGACATCACAAATGTTCTAGAATGTTTGATTATGACATCATACTGTGACAGGTACACACACACAGGCACAGGCACACACACATACACAAAGGCACACACACATACACAGGCACACACACATACACAGGCACACACACACATACACACAGGCACACACATACACAGGCACACACACATACACAGGCACACACACATACACAGGCACACACACACAGGCACACACACATACACAGGCACACACACATACACACAGGCACACACACATACACACAGGCACACACACATACACAGGCACACACACATACACAGGCACACACACAGGCACACACACATACACAGGTACACACACACAGGCACACACACATACACAGGTACACACACACAGGCACAGGCACACACACAGGCACACATACATACACACAGGCACACACATACACACAGGTACACACACATACACACATACACAGGCACACACACATACACAGGCACACACACACACATACACATACACAGGCATACACACAGGCACAGGCACACACACATACACATACACATACACAGGCATACACACATACACAGGCATACACACAGGCACAGGCACACACACATACACACATACACAGGCACACACACATACACACAGGCACAGGCACACACACACATACACAGGCACACACACAGGCACAGGCACACACACAGGCACACACACAGGCACACACACACACACACATACACAGGCACACACACATACACACAGGCACAGGCATACACACACACACACATGCACAGCCACAAACACACACACACATACACAGACACACACACAGGCACACACCACCTGAGAGCGGTAGATTAGGGTCCTCTGCGATGGAGACGTGAGGGGAGATTATCTCCTCCCTCATTAACCCTTTCACTGCCACACTACAGAAGGTTAACCCTTTACTATCACACTACCGACGGCAGTGAAAGGGTTAACCTGCTGTCGTGCGGCAGTGAAAGGGTTAAGAGGAGACATGGACAGCAGTGGAGTCTCTGGCCCGCCTCCCTCACACGGCAGTGCCGTATATATATCACAGAGGGGTTGGAATGAAAGATATTATACCGGCAAAAATCATTAATACTTTTGATTGTCTTTCCTGTGCTTTGGCATCAATGTCACTGTATTAACCCCCCAGATGAATGAACAGACACAGATAACAAAAAACTACAAACAACAACAAACAAATAAAGAGATAGGTGCGGCTATTACACAGTTCTCCTTAGTGTGTTTCTCCTCGGGTCCCGCTTCAACAACACTGTACGTTTGTCATTAAAATATAAAAAAAAACTAAACATATTGAAATGAGGAGTTATTGGTATCTCCTTCCATCTCTAGACAGTAAAACCAATTTCTAGCTCCCTGAAAAAACACAGAATATCACATCGGTGGATTCACACAGAGTTTAAATCACATACGCTGCTTCATTCACAAAGAGGTGGTCACGGTCAGTATAAACACTACAAACCCACCTTGTTGTTCTCTCCGTACCGTGAGGCGCGAGCTGAACGAGCAGCCGGGAGGTGAGACAGACGGGCGAGGTGAGACAGACGGGCGAGGTGAGAGAGACAGACGGGCGAGGTGACAGACGGGCGAGGTGAGAGAGACAGACGGGCGAGGTGAGACAGGCGGGCGAGGTGAGAGAGACAGACGGGCAAGGTGAGAGAGACAGACGGGCGAGGTGAGACAGACGGGCGAGGTGAGAGAGACAGACGGGCGAGGTGAGACAGACGGGCGAGGTGAGAGAGACAGACGGGCGAGGTGAGACAGACGGGCGAGGTGAGAGAGACAGACGGGCGAGGTGAGAGAGACAGACGTGCGAGGTGAGTAAAAAAGTACAGTATAGTATCTGTTTACTATCTGCTAACCTGAACCAAGCTAACCTGAACCAAGCTAAGCTGAACCAAGCTAACCTGAACCAAGCTAAACTTACCTGAAATAGTCACTGCAGTCACACAGGAGGGCCTTGTGGGCATTCAACTCAGTTCTGTTGACTTTAATAACCACATCACAGAACCTTCCCTCCAGAGGCAGCTCATTAAGGATTGTACAGGACATTGTTTCCTTTTCCATGTGGGGATTTTAAATTGTATCTAGAGAATATATTCAAGCTTACAGACAAATATCCGGAAACAACAAGTGAGATCTTGTCTTCTGAGATCTGAGATCTTCTGAGAGAATTGTTGAATACAGTATACTGTACACAAATGTTCTAGAATGTGCTATTATGACATCATACTGTGACATCACAAATGTTCTAGAATGTTTGATTATGACATCATACTGTGGCAGGTACACACACACAGGCACAGGCACACACACATACACACAGGCACACACACATACACAGGCACACACACACATACACAGGCACACACACACATACACAGGCACACACACATACACAGGCACACACACATAGGCACACACACATACACACAGGCACACACACATACACACAGGCACACACACATACACAGGCACACACACACAGGCACAGACACACACACACATACACAGACACACACACAGGCACACACCACCTGAGAGCGGTAGATTAGGGTCCTCTAACCCTAACCCTAACCCTAACCCTAACCCTAACCCTAACCCTAACCCTCATTAACCCTTTCACTGCCACACTACAGAAGGTTAACCCTTTACTATCACACTACTGACGGCAGTGAAAGGGTTAACCTGCTGTCGTGCGGCAGTGAAAGGGTTAAGAGGAGACATGGACAGCAGTGGAGTCTCTGGCCCGCCTCCCTCACACGGCAGTGCCGTATATATATCACAGAGGGGTTGGAATGAAAGATATACCGGCAAAAATCATTAATACTTTTGATTGTCTTTCCTGTGCTTTGGCATCAATGTCACTGTATTAACCCCCCAGATGAATGAACAGACACAGATAACAAAAAACTACAAACAACAACAAACAAATAAAGAGATAGGTGCGGCTATTACACAGTTCTCCTTAGTGTGTTTCTCCTCGGGTCCCGCTTCAACAACACTGTATGTTTGTCATTAAAATATTAAAAAAACTAAACATATTGAAATGAGGAGTTATTGGTATCTCCTTCCATCTCTAGACAGTAAAACCAATTTCTAGCTCCCTGAAAAAACACCGAATATCACGGTGGATTCACACAGAGTTTAAATCACATACGCTGCTTCATTCACAAAGAGGTGGTCACGGTCAGTATAAACACTACAAACCCACCTTGTTGTTCTCTCCGTACCGTGAGGCGCGAGCTGAACGAGCAGCCGGGAGGTGAGACAGACGGGGCGAGGTGAGACAGGCGGGCGAGGTGAGAGAGACAGACGGGCGAGGTGAGACAGACAGACGGGCGAGGTGAGAGAGACAGACGGGCGAGGTGAGACAGGCGGGCGAGGCGAGAGAGACAGACGGGCGAGGTGAGAGAGACAGACGGGCGAGGTGAGACAGACAGACGGGCGAGGTGAGAGAGACAGACGGGCGAGGTGAGAGAGACAGACGGGCGAGGTGAGACAGACGGGCGAGGTGAGAGAGACAGACGGGCGAGGTGAGACAGACGGGCGAGGTGAGACAGACAGACGTGCGAGGTGAGTAAAAAAGTACAGTATAGTATCTGTTTACTATCTGCTAACCTGAACCAAGCTAACCTGAACCAAGCTAAGCTGAACCAAGCTAACCTGAACCAAGCTAAACTTACCTGAAATAGTCACTGCAGTCACACAGGAGGGCCTTGTGGGCATTCAACTCAGTGCTGTTGACTTTAATAACCACATCACAGAACCTTTCCTCCAGAGGCAGCTCATTAAGGATTGTACAGGACATTGTTTCCTTTTCCATGTGGGGATTTTAAATTGTATCTAGAGAATATATTCAAGCTTACAGACAAATATCCGGAAACAACAAGTGAGATCTTGTCTTCTGAGATCTGATCTTCTGAGAGAATTGTATACAGTATACTGTACACAAATGTTCTAGAATGTGCTATTATGACATCATACTGTGACATCACAAATGTTCTAGAATGTTTGATTATGACATCATACTGTGGCAGGTACACACACACAGGCACAGGCACACACACATACACACAGGCACACACACATACACAGGCACACACACACACATACACAGGCACACACACACATACACAGGCACACACACATACACAGGCACACACACATAGGCACACACACATACACAGGCACACACACATACACAGGCACACACACACAGGCACAGACACACACACACACACATACACAGACACACACACAGGCACACACCACCTGAGAGCGGTAGATTAGGGTCCTCTGCGATGGAGACGTGAGGGGAGATTATCTCCTCCCTCATTAACCCTTTCACTGCCACACTACAGAAGGTTAACCCTTTACTATCACACTACCGACGGCAGTGAAAGGGTTAACCTGCTGTCGTGCGGCAGTGAAAGGGTTAAGAGGAGACATGGACAGCAGTGGAGTCTCTGGCCCGCCTCCCTCACACGGCAGTGACGTATATATATCACAGAGGGGTTGGAATGAAAGATATTATACCGGCAAAAATCATTAATACTTTTGATTGTCTTTCCTGTGCTTTGGCATCAATGTCACTGTATTAGCCCCCCAGATGAATGAACAGACACAGATAACAAAAAACAACAAACGACAACAAACAAATAAAGAGATAGGTGCGGCTATTACACAGTTCTCCTTAGTGTGTTTCTCCTCGGGTCCCGCTTCAACAACACTGTACGTTTGTCATTAAAATATTAAAAAAACTAAACATATTGAAATGAGGAGTTATTGGTATCTCCTTCCATCTCTAGACAGTAAAACCAATTTCTAGCTCCCTGAAAAAACACAGAATATCACATCGGTGGATTCACACAGAGTTTAAATCACATACGCTGCTTCATTCACAAAGAGGTGGTCACGGTCAGTATAAACACTACAAACCCACCTTGTTGTTCTCTCCGTACTGTGAGGCGCGAGCTGAACGAGCAGCCGGGAGGTGAGACAGACGGGGCGAGGTGAGACAGACGGGCGAGGTGAGAGAGACAGACGGGCGAGGTGAGACAGGCGGGCGAGGTGAGAGAGACAGACGGGTGAGGTGAGACAGACGGGCGAGGTGAGAGAGACAGACGGGCGAGGTGAGACAGACGGGCGAGGTGAGAGAGACAGACGGGCGAGGTGAGACAGACGGGCGAGGTGAGAGAGACAGACGGGCGAGGTGAGACAGACGGGCGAGGTGAGAGACAGACGTGCGAGGTGAGTAAAAAAGTACAGTATAGTATCTGTTTACTATCTGCTAACCTGAACCAAGCTAACCTGAACCAAGCTAAGCTGAACCAAGCTAACCTGAACCAAGCTAAACTTACCTGAAATAGTCACTGCAGTCACACAGGAGGGCCTTGTGGGCATTCAACTCAGTGCTGTTGACTTTAATAACCACATCACAGAACCTTCCCTCCAGAGGCAGCTCATTAAGGATTGTACAGGACATTGTTTCCTTTTCCATGTGGGGATTTTAAATTGTATCTAGAGAATATATTCAAGCTTACAGACAAATATCCGGAAACAACAAGTGAGATCTTCACTTGTCTTCTGAGAGAATTGTTGAATACAGTATACTGTACACAAATGTTCTAGAATGTGCTATTATGACATCATACTGTGACATCACAAATGTTCTAGAATGTTTGATTATGACATCATACTGTGGCAGGTACACACACACAGGCACAGGCACACACACATACACACAGGCACATACACAGGCACACACACACACATACACAGGCACACACACATACACAGGCACACACACATAGGCACACACACATACACAGGCACACACACATACACACAGGCACACACACATACACAGGCACACACACACAGGCACAGACACACACACACAAACATACACAGACACACACACAGGCACACACCACCTGAGAGCGGTAGATTAGGGTCCTCTGCGATGGAGACGTGAGGGGAGATTATCTCCTCCCTCATTAACCCTTTCACTGCCACACTACAGAAGGTTAACCCTTTACTATCACACTACCGACGGCAGTGAAAGGGTTAACCTGCTGTCATGCGGCAGTGAAAGGGTTAAGAGGAGACATGGACAGCAGTGGAGTCTCTGGCCCGCCTCCCTCACACGGCAGTGCCGTATATATATCACAGAGGGGTTGGAATGAAAGATATTATACCGGCAAAAATCATTAATACTTTTGATTGTCTTTCCTGTGCTTTGGCATCAATGTCACTGTATTAACCCCCCAGATGAATGAACAGACACAGATAACAAAAAACAACAAACGACAACAAACAAATAAAGAGATAGGTGTGGCTATTACACAGTTCTATTTCATTCTGGCCTCTGCTCAGCATCAGTCTGCACTAACCTCACTTCGTGCCTAGCACTGAATAAAAAAACTCCACAATGTACCTGTACATACCGACATCCGTCTGGCCACACCCCTATCCGCTTACCTTCATAAGCAGGTGTGTGGTCACCTACTCGCCTCCTTCTTCACTTTCACCACAAGGAAGTGCCTCGGTAGATACCCACACTTGACAAGGTTGTTTAGTTGAAGAAAGTTGGAAAACAAAAGAACGAGAAGATACGTTGACATCATATCTTTATTTTCTCTCACTATTTTCGAGAAAATACGGCAATATTGTCTTCGTCACTGGAGTGTCTGGAAGATGATGATCATTCTGACCTCCACCGGCTTTTTCGTATTAGGGGCTCGCGCCGCTGATATACTCCCCGACTGCAGTCCTCCTTGCTGCGGCTGGATGGGTATTGGCCCTCCAGTCATACAGCTGGACTGTGGGAAGCACCGGCTGTTGTGAGAAATCGGTTGCTTCCGGGTGGGGTGAGTATTGTTTTGCTTGCGAGCACTGGTTGTCTGTTTATGCTATGGGGGTTAGCTGACAATTTTACGAACGCCGACCCCGGACTGGGGTCCTCTGCTCGGCTTCTTAAGCGGCGGACGGTCTGACGCCCATGATGGTCAACCTAGTGGGCCGCGACCAAGACCTGGTTAAAACCTGGGATTCCCTGGACGAGCGGATGCTTCTCTGTCCCGTGCAGGCCCCATCTTTCACATAAATGTGGAAGTACACACTAACGAGGAAATGTGGGCATAGGATCTTCATTATCGGGAGTTCCATGCTCAAGTCGGCTGCAGCCCGGATGGGAATTGTGCCGGCTCCGCTGTATGTCTGGTAAATCACCGTTGAAAACTGTGTTTGACATTTCTTTTTCTCTTCCCTCTTAGGATGGGGAAGGACTTGGACAGCGGCCTGTCTGAAGTGTGGCTTGTTATGTCGTTGTGTACAGTTCAGGTGATAGCTGCTTAGCTGGCGTGCTAGTTGTGGCCTACTGTTGTTAGCCAGTCAGCTGTTAGCTGCGGCGCTAGCTCGTTGTGTTCACTAGGCTAGTAAACGTTAGCTTGTTGCTATCAGTCGGACGGCTGTTAGCTTAATGCTACACTGTTGAAACGTTACTGTGACTATAATAATAATGCAGGACCTGTTGCAGAGGTCTTTATTCGGCATGCAACGACACTCAATGTTTTAGTGGTACACACAGCGGTTAGTTTAGCACACACACCGGAACACACACGCATGCATTGTCTCTTTAGGATCGCAGATGCGATTTGTCTCTGCGATTAACCCATCCCGTCGTCCTTCCCCCCCAAGGGCAGCCGGGAGCAGACAGGCGTCAACGTGAGCCGCGCCAGGAGACCAATCCAAGTGCTCCTGTCCGTCTTCGTCAAGGACGCCACAGCGTTAGCGATCTGTTGTTGTGCATGTTTTTCCATTGGGTTTATCTTATCGGGGGGGAAACCCTTGCGAGCACGGGGAGAACATGCAAACTCCACACAGAAAGGCCTGGGAGATACCCCACCGGGTACCTGGCATCATGGAAACCTGGTCCCCAAGCGGGAATCGAACCCTGGACCTTCTTGCTGTGAGGCGACAGTGTTAACCACTACACCACATGCCTTTAACACTCTGACTATAACGTCATCTTTGACAGAGGATGTTAGTCGACCCTACACCCGGGTGCCAGTGCCAGCGAGGACTTCGTCAACATGGAGAACGGCGGCTGGGTGGCGTAGCGGACATACCCTTGTCACCAACACAGGAGATGCTGGGTTCAACTCGGTGTCCCGTTAACCAGTGTTGCTGTTCTCTCGGCCTGCGCTCAGGGTGAAGGTAGGAGTCCTGACCGGACTTTAAACACTTCTTATTTTCTTCCCTTCTAAATGTTTTGTAATAACGATGTTTCCAAAACATGTGTTGCTGCAATACATTGAGGATACGACGCATGTTGTGTGTGAATTGTCTTGTCACTGGTATAGCTTTTCTCTCTGTAGTAAATCGGCGTTGTTTTTTACATGTGTAAAAATGAACTGGTTTGGTTGTGATGAGAACATGTGTGTTCATGTAACGTTGTACCGTGGGTGAACTCACAACTAAGAGGGTTAATTAACCTGTAACGCTATGCTTAGTGACATGTGATTGAGGAATGAATCTTTTTTCTCAGCCTGTGATGACAATGAACAGCATGTTCACACATTAACCGAGGTGCCTGTTCGCCTTGGTCGTATCAGGGGTAAGATAGGAGGGGTGACCCCCCGGTTTCCCTGGGGCTTCCCCCCCTCCTCTCAGACATGTTTGGTTACAATATATTGTGTCACTGTGTTTGTGGGGATACGATGTAACCCTCAGCTTAATTGCTGGGGTTGTGCTTTCCGCTTGAGAAACTATTTTTTCCTAAAGAAAAGGTTGTTTGGTCACTTATCATGTGTGCTTAGCAAGGTCTGTGGCCATTACATAATCGAGGACTTCTGTCTTCTCTCGTTATGAAAAACGGCGTTCCTCTGTAGTAAGAGTGTACTTTTGCCATTTTTTGTTGTGATGAAGGGTTGTGTGTGTCTTGTGATCTACAACTGGGTTAGGTTTGGCCCACAGAAGCACATGTGTAAGTCTGGACCGGGGCTCTTAAAGGGGCCCTCTCTGTTCTGTGTTTTTCCTTAGTAAAACTCAGGTAGCAGGTTAGCGCATGAGCTATGTGAGGCTGTTAAATGCTTCATGTAGCATGCTATGACTGTGTCATGCTCTACTTGTCATTACATCGTATCATGGGTGAGGGGTCGTAAAGGGGTGAACTGGTAATCCTTTCCTCCCCTTATCTGATTGGTCAGGGGTTAAAACCACCTGTCCTTCAAGGTTCCTGTCACGTTGCTGTTCGGCACGTTACAGGGTAAGGGGGGGAGGGTGTTTCCTGGTCCCACGCCCTGGAAGATTGGGCGTGTGCACCGCGGAAATTCCCCTGCCATAGAGTGCGTCTCTATTGGTAAGACTTCCGTGGGTTGTTCAGGTCCATGTTATGGATCTGTTTCAGGGAGTTGTCAGAGCTCCTCCTCACGAAGCTCCTCAGGGAGAAGTGCCTTCTGTGAGTTCGGACTCTCCTTCCCAGTGAGGGAGCCTCCTCAGAGTTCAGAGCCTCCTCCTCAGATTGTCAAGGTGAGTAGAACTTCAAAAAAGGAGTTCTGCTCTATTGTGTGTGTATTCGATTCAATTCGATTATTGAGTGTGTATTGTTTCAGTGCCTCCTCCTCGGAGAGCTCTAACCCAAGTGTTACATAGCTTAATGTTGCAATATATTCTTTTCAATCTATACAGCTCGCGTGGGAAGTCTCTCTGGGGATTTCCGTCTCCTCCCTGTGGCGAGGGTGGCGGGATGTAAAAATGTAAAAAATAATTACCCTCAGCTGCGTCACGTGGGATTCATGTCAGTCTGTGTTTCTTTCTTTTTTAAATAAAAAGAGGAAAGAACATGAAGCACGACGGCTCCGTGTCGTTCTCCCAGGCGACTTGAAGGAACAATGTCTGGTGTCTTGCTAGACTATCCATTGATGTGTTTGGGTCTCGACGCGTACATAGTGCTGGCTCGGGGTGTTTCTGTTAAGAATCACGCAGGGGGCTAAGTACGCCTTGGTTGCTCGTTATTAAAACAGCGTTTTTATAGGGCAACTGGGATGGAGTTTTGTCTCTTCCGAGCGCCAGTTTACTAGGTTGTCTCGATGAATTCTCGTTCATATCTGGGGGATGTTAACGGAATAGATCAGAACATAGGTAGAGGGGTCTCACGCCCTTGGGGTGGGCCACTGAGCGCGGTACAAATGGGACCGTTTGGGTGGCGCCCTCTTTTCATGTTTTAGATCGATACGCATACCTACCCCCTCTTATGGAGTGGGCATGTCGGCGTGGTTAGGGCACGGGACTGGTTCTGGTCACGCTGGTCCAGCTCAGTTAACCCGTTGTCCGCCGGGGACGCAGATCTGCTGTTCTGGTACCCTGAGGGACTTGTGCTTTTTTCGGGGGGAAACATGCCGGGTCGGCCTGGGTGTCACAGGGTTAGGCGTTATGGAGACCCTTTGTTGGGTACACGTTGTACCTGACACTATCATAAGCGGCTGGTTCTCCTTTCTTTCGCTCCTCTCTCACGCATGGCGAAGAGGGGGCTGTTGGGGTGGTCTTCTGGACCTCCTCTGGTAACCCTGTGTGCTTCCCGAGCCGCCGGGCCCGGTCTGAAATAATGTTTCGTTGAAACCGTAGGCCTGGGATAACCCTTTTTTGGAAACTGAAACACTTGTACTGCGGTATAGCTGGTGTATACCCGCAGGTGTGTTTTGGAGTTTTTCTTGAGGGGTTATAGGAACAACCACTGTATGTGGTACCAAGAGGGTGGTTGATTCCCTGGTGTGTTGGAGCAGAGTCGACTCCCGGGTTACCCGGTTGAGTGTGCCCCTGCACGTTCATGACGTCTGCCAATCGTGTAAGCCTTCTCTGCCTCGACCCCTCTGGGTGTGTTTTTTTTGATGGAGGCTTTGTCATGGTGCGCAACAATGCCAGCATACGCCCCTTCCGCCGGGGTGCTGTTTTCAGTTGACCCCTTTGGCGCCTGTCTCGTCCGCAGTGCTCCAGGCTCGGGTCTACAGCCTGCTGCCTGGTTTTCCCCGGTGCGCTGCCTGCTTCCGTTGGTTAACCTTTTGAGTGCTTACGGCCATGCTGACTGCCTGTGTTGCAGGGTCAGTGTGCCAGGCGGCGTACTAATGGGGGGAAAGGGCCCGCTCTTGGACGCTGGCGATGTGGGGGGCGGTGTCACTAAGTGCCTGGTGTCATTGACCTCTCCGGGCCCCCTTTTTCCAGGGGATCCAGTCCCTTCAGTGGGTCTGGGTCTTCCTTCGCGCTCCGCTGCTACGGCCTTGCCATAGGGTTGAGTTTGCTCTTGACCCCGTGATTTTGGGGGCAGTAACGAGGGTTGTTCCTTCCGTTCGTTCCCTGGTGGCATGCGGGTTGTGCGTGTGCGTAGTCGTGGGGTCAAGCCACGGTCTGCTCACCCTGTGCGTTGAGTTGCTTGAGTTCCTCTTCGCACGGTCGGATCCGTCTCCCTCCCGTCCTCCAATAGGGAGGGTATCTTTCCATTAGGGAGGGTCGGGGGGCTCGGTCCTCCCCGGTCTGATGGTTGTGGGGGGCCTCAACGGGGTACATTTGTCGAGCTTCTGGCTTCCGCTCAGCTCCTCTTGTGCAGACTGACGCTGAGCGGAGGCCAGAATGAAATAGAGCTAGAGCAGTCGTTTGGCAATCCGGAGGTTCCCGGTTTGATTCCCGCTCCTCCCGGGCAGCGTGTCGAAGTGTCCCTGAGCAAGACACTTAACCCCTAACTGCTCCTGATGAGCAGGTTGAGCACCTTGCATGGTCGCCTCTGCCGTCGGTGTGTGAATGTGTGAGTGAACGGGTAAAATGTGAGGAACAAATTGTAAAGCGCTTTGGATAAAAGCTCTATATAAAAAACCAGCCATTTACCAAAAGGGGTGCGGAGAAAGGTTTTTTAATCTTGAGGCGGATGTTCTGCCAAATGTGCGAAGATAACAGAAATGTTTGCTGCATCATAACAATATTAAAATCATTAGGACAAGGGTTCCCTTGATAAAGATGCACGAAAATGCTGTATAATATACAACACCTGTAGCTCAACTGCAAAAAACTGCTCAACTGAAAAAATGTATGCCTACTTATGTATTAGCCTACAGGGGAAAAACACATTCACAAAAGGCAGCAAAGTTTATTTTCAGCCAGGTATGGTGGTAACTATTAGGATATATATAGTATGGATTACTTACTGTTATTACTATCTGTGGTAGCTCTCCATCTACACACCTACTGTTTTTTTTGCTGCTGTGCTGTCCATTGAGCATGCACCTTCACGTAGTAGGCACATTAACCCTTTCACTACCACACTACCGAAGGTTAACCGTATGTAGTGTGGTAGTGAAAGGGTTAACCTTCTGTTGCGTGGCAGTGAAAGGGTTAACCTTCTGTATTGTCCCTTTGGTAGTGGGGTAGTGAAAGGGTTAAATGTAGGTCAAACTCCCTAAACAAACAAGCATACCATTGATTTAATTGCCATATAAATCACAACAAAACTATTACTCCTCTCTGAACATGAATATAAAACAAAAAGGTGATCTATTATTAACTGTGTAAACCTATGAACCAATATTCATCATTGATATTTGGATACTTGAAATCTGTATGAACTGAGTAGTTAGTATCAAATTAAATACGATGGAACAGCTCCATGCATTAATTGAATAAACAACTATTTTCTCATTACCAGTATGGTATTGTTTAAATTGTACAGCTTTTTTGCACATCTTTGTCAGGGAATTTCAACAATTCTGCACCTGAATGTACCAGTTAATTGTAATCATCTCTCTCCTTATGTCTGGTCAAGCCAGGTTGTGGAGGAGAGAGACAGGGATGAACAGGCTGTAGACTACTTTGCCCGTCCTGAGCCTGCTATGATGCAGATGTTTTTACATCACCACCAAAAACAAGATTCAGCCAAGAGCGAGTGAGTACACTGGTCCACTTGTCCATGGCACTAACTACCCAGCTTTGTAGTGGGTTGGGGGAATAGTACAGTAGGTACGCATATTTAAGGGGACCGCAAGGATGGTGTACTGGTGGGTGGTGTCCGACCGATTGTGGTGGGCCGGTCTGGGCCAAAAATGCCAGGGCAGATTTTTTTTGTCCCAGTCCAGCCGTGCACACACAGACACACAGGCACACACACACAGACACACAGACACACACACAGACACAGACACACACAGACACCGACACACACACACACACTTTAGTTTCCTATAGGGAGGTGTAGTCTGATGTCACTTTAGTTTCTCTATAGGGAGGTGTAGTCTGACGTCACTTTAGTTTCCTATAGGGAGGTGTAGTCTGACGTCACTTTAGTTTCCTATAGGGAGGTGTAGTCTGACGTCACTTTATTTTCCTATAGGGAGGTGTAGTCTGACGTCACTTTAGTTTCCTATAGGGAGGTGTAGTCTGACGTCACTTTATTTTCCTATAGGGAGGTGTAGTCTGACGTCACTTTAGTTTCCTATAGGGAGGTGTCGTCTGACGTCACTTTAGTTTCCTATAGGGAGGTGTAGTCTGACGTCACCTTAGTTTCCTATAGGGAGGTGTAGTCTGACGTCACTTTAGTTTCTCTATAGGGAGGTGTAGTCTGACGTCACTTTAGTTTCCTATAGGGAGGTGTAGTCTGACGTCACTTTAGTTTCTCTATAGGGAGGTGTAGTCTGACGTCACTTTAGTTTCCTATAGGGAGGTGTAGTCTGACGTCACTTTAGTTTCCTATAGGGAGGTGTAGTCTGACGTCACTTTAGTTTCCTATAGGGAGGTGTAGTCTGATGTCACTTTAGTTTCCCGCATGGTCCACCCGTATAGGGGGAAAATGGTTTCATGTTTCCATTCATAATTCATATTCATAATTCCATAATAAGTATGTATAGGCATGTTAGACTTTCTTTTGGCAATGGGAGTGGGTTTTGTCATTGAGCACTTATCCTTATCATTAGGGCACAAGTATCTTTTGTTTTATTATACAGTAAATTAAAAAAAAGTATTCATCCTACAATATATGTAGTGTAGTGTTAATGTAGTGTATTCATCATACACCTAGATAACATTTCAGACTGCAAATCCATGCAAAGACAAAGACGAGACTAAACCCATTTTCCAGAATAATGTCGTCTTCATATCAACATCACTGAGACACAACCTGCTCACTGCTGAGGATAACATTCCTTTGTTCTGCTCTGTCCAGCCTGGAGTCTTCGTTCCTTGTCCAACAGTGTCCCCGTCAGGATTGTAGCATAACTGCAGTTTGAATGAATGGTTCTTTCACGCAGTATTGGTATTTGGCCACGAGAGGGCGGTGTTACTGTAGACTAGTTGCTTTTGTTTTGTTTTAGGAATTAACAGCTGTTAATCATTATTCCAGTTTCCAGTTTAATTAGTTAAATATTTAATTGGTATCTTTGAGACACACACATGTAGACATTTCACAATCTCCCTCTGAGGCACACATACAGACATTAATATTACAACAGAGATATAATTAAATCACACTGTCTGGCTACCTATTACAACAGAGATATAACTAAATCACACTGTCTGACTATCTATTATAACAGACATAACTAAATCACACTGTCACACCTATTACAGCAAACATATAATTAAATCACACTGACTACCTATTACAATATATATATATATATATATATATATATATATATATATATATATATATATATATATATATATATATATATATATATATATATATATATATATAACTAAATCACACTGTCTTGCTACCTATTATTACAGATATATAAATACATCACACTGTCTGACTACCTATTACAACATGTATATGTGTATATATATATATATATATATATATAATCACACTGTCACACCTATTACAGCAAAAATATAATTAAATCACACTGACTACCTATTACAACATATATATATATATATGTTATGGTTGCAGTGCAGGTAAGCAATTGTAGAAGAGGAAATAATACGAGTCGGAGAATGATTGCTCTTTCTTAGTGGTGCCTTTTAATGTAAGAACACAGAGCACAGGGAATCCAGGGAAAGACGCAGAGCGTCAACTTGAGAGCAAGGTAGATACATCAGAATAATCAAGAGCGAGAAGGTCAGCAATATCTCCAGCTCCTTCCACACGATACACGGTCTGAAGCCTTGACAGGGTC
>NC_140179.1:4757349-4789849 GCF_963971535.1 Notolepis coatsorum | reverse complement strand
ACGTGCTTCTTTGTGAACCATTCATTCACTCAATCTTTTAAGATCATTGAAAGCAAGCTCTCATTTACAATGACGTCGAGAAATACAACACATAATAAATAAATAAAAAGAAAACAATATAGAGACAGAAAGTCAATCAATTAAACATTTAAAATAATACATTTAATAATAAACAACTGCAGACTGGTGAAGTGGTTTCTATTCATTTAAACTGACCAATAGATACTAATGCATTGAGTTTTAAACTTGCATTGCAAAACATTCCATGTTTCTGGGGGCACAGAAGCTAAAAGCAGATTCTTCTAAATTCAGTGCAAACTCTGGGGACCATAAGTGTAAAAGCCAATCACCAGAGCGAGTATAATAAGGTCCCCTTGTTGGAGCTCCAATCCAGCAATGAGGTGATGTATAGATAGGAGATCACCAATAATGGCCTGAGAAACAGATGCCAATGCAAGTCACTGCCAGAGAGTACCGCCCAACCTTAGCGTAGGAGGGTGACCATATTGTGATGTCCACTGCCCCCAGCCCCAAGATACTTAAATGATACTCAACGTTTACTCAATATATTCAATCACCGACACACAGTCAAAATAGATCCAGCTCAATTATGCAATATCACATCAGAGAAAGTAATTACAAGTTAACGTAGGACGGTTATTGATAAAACATCCAAAAGAGTACTCAGTTTTAGGTCACATTGTAAGAGATTCCATGATTCCGTCAATACAAAAAGCAGTCCTTCCCAGATTAGTTGTAGCACGGAGAACCTGAGGAACTAGACGATCAATGGAGCTCGTTAAGAGTGGACCAGTGTTCTGAAGAACTAGATAATCACTGGAGCTCGTTAAGAGTGGACCAGTGTTCCGAGGAACTAGATAATCACTGGAGCTCGTTAAGAGTGGACCAGTGTTCTGAGGAACTAGATAATCACTGGAGCTCGTTAAGAGTGGACCAGTGTTCTGAACTAGATAATCACTGGAGCTCGTTAAGAGTGGACCAGTGTTCTGAAGAACTAGATAATCACTGGAGCTCGTTAAGAGTGGACCAGTGTTCTAAAGAACTAGATAATCACTGGAGCTCGTTAAGAGTGGACCAGTGTTCTGAGGAACTAGATAATCACTGGAGCTCGTTAAGAGTGGACCAGTGTTCTGAGGAACTAGATAATCACTGGAGCTCGTTAAGAGTGGACCAGTGTTCCGAGGAACTAGATAATCACTGGAGCTCGTTAAGAGTGGACCAGTGTTCTGAAGAACTAGATAATCACTGGAGCTCGTTAAGAGTGGACCAGTGTTCTGAGGAACTAGATAATCACTGGAGCTCGTTAAGAGTGGACCAGTGTTCTGAAGAACTAGATAATCACTGGAGCTCGTTAAGAGTGGACCAGTGTTCTGAAGAACTAGATAATCACTGGAGCTCGTTAAGAGTGGACCAGTGTTCTGAAGAACTAGATAATCACTGGAGCTCGTTAAGAGTGGACCAGTGTTCTGAACTAGATAATCACTGGAGCTCGTTAAGAGTGGACCAGTGTTCTGAAGAACTAGATAATCACTGGAGCTCGTTAAGAGTGGACCAGTGTTCTGAGGAACTAGATAATCACTGGAGCTTGTTAAGAGTGGACCAGTGTTCTGAACTAGATAATCACTGGAGCTCGTTAAGAGTGGACCAGTGTTCTGAGGAACTAGATAATCACTGGAGCTCGTTAAGAGTGGACCAGTGTTCTGAAGAACTAGATAATCACTGGAGCTCGTTAAGAGTGGACCAGTGTTCTGAGGAACTAGATAATCACTGGAGCTCGTTAAGAGTGGACCAGTGTTCTGAAGAACTAGATAATCACTGGAGCTCGTTAAGAGTGGACCAGTGTTCTGAGGAACTAGATAATCACTGGAGCTCGTTAAGAGTGGACCAGTGTTCTGAAGAACTAGACGATCACTGGAGCTCGTTAAGAGTGGACCAGTGTTCTGAGGAACTAGATAATCACTGGAGCTCGTTAAGAGTGGACCAGTGTTCTGAAGAACTAGATAATCACTGGAGCTCGTTAAGAGTGGACCAGTGTTCTGAGGAACTAGATAATCACTGGAGCTCGTTAAGAGTGGACCAGTGTTCTGAAGAACTAGATAATCACTGGAGCTCGTTAAGAGTGGACCAGTGTTCTGAAGAACTAGATAATCACTGGAGCTCGTTAAGAGTGGACCAGTGTTCTGAAGAACTAGATAATCACTGGAGCTCGTTAAGAGTGGACCAGTGTTCTGAAGAACTAGATAATCACTGGAGCTCGTTAAGAGTGGACCAGTGTTCTGAAGAACTAGATAATCACTGGAGCTCGTTAAGAGTGGACCAGTGTTCTGAAGAACTAGATAATCACTGGAGCTCGTTAAGAGTGGACCAGTGTTCTGAAGAACTAGATAATCACTGGAGCTCGTTAAGAGTGGACCAGTGTTCTGAAGAACTAGATAATCACTGGAGCTCGTTAAGAGTGGACCGGTGTTCTGAAGAACTAGATAATCACTGGAGCTCGTTAAGAGTGGACCAGTGTTCTGAGGAACTAGATAATCACTGGAGCTCGTTAAGAGTGGACCGGTGTTCTGAAGAACTAGATAATCACTGGAGCTCGTTAAGAGTGGACCAGTGTTCCAGAGCAGCGTAGATGAAATATAAGGTGGTCATTTTATTTACAGAGTAGTGTAGGAGTTGCAGAAAACAAAAGGAGCAACAACCACAATCAATATGGGGCTTGTCTCTCCCGTCCCATGCTGGGAAGTGATGCACCTCACTACTTTAATGTTATCAAGAAGCCTTGTGTGGACGCAGACTCAGTCTGAATTTATAATAATGTATAAATAATAATAATGTACAGTATATATATATATATATATATATATATATATATATATATATATATATATATATATATATATATATATATATATATATATATATATATAATAACTATATAGTAAATTATTATAGTGTGAATTTCTCCAGACCTCTCTGGGCAGAGCCACACTCAACTCCAACCCGCCCATCAGACCAAAACAAAACATGTAAACAAAGTGCAATACCAAGAGGTGCTCTTTTGCATAGAGGTCGCTGTTTGATGGCGTTAAAATGGAGCTTTCCCTGTGTGTTTCCTTGTGGGGTTCAGCTGTGACAAGAACCCTCACTCTTGAAACCAACCATTCAGAATTGGAGCCACAATAGCCATAGATAGTAAGACCTTGTATGCGCATGTATGTATGTATGAAGAGATCTTGATCAAGTGCGCGTGTACAAGATGGCGGCTCGCTCCTAAATCTTCTCTTTTCTATATAAAGTTGAACCTAGAATATGTTTCCGACAACATTGTTAACGACAACATTGCTATGCTATTGCTGGATCTTGAGTCATATTTGATCTGAATTTCGTGCAATGGTACAGGCTCGTGCACCACTGCAAGATGTACGATAATTATCACATTTGTACGACAAAAGCAGCTCGATAGGTACAGGCACAGAAACAGCCCATTGAGAACAGGACTGAAATAATGAGGTATAAGATATGATAAGATATTCCTTTATTGATCCCCTTGGGGAAATTCAGGCATCATACCAGCATGGGGGAGGGGAGTTACAGGTACATGATAATGGTAGAAGACATGACATAAAATGATAGTACAGTAGAAAAGTTCAAAAAAAAATAGGCAGTGTAAACAATATAATTAACTCTGTGTATACGCATGTTGTTTATTGTTATTTGCACTTACAAACATACATTCTGGAATAAAAGAAGTAAAAGAAGAACAGTTCAAATGAGCAGGAAAGGTCGAAAAGCCCAAGCTATGAGCAAGTATAGCTGAATCTGAATCTGAAGTAGGCAGTGTAAATCAAGGTACAGATGAGGGTCTGTATGCCCTATCAGTTATATTTGCATTACAATAAATATAGTTACAATAGAGTGGAGGTTATTCCATGACAACACGTGAAACACAAATTCACTAATAATTCATAATTATTATTAATTTACATATATATATATATATATATATATATATATATATATATATATATATATATATATATATATATATATATTTTTTTTTTAATTATTATTATTATTATTATTATTATTATTATTATTATTATTATTATTATTATTATTATTATTATTATTATTATTATTATTATTATTATTATTATTATTATTATTATTATTATTATTATTATTATTATTATTATTATTATTATTATTATTATTATTATTTTTATTAGAAATGTTTTCCTCTGTGGTGAGTGCATTTAAAATATATATATATATTTTACAGTGATTATGAATTCATTGGCCCTGTGTGTGGCCTTGCGTGTGTAATACACCAACACCGACACGGTTCGCGCGGGCACCAGGTAGCCCCCAAGGACCACATGAGTCGCCGCAAGCCTTGCTTGCGTTTCTAATCAAATATTAATATCGCCGCGGGGAGGGGGGGGGCATAATCCCACGGTACAATGGGATTGACCGATATGTTTACCAATATTCCAATGTACAGTTTTGCTGTACCATTGACTCAGAATGGTCTGTTTTATTGAAATCGTCACAGCAGTATAATTTGTTTATACTTCAGAAGTATGATATTTAAACATGGTCCCCAAAATGAATGGAAGCGAATGAGGAGCCTGACACCTGGGAGGAATGGGGGTGTTGCAGCGTTGGGGATGTTGCAAAAATATAATTTAATATATAATATAATATAATAATTTTGTGCTTCACCAAGAAATTTGGTCAGCAGCCGCCACTGATAGACACTATAATCTAAATATATCTCCCACTCCATTCTCCTCAACCGCCTCTCTGACCATCTGGGTGTTGCTGGGACCGCTCTCTCACCTGGTGCGAGTCCTACCTCACTGACAGAAAACAGTCCATCTCCATCTCCACCTCCACCCCTGCCCCAGTCAACCAAGGCGTGCCTCAGGGTTCCGTTCTTGGTCCACTCCTCCTCCCTATTTTGATCACATCATCCGGAAACACGGTCTCAATTTCCACTCCTAGCTGATGACACTCAGCTCTACATCAGCACCTCACCCTCCACTCCTCTCCCCCCACAGCACCTCGTCAACTGCCTCCTTGACTTCTAGGCCTGGATGTCATCCAATTTACTGCTCCGGAAGGTTGGAGATCTCCTCCTAGAAGTGGATGGCTGCTCAATCCACCCTTCCCCAGAAGTCCACAACCTGGGTGTCATACTGGACTCCACCCTCTCTTTTCATTCTCACATCAAAACAATCACAGAATCTGCTTTTTTCCACCTCAGCAACATATCCAGACTCCGGCCATCTCTCCCCGACTCCGTAGCAGAGACACTCATACACTCCTTCCTCACCTCCCGTCTGGACTATGCAAACTCAGTTCTTGCCGGGCTACCCAGCAATGCCCTGAACAGGCTGCAGTATGTCCAGAATTCTGCTGCTAGGGTTCTCACCTGCACCAAGTCCTGGCACCACATCACCCCCAGCCTTGGATCTCATGAAAGGAGCTATATAAATCTAAGACATTTTAATTATTATTATTATTATTATTATTATTATTATTATTATTATTATTATTATTATTATTATTATTATTATTATTATTATTATTATTATTATATACTATGAGTAAGTATACAGTATACACAGGGTGTATAGAGGCTGCTAGAATGCATAATCTTGACTCGGCTTCTTCCCTCAGGCCATCAGAACACTCAACACACTGATATCTCCAAGCACACATGAACACACACATCTGTTTAGGGGACGGTGGGGACCGGCTCAAAGACCTGTTTAACTTGTTGAAAAGGACAAAAATATGTCCCCTTTAACTCATTGGACGCCACCACTTAAGTGCGCCGTACTACAAGGCTGCTAGAATGCATAATCTTGACTCGGCTTCTTCCCTCAGGCCATCAGAACACTCAACACACTGATATCTCCAAGCACACATGAACACACACATCTGTTTAGGGGACGGTGGGGACCGGCTCAAAGACCTGTTTAACTTGTTGAAAAGGACAAAAATATGTCCCCTTTAACTCATTGGACGCCACCACTTAAGTGCGCCGCCAGAGGGCGGTAGAGCGCCACCACTTTAATCAATGGGAGGACGGGGAGATTTGCGAGTGCTTAAAATATATCTTAAATTATGGCTATGGGTCTAATACACCTGTCGCTTATCAATGAGTTGCTTGCAGTCAACATGTACGAAACGGATTGTTTTTTCATCTGTACATTTCCGTTTCATACCGTGATGAATATCAATATATTTCTAGAGCGTTCTGGCTCATCTCAATAAACTCCAGCAAATCCAGCTTCAATGTATTTAGTTAGAAATCGTGCCATTTGTCGCTTGATTTATGAATCGTTTTCAAATAAACGCTAGATTATCGATATTATATGTGTCCTCATGCACGATACAGAAGCGGGCTGAAAAATTGCTTATCCGTGCCTTGGTCGGCGCCAACGGCATGCACACACACACACACACAGACACGTTGTGATCGCTGAAGGAAACATCTGATTAACCCAAGACTGGTAACATAGAGTCCTTACCTCACATCTGATGTCCTGCAAAAAGATTAATCCAATTCCTGATCGCCATTCCAAATATTGATCGCGTTTATTGATCCAACGTTATATATCCAAAACACATAATCCACGCTGCTCAGAGTGTCCCCAGTCAATGTGTTATAGCGATACTGCATGCCCGAGAAGGAAAACCTGGACCGGACTTTTTTTTGATGCACAGCCCCAGCCAGAGGGATTCCAATGATGTGCAACACCATCCGGCAGACGATAGGTGGCGGTATTTGCCCTTTTGCAAGCTCAGACCCATTCCCAATGATAACGTCAGGCTGGATGGATGAAAATGAATGGATATAATAAATAATAAAATAAATAACGATTAAAACCCGACTATACTTGGGTCTGGTGTCCAATGAGTTAATACTCATGTATAGTCCGCACAAGTGCTCGTGTTTGTGTGTGTGTGTGTGTGTGTGTGTGTGTGTGTGTGTGTGTGTGTGTGTGTGTGTGTGTGTGTGTGTGTGTGTGTGTGGTGTGTGTGTGTGTGTGTGTGTGTGTGTGTGTGTGTGTGTGTGTGTGTGTGTGTGTGTGTGTGTGTGTGTGTGTGTGAAGCTGCTAGCATTTCCCAGGGTGTGAAAACCACAGACAGGTAGTTGTGGTGTTTTAGTGGCAGCAATCCTCATGCAGCCAAATGGAGGAATGCTACACACACCCACACACACACACACACACACACACACACACACACACACACACACACACACACACACACACACACACACACACACACACACACACACACACACACACACACACACACACACGGGTCGAGAGCAAGCGTTTTTCTAGGGTTAGAGGTCTGTGAAGTCTTTAATCATTTGGCCTCATGGTGGCGCTATTTTCACAAAACTAAATACTCTTCAATGTCTTGCCACTCTCACTGAAAGCAGATGACCTTGGTACATACAGTGTCTGCCTTCATAACGTTTTATAAGAACCATTTAGTTTCTGCCTTCATAAAGTTTTATAAGAACCATTTAGTTTCTGCCTTCATAAAGTTTTATACGAAACATTTAGTTTCTGCCTTCATAAAGTTTTATAAAAAACATAGTTTCTGCCTTCATAAAGTTTTACAAGAACCATTTAGTTTCTGCCTTCATAAAGTTGTATAAGAAACATTAGGTTCTGCCTTCAGAATGTTTTATAAGAAACATATAGTTTCTGCCTTCAGAATGTTTTATAAGAAACATATAGTTTCTGCATTCAGAATGTTTTATAAGAAACATATAGTTTCTGCCTTCAGAATGTTTTATAAGAAACATATAGTTTCTGCCTTCAGAATGTTTTATAAGAAACATATAGTTTCTGCCTTCAGAATGTTTTATAAGAAACATATAGTTTCTGCCTTCATAATGTTTTATAAGAAACATATAGTTTCTGCCTTCATAATGTTTTATAAGAAACATTTAGTTTCTGCCTTCATAATGTTTTATAAGAAACATATATTCTGCCTTCATAAAGTTTTATAAGAAACATTTAGTTTCTGCCTTCAGAATGTTTTTTAAGAAACATAGTTTCTGCCTTCATAAAGTTTTATAAGAAACATTTAGTTTCTGCCTTCAGAATGTTTTTTAAGAAACATAGTTTCTGCCTTCATAATGTTTTATAAGAAACAGTTCTGCCTTCAGAAGGTTTTACAAGAAACATTTAGTTTCTACCTTCAGACAGTTTTATAAGAAGCATATAGTTTCTGCCTTCAGAACGTTTGATAAGCATATAGTTTCTGCCTTCATAATGTTTTATAAAAAACATTTAGTTTCTGCCTTCAGAAAGTATTATAAGAAATATAGTTTTGCCTTCAGAACGTTTTTTTTTACTACTTTTACTTAACAATATAATTCATATAGGAGAAACATTCACACACTCTCTCTCTGTATGTAAAACATACACATTCTGTCTCTCTCTTTCTTTCTCTCTTTCTCTCTCACACACACACACACACACACCTCTCATCCATCTGTATGAGAGGTAAGGAGGTCGTAGAAGGGACAGACACACACACACACCTCTCCTCTCATTCCCCTCTGTCCCTGATTTAAACCCTCACCCCGATCTTACCCCAACCTTCCCAGCATACCCTTAACCCCGCCCGCCCACACACACACACACGCACGCACACACACGAACACCCCCCCTCCCCAGCCCATAGCCCAAGCACCCCCCCACACATTTGAAATCACTTGAAGTGATTGCTAATCCTTTATGTGATATGCATTGTGAGGTACTACAAGTCAATATTATTACAATACTGTATCCACCTTCACACCCACTTCTCCCACTGTCTCTATGATCCTGGGGAGCGCAGAAGAGGGTCATGCAAGCCTCATTACACACTTGGTGCTAATAATCTGAGCGTTCCGTTGAGGGAATAGGGAGCTGGAGATCTTTCAATAAATATTTTTTTACTTGATGATAAAGATGCTAGCTAGTGTGGATATTCCCAAACCAAATAAATAATACATCTCTAAGCACTAAACTCCTTATAACAAAGATATATGTAAAGAAATAGATCAAGGGGCTTGGTGTTTCTAATTCATAATTGACAGACTTTGAAGGCTAATATATCCCTTTCTAGATACAGGCTCACAAGAAGCTGAAAGACAAAATCATGAAGCTGGCAGCATCCTTGTTGTCTAGAAACACAAGGTGAATACATGTAGGTTAGCTAGCAGCAGCCTTGTTGTCTAGAAACACAAGGTGAATACATGTAGGTTAGCTAGCAGCAGCCACACAAGGTGAATACATGTAGGTTAGCTAGCAGCATCCTTGTTGTCTAGAAACACAAGGTGGGAGCATGTCTATATTCCCCGGGTTCTATGTTCCCCGGGTTCTATGTTCCCCGCTCGCAATAAAAGGGTTCTATGTTCCCCGGGTTCTATGTTCCCCGCTCCCGAAAAAAAAAAGGTCCTATGTTCCCCGCTACTCCCGAAAAAGCGACAGAGTTGTGTGAGGGTGTAGTGTTATGTTGGAAATACTTGGAATAATCAGACAACACGTAGTTGCAGCTTAACGGTGTTTACTCAACTGAGACACATGCATGGTAACGTACATCAGAACATCAACGTCAACGTCACGTTCGGCCATATGCCGTAACGTGAATCTCAACACATGAACACGACACTGTCGTGGTAGTCAGAACACTGGTTAAAGTGCTGGCACTCGCTAGAGTACCAGACGTAACATTTCCCCCCCTTCACTTAACCTAGGAGTGATACTCAGTCTCAAAGTCATTCAGGTGTGCGGGCCTGTTGCGCGCTCGGAGTGGGCGGGGCCCGGGCACTGCAACAGCCAACGGCGGAGGTCCCGCAGCCTCAGGCTGAGCCTCAGGTGTTGGGGCTGCAACATCATTGAATTGTCTGTCCTGCAGAGCTATAGCCGTGGGCACAATCTGTCCCAGGGCAGAGGGAGCCTGCACCCTGCGCAGTCGGCCAGTATGCCAACGCGTGCCATCAGCCAGCCTGAATGAGGCCGGGCCAAGCTGCTGTCTGACCTGGACCGGGTCTGACCAGAATGACCGGAGCTTGTTGTCCCGGTGGGGTCGCCGAATCCTGACCCAGTCTGAGACGGCGATGGTAGGTGGTCTCGCATGTCGGGTCCTGTCGAAACAGTCCTTCATCCGGCGCTGGCGTGTGTCGACTGTGGCTTGAAGCGGGTGGGCCGGAGCCTGAGCCGGAGTAGGGCGCAGCCTGTCCAGGGGCAGCTGAAACTCGCGCCCTAGCATGAGGGAGGCTGGGGAGACGCCTGTGGTGGCGTGTTGAGTAGCCCTGTAGTGCAGGAGCGTCTGTTGGAGACC
The DNA here is from genome assembly GCF_963971535.1 of Notolepis coatsorum. Classification (NCBI taxonomy): domain Eukaryota; kingdom Metazoa; phylum Chordata; class Actinopteri; order Aulopiformes; family Paralepididae; genus Notolepis; species Notolepis coatsorum. The sequence goes on along the minus strand of NC_140179.1, from coordinate 4,779,463 downwards.
GTTGATGAATGTGCACCCTTGTGCAAGGTGGGCCCTGATGCCATTCTTCAGGGATTGGTTCAGCCGTTCCACCCCCCGTTCGCAGCCGGGTTCTAGAACGACGTGCAGATATGACGTATCCCCTTACCCCCCAGGTAGGAGGCCAGTTCATGGGAGATCATTTGGGGCCCATTGTCTGTCGTGATTCTCTTGGGCAGGCCCCAGCATGTGAACAGGGACTCGAGAATCTCAATCAGCACCCCGGCTGTGACCGAGCCCACGGGCGCCACCTCAGGCCACTTGGAGTGGAGGTCGTAGACCACAACAAGGAAACGCTGGTGATGCGGTACCCTGTGCAGTTCACCACAGACGTCGAGCTGCAGGTGCTCCCAGGGTTGGGACGGCCAGTCCAATGGCTGCATGGGTGGGGGTGGGGCTGGGGCCCTGGTCTTCCCGCTCAGAAGACAGGCAGTACAGTCCTTGACCAGGGTCTCGATTTCCCTGTCGATGCCTGGCCACCACACCAAGTCACGACACCGCTGTTTGAGCCTGACTATGCCCAAGTGGCCCTTGTGCGCCATAGCAAGGACACGCGCCCGAAGGACACTCGGGACCACAGTACAGAGCCCACGAGCGACGCAGGAGTCGTTCCAGCGTGACAACTCGTCCCGGAGTCTGCTAAAGGGAAGCAGCTCGTCAGGTGTCCTCGCCGGCCAACCCTGTCTGATGTAGGTTGAGAGCGCAGAGAGGACAGGGTCAGCAGACGAGGCGTCCTGGAGCTCCTGCAGCGACACTGTCTCTTGGAGGGGAGTGTGGAGGAGCTGGACCAGGTCATGCTCAGCCTGGTCCCGATCGGGAGTCGAGGGCGGGGCCGTGGGGGGACTGGGGATTGCGCGTGACAGTAGGTCAGCTACCACGTTGTCCCGGCCCGGCATGAACTGCAAGCCGAAGTTGTACTGCTGCAGGCGGTCAGCCCAGCGGTGGAGGCGGAGCGGTTTGTGGCCAGTGCCTGACGAGGAGGGTAGTGAGAGCCTGGTGGCGTGAATTTTAAAGGCAACCAACTTGCGTCTAGCCACGCCCCGCCACGCCCCCGCGGCGACGCGGCAGCAGCAGAGCAGAGCTCTGCCGCGGAGCTCTGCCGTGGCAGCATTATGCAGCTGTAATTCCCCCTCTTTTAACATCGACCACTAGCTCAACTGGTTCGCCGCCTTGCTATGGATCCTGCGGTGCGTTGGTGACAAGTTCGATTCCCTTCAATTTTTTTTTCTTTTTTTAACGTGCATTCTTTCGCCGGTTAAGTTTAGGCATTGTTTCGGAGTTGGTTAAGGTTAGAAGGGTTAAGTTTAGGCGCTGTTTCGGAGTTGGTTAAGGTTAGAGTTTGTCTTAGAGCATGGCAATATTATTTCGGAGTTGGTTAAGGTTATGGTTAAATTTAGGCATTGTTAATAATTTAGGACCTGCTCCGAGGTCATCAATTGGCACACATGCGATGCATGCATGCAATTCGTATCTGCGATTAACCCATCCCGTCGTCCTTCCCCCCCAAGGGCACCCGGGAGCAGACAGGCGTCAACGTGAGCCGCGCCAGGGGACCAATCCAAGTGCTCCTGTCCGTCTTCGTCAAGGACGCCACAGCGTTAGCGATCTTGTTGTTGTGCATGTTTTTCCATTGGGTTTATCTTATCGGGGGGGAAACCCTTGCGAGCACGGGGAGAACATGCAAACTCCACACAGAAAGGCCTGGGAGATACCCCACCTGGGTAACTGGCATCATGGAAACCTGGTCCCCAAGCGGGAATCGAACCCTGGACCTTCTTGCTGTGAGGCGACAGTGTTAACCACTACACCACTGTGCCGTTGTTTCGGAGTTGGTTAAGGTTAGGGTTAAGGTTAGGCATTGTTTCGGAGTTGGTTAAGGTTAGAAGGGTTAAGTTTAGGCGCTGTTTCGGAGTTGGTTAAGGTTAGAGTTTGTCGCAGAGAACGGCAATAGAATGCAGTCTATTTCCGCACTGCAGCTCTCTCGTGCTGCCGCGGTCACATGGGCGTAGTGGCCAATCAGAGAAACGCTGAACACAAGTTGGTTGCCTAAAATATTCACGCAGCCTGGTGGTCCGTCCTAAGCATGAATGAGCGGCCGTAGAGGTACATATGCCAGCAGTCACATGCCCAGATGCAGGCCAGGGCCTCTCGCTCCCCCACTGAGTACCTCTGTTCTGTGGGGCTAAGGGCCCGTGAAGCGAAAGCGACCGGCCTCTCCACTCCCCCGTGCAGCTGTGACAGTACTGCACCAACGGCTGCGGCGGAGGCATCACACGTGACGAGGGTGGTGCTGTCTAGGTCGAAAAACGCCAGGACTGGTGATGAGGTGAGCTGGGACTTGAGGAGGTGCACAGCATTCGAGCAGGCAGGCGTCCAGAGCCAGGGCTCGTCCTGCTTCAACAGCTTCCGCAGCGGTGCAGTAGTGGCGGAGTAATGTGGCAGGAAGCGGAGGTAGTACGCCGTCATGCCCAGGAAAGAGGCCACCTTGGCCGCTGAGGTGGGCTCTGGGACACGGTGTATGGCCTCTGTGTTTGACTGGAGCGGGTACATGCCGTCATCCGAGAGGCGGAACCCAACAAAGTCAATGGTTGTGGTGGCAAAGACACACTTCTCGCCGTTGAGTGTGAGGTGGTGCTTCGCCATCGCACTTAAAACACTGTGGAGGCTCGGGATTTCCGGTATGCCAGCAGAGGGCACAGACGCATAAGAAGCCGAGCTCCTGGGCAAAGTGAATTTCAAACACTCAAGAATTCAGAGAAAACATTCAACCAGAAAGGTAGATGAGTGGGAGAAAGAAAGGGAAGAACCAAAAAAAAAGGAAAAAAACATTAAATAATTCGGAAAACGAGACGACAAAAGGACCCGACACCGAAGCTAACGCTCCCGCTAGCATAAACAACCAGCAGCAGGGCGGTGAGGTGGCGTAGTGGAGATTGCGCTCGTCACCAATGCAAGAGGCTGCGGTCTCGACTCCCGGAGTCAGCATTGCCTTGGCTTGGGCTGATCGTCATACTAACTCGTTTGGCTGAGTTAGGGGGAGGGAAGTCATGGGTGGGAATCTGGCGTTGTGGACAGCGTCAGGTCTGCTACAGGTCAGGTCTGGGTGCTTGCTCAGCGGAGGCAGGCCTTGATGAAGGCAGCGTGACCTCCCACGCGTTACGCTTCACCAATGAGAGTCCTCGCTGCCAGGTGAAAAAAAAGTCACTGGCTGTCGCCGCGCGTGTCGGAGGAAGCGTGCGGATGACTTCAGGGTTCCCTTGTACCGACCAGTAGGAGAACTTGCGCACAACAACCAGGCAGGGGAGGGGGGAATTGGCACAAAAGAAATTGGGACGGGGAGAAAAACAGAGAAAAATCTGAGAAAGAGAGGATACAAAATCAAATAAAAATACAACCAGCAGCAGGCCGCCAGCGCGCAGTCAGGACACGAGCCGAGCATGGACCAGGTGGGCATAGTTGAAGCGATAAAATAACTGAAAACCGACTTAAAAGAAGAGCTCAGGAGAGTTAGCGAAGACATAAAGGAAAAGCTCGATACTACCGCATTTGAGATAGAGTGGACGAGGTGGAGAGCCGAGTGGACAAAATGGAGGACTGGATGGCGGAGATGTCGGACGCACTCAGAGCGAGTCTAGAGGAACACAGAGTCGTACAGTACAGGTTAGTTGAGCTGGAATCCAGGGCGAGAAAGAACAACATCCGCATATTCGGGATGAAGGAGGGAAAAGAGGGGGACTCGGTTCCAAAGTTTATCGAACAGTTTCTCAAAAACAAGTTATCGCTCCCACCGGACATAGAATTCAAGCTGCAAGGGGCCCACCGTGCACAGGGCACAAGACCGCCAGAAGGCGCCGCGCCGAGACACATTATCGTTATCTTCCAGGAATACCTGACCAAGGAGCTGGTGTTGAGAGAAGCATGGAAGAAGGGAAAGATACAAATGGGCAACAAGACAATCTATATCGACCATGACTATGCACCTGAAGTCGCGAAGAAACGAAGGGAGTACAACTGTATAAAAAAAGCACTAAAGATAAAAGGAATCCGCTTCCAGACTCCACACTACAGCATGAGGATCCATTGGGACACCGGAGTCAAGACCTACACGAGCGCAACCGAGGCGCACATCGAGCTGAAGAGGCGAGGCATTATAGTGGAAGAAATGGAAGGGGAAAAGGAGAGGGATGGAGGAGAGGGAACGCGGAGGCGAGGAAAGCGGGACCAGACACCGGCACCAACACCAGGCAGGCAGACGGGTCGAGTAGCAGCACTGAGGGCGAGAGAGAAGCTCAGCGAATACATACGTCGTAAATAACAATGAGTAGAATCCTTCGGACTGGTCATGATGGCCGTGGTAATGTTCAAATAAGCGCCCGGGAGGAGCGAGGTAATTTTTATTAGCGTAGGTTTTCTTTATTGGTTAACGTTGGATTTAAGGGATGGAGGGATTTCAGTTGGTCACCTCGTCTCACACCCTTAGCGAAGGGCCCTCTCCCTACGAGGGGCTTTCCCTCGCACTTACCGACGGGATAAATACCGAAGAGGAGTGGGTGTTCCCCCCTCGTTTGGAGGTCACTATGTGTGCTAAATGTTATATGTTTAATGTCGGAAGTATGAGGGGACAGACTGGAGGTGGTGGCAGAGAGGAGGACGAGGGGGAAGCTGTATGGTATCCTTGAGAACCCCTGCCACACACCCCCCCCCCTCCCCATGGCAGGCTGACAGCAATGTGTAGCATGTTTAGCCACAGACTCATCCTCCCCCAACATACCACAAAGCGCTTCGGGCAGTCCTTTGTGCCAGTAGCACTCAAGCTCCACAACCAGGCAGGGCGAGAACGGGCTAACTGCTGCTCCACAACCAGGCAGGGTGAGGACGGGCTAACTGCTGCTCCACAGCCAGGCAGGGTGAGGACGGGCTAACTGCTCCACAGCCAGGCAGGGCGAGGACGGGCTAACTGCTCCACAACCAGGCAGGGTGAGGACGGGCTAACTGCTCCACAGCCAGGCAGGGCGAGGACGGGCTCACTGCTGCTCCACAGCCAGGCAGGGCGAGGACGGGCTCACTGCTCCACAGCCAGGCAGCGCGAGGACGGGCTAACTGCTCCACAGCCAGGCAGGGCGAGGACGGGCTAACTGTTCCACAGCCAGGCAGGGCCTGGCGATCGCTCCTTCAAGGCCGTAGCCCCCAAACTATGGAACCAGCTTCCCCTGGAGATTCGATCTGCCCCTACGCTGGAGACATTTAAGGCCTGTTTAAAAACCCACTTTTATTCCCTAGCCTTCGATTAATCCTGATTCTCCCACACCCTAACCCACACACTCCCATGCAATTTTATCCTGCCCCCTCCCTCTTGTATCTCTTCTTGTGCTCCTCTGTCCCCGGTGTGCTATACTGTACTTTGTGCTCCCCTATTTTATAGGACATTGATTTTATGCTTTGACTGTACTGTACAGCACTTTGGTTGGCTCTCGAGCTTTTAAATGTGCTCTATAAATAAATTACTTGACTTGACTTATAACAACAACAACCTGAATTACTCGTTCTTCTTTTTCTCTCCTTCACCACTTTTTAGCTATATTTTTGCTCTATTTTAGCTCTATTTATTACGTCTGCCTTTGTTTTTAACATGTATTAATTGCTATTGATGCTGTGATGGACACCTGAATTTCACTACGGGATAAATAAAGGTTTTCAATTAAATTAAATGTTAATCTTTAAGTATAATTTGGTTCTGTCTGAGTTCAAAGGGTGTTCCACAAGGATCAGTTTTGGGTGCTCTCCTCGTTACCTCTTTTCTCATCAAAACGCCCGCTTTTGTTATTATTTTGAATGGGAGACCCCATAAATAAATACATTTAACTTTTTAGGAATTAAATGTACTGTTCCATTGGTCTATGAATATGTACAGTACTTGTCAATTCTGACTGGTTGTTTTTCCTGTGGCCTCGGCTCTCCTTCCTGATTACGTAACATTTGAACTTGAATCGTCTCTATTCATGGCTCCTCTTCCCCCGAGGTCACACAGAGTTCACCCCATGCTCGCCCTGCGTCCCCATAGACACAACACTGACAACTCACAACTCCTCTCCTCTCCTTACCTCCGCTCCTCATCTCCTTACCTCCTCTCCTCTCCTCCTCTCCACTCCTTACCTCCTCTCCTTACCTCCTCTCCTCTCCTCCTCTCCACTCCTTACCTCCTCTCCTTACCTCATCTCCTCTCCTCTCCTCCTTCCCTCCTCTCCTCTTATTCTCTCCTCCTCTCCTCTCCTCTTCTCATCTTCCCTCCTCTCCTCTCCTCTCCTCCTCTCATCTTCCCTCCTCTCCTCCTCTCCTCTCCTCTCCTCCTCTACTCTCCTCCTCTCATCTTCCCTCCTCTCCTCTTATCCTCTCCTCTCCTAAGGCCAACATGTGGTGTGTGTCAGTGTTTTGTCTGCAGTGGTTGCGAGGATGCATGATTGATTGATTGATTGATTGAAAACTTTATTAACAGATTGCAGAATGGGTACAATACAGTACGGCTCAATACAGACAACTGCTACGAGGATGCAGACCAGAAAAATACTTTCGTCTTGTTTACATCAGGGTCCTCCATTTTCAATTCATCAAGACATTTATGACATACACAACATACAAATATACAGTAAGAAAAAAAAGATCATAAGAAAAAATATGTAAGAACAAAATATATATATATATATATATATATATATATATATATATATATATATATATATATATATATATATATATATATATATATATATATATATATATATATATATATATGGTAAGAATAAAAGAATATATACAGTACAGTTTACAGAATTATTGTACATGCTATCATTAGTTAGTCCCCAGTGGACACTGTGGAGTCCTTCCGATTCTTGGGAACCATCATCTCCCATGACCTCAAGAAAGCACGGCAGAGGATGTACCTCCTGCGGCAGCTGAAGAAATTCAACCTGCCAAAGACGATGATGGTGCACTTTTACACAGCCATCATCGAGTCCATCCTCACCTCCTCCACCACAGTATGGTACGCTGCAGGCACGGCCAAGGACAAAGGCAGGCTGCAGCATGTCATCCACTCTGCTGAGAAGGTGATCGGCTGCAATCTGCCATCCCTCCAGGACCTGTACGCCTCCAGAACTCAGAAGTGTGCAGGTAAGATTGTGGCCGACCCCTACCACCCCGGTCACAACCTGTTTGAGTCACTCCCCTCTGGCAGGAGGCTGCGGTCCATCAGGGCCAAAACCTCACCCCACAAGCACAGTTTCTTCTCCTCTGCAGTGAGCCTCATCAACAAGGCTCGGGACCCTCACTGACACCCCCCACTGTGTTACATTAACACACCCTACTGGACTATATACTTGCCCACTGTATTGTTACTTCATTCTAATTAGTGTATATAATTGTATAATTGACCACATCTGCCCAGCTAGCCTATTCCTATTTAATTTGTACTTATATTGTACTATATCTATCTATTGAGCTATATTTAATTTAGTTTATATCCCAAATAATTGTATTCAACCTCTTATACAGTCGTACAGCCCTGGACTATATTTTATTTCATAAATATATTATTCTATTGTGCTTAACTTAGCTCATATTGCGTTTATTTTACTCCACCACTTTATTGTATTATCTGTCTGTTAATGTCTGTCCGCTAATGTCGCACCAGTAACGTCCAAAGCAAATTCCTTGTATGTGAAAAGTATACTTGGCAATAAAGACCTTTCTGATTCTGATTCTGATCATACAGAGTTATATGTGTTATATGCAGGTGTTTACATAGGTATAGAAGGATTATATGCAAGTATATTCAGACAGATATGGATATATAGTGAGTGAGTGAGTGAGTGAGTGAGTGAGTGAGTGAGTGAGTGAGTGAGTGAGTGAGTGAGTGAGTGAGTGAGTGAGTGAGTGAGTGGGTGAGTGGGTGAGTGAGTGAGTGAGTGAGTGAGTGAGTGAGTGAGTGAGTGAGTGAGTGAGTGAGTGAGTGAGTGAGTGAGTGAGTGAGTGAGTGAGTGAGTGAGTGAGTGAGTGAGTGAGTGAGTGAGTGAGTGAGTGAGGTTAGTTAGTGAGTGTCTGAGTGAGTGAGTGAGTGAGTGAGTGAAGTTAGTGAGTGAGTGAGTGAGTGAGTGAGTGAGTGAGGATAGGGAGTGAGTGAGTGAGTGAGTGAGTGAGTGAGTGAGTGAGGATAGGGAGTGAGTGAGTGAGTGAGTGAGTGAGTGAGTGAGTGAGGATAGGGAGTGAGTGAGTGAGTGAGTGAGTGAGTGAGTGAGTGAGTGAGTGAGTGAGTGAGTGAGTGAGTGAGTGAGTGAGTGAGTGAGTGAGTGAGTGAGTGAGTGAGTGAGTGAGTGAGTGAGTGAGTGAGTGAGTGAGTGAGTGAGTGAGTGAGTGAGTGAGTGAGTGAGTGAGTGAGTGAGTGAGTGAGTGAGTGAGTGAGTGAGTGAGTGAGTGAGTGAGTGAGTGAGTGAGGTTAGTGAGTGAGTGTCTGAGTGAGTGAGTGAGTGAGTGAGTGAGTGAGTGAAGTTAGTGAGTGAGTGAGTGAGTGAGTGAGTGAGTGAGTGAGTGAGTGAGTGAGTGAGTGAGTGAGTGAGGATAGGGAGTGAGTGAGTGAGTGAGTGAGTGAGTGAGTGAGGATAGGGAGTGAGTGAGTGAGTGGGTGAGTGAGTGAGTGAGGATAGGGAGTGAGTGAGTGAGTGAGTGAGTGAGTGAGTGAGTGAGTGAGTGAGTGAGTGAGTGAGTGAGTGAGTGAGTGAGTGAGTGAGTGAGTGAGTGAGTGAGTGAGTGAGGATAGGGAGTGAGTGTGTGTGAGTGAGTGAGTGAGTGAGTGAGTGAGTGAGTGAGTGAGGATAGGGAGTGAGTGTGTGTGAGTGAGTGAGTGAGTGAGTGAGTGAGTGAGTGAGTGAGGATAGGGAGTGAGTGAGTGAGGATAGGGAGTGAGTGGGTGAGTGAGTGAGTGAGTGAGGTTAGTGAGTGAGTGAGTGAGTGAGTGAGTGAGTGAGTGAGGATAGGGAGTGAGTGAGTGAGTGAGTGAGTGAGTGAGTGAGTGAGTGAGTGAGTGAGGATAGGGAGTGAGTGAGTGAGTGAGTGAGTGAGTGAGTGAGTGAGGATAGGGAGTAAGTGAGTGAGTGAGGATAGGGAGTGAGTGAGTGAGTGAGTGAGGATAGGGAGTGAGTGAGTGAGTGAGTGAGTGAGTGAGTGAGTGAGGATAGGGAGTGAGTGAGGTTAGGGAGTGAGTGACTGAGTTAGTTAGTTAGTTAATTGTACAGTTCCTGATGTTTATATGTTAACATTCTGAACTAGATTTAAGAGAAAGAACATGACATTTCCGACACACATATCAGGGGTTTTGAATATGATTTTTACATATCTTTATTTAACTGAATTTGTTTTGCTCATTTGAAAACCTTGCAAACCAAAAGAAGGGAATCTTAGGTCCAGACTAAAACGATTTCGGTCGTATCAGGCAAAGTATTTGATCGTTTGCACCTTTCAGCCACACGGAACTGCGTTCTGGTAGCCTGAAGACACTACTTTCTGATACCAGCTCCCAGAGTGCGCAATTCTGAAGACGCCTGAAGACGCCCCCCATTGCGTCACCATCTTTACAAGCGAAACGCGTCTTCTTCTGAACCGATGGCGCGATAGCCCACCTCTCCCTTACCCCGCGTGTGAAAACATCACAACAACAATGGCATGTAGAGTACTACCACCGTCGACAACAGATTGACATCTCCCCCGCATGCAAACCCAGAAAAAAAAAAAATGATGATACATATATGTCTTATATGTCCTGGCTAGAAGTGTTTATTAAACACCGGGAGTTATTATTAAACAACAATGGCATGTTTGTGTTACAGAAGCTATTGAGCTTGATCGGGAGGCTACTGTGATGCAATACACGATACTAACTAGATTAGCGTCACATAGCTGGCCTTTTTCTGAAAACCCAAGCAGATATTGTTCCATAGCATACGCCTTCAGTTGATCATGACAAATCCTCTCTTACCTTGACGATTAAAAAGCCTCCATAATTTAGTAAATAAAGCTGTAGCCAGCCAGCTAGCATTGATGCTATTCAAAATGCTATCCACATTAGCTAAATAGCTAACCAACTAAATACAATAGACAGTGGTATCCTGAGGTAACGTTACATACAGACAACGTTTGCTAGTCGAAATGACTGGACACACACAGGGACAAGTTAAACATCAATCAATTAATGTATTCCAACAGGTAGTTTGAGCTGCATGTGAGCCGCGGTCTTTCTCTCCTCTCCTGTTACGTTAGCTCGAAAAGCACAGAACCGGCCGACACAAGTTAAGCTGCTAGCAACAGACACTATAACACTTCCGGTCGGGGGTTTTCAAAATAAAAGAGCGACGTCTAAAAACAGGAAAGACATTTATTTTGTAAATTTGTGGCACGCACTTATTATCTTGAGACGGTTTTCGTTTTTACGGAAACCTTTTTTTAAATGAAAACTAAACGAAAACGAAAAAGATCAAAATAGTTTTAGTCTGGACAAGGCCTTAAAGTTACCTAACCATTGTAAACGCAGAGCGATGAGATAGGGCGGGGGAAAACTGAAAAAATCTATAGAAAACACAAAACACCAGGATAAAAGAAATGGGGGGGGGGGGGAAACGAATAACCACCACTGCCTAGCAGTTGAAAACAACCAAGACAGAGAAAACCATAGAAACATGAACTTGGGACACTCCTCTACTACTGAGGGAAAACATGAAATGAACAAGCATCCGCAGGGCTCTACGCTATCCTTTTTCCCAAAGAAAAGATTTAGGAGCACACAAAGAAATGTAGGCGCACACAAAGAAATGTAGCAGCACACAAAGAAATGTAGCAGCACACAAGGAAATTTAGGAGCACACAAAGAAATTTAGGAGCACACAAAGAAATGTAGCAGCACACAAAGAAATTTAGGAGCACACAAAGAAATGTAGCAGCACACAAAGAAATTTAGGAGCACACAAAGAAATGTAGGAGCACACAAAGAAATTTAGCAGCACACAAAGAAATTTAGGAGCACACAAAGAAATTTAGGAGCACACAAAGAAATTTAGGAGCACACAAAGAAATGTAGGAGCACACAAAGAAATTTAGCAGCACACAGAAACAGCACGACTTGCGAGAGAAGTTGTCACAGAGCTGTCAAGCGCAGGGCTGAAGAGCTAGAATTGAAGGTCTGCTCTGCTCTGACAATTGCGCATTGACACGCCCACTACGCAAAGCTATTACTCGCACAGTGTGCTCCTAAATGATTTTTCCAGTTCGCACATATGTATTTTTAGGGGAAAATGCGAGTGAAATAGTCGCACTGTTGTTCCGACACAGGAAACCAAGCCTACTTAAAGGCACTGCACACCTGACACCAATCATGTGGCAATCAAGCCCACTCCTTTCCCTGGACCGGTCTTCCCTGCACGGCATAGTACTACCTGTCTCTCCACAATACAAACAAGCCCCACTGCTCATCCGCCTCTCTCTCTCTGTCCGAGAGAGCCATGCGCGTCCCAACTGCATGGGCTCGTCACCCCCAACTGCATGGGCTCGTCACTCCCAGGAGAGGCGCAGAGCAATTCTGTGACTTCCTGAGAGCCGGTAAACTCTACCTGGAGCGAGTGAGAATGCTCTTTCTCTCTCGGTGGCGTTCACGGATTCAACTATCTATCTTAATAGCCAAAGAGATTAACCCCTCAAGCATGTCGGGAACGTCCCGAGATGATAATTCATCTTTGACTTTCTCTTGACAAAGCATGGATAAAAGTTGCCGTCAGTGCCTCCCTATTCCACCCACGATTCAATGGCTAGGGTACGGAATAGAGTAGAGAACTCTGCCACAATCATTGAACCCCATCAAACGCTTATGCCGCATCGTGGCCACTTGTAATATCATGGTCAAAAACATCTCCGCTGTGAAAAGATTTGAATTGGCACAGGCCAGAGTCTGCCTATCCCACATGGCCTATTGTCATCTCTATTGAAGAGATGACCTACTGTGAATTGTACCTAAATTGCACCTCGTCCCATTTCTGCCTTGCACTATATAGTATTGTATATTAGTACACTGCACAGTATTGTATATTGTATGGTAACTACGTCTATTCTGCATCGAACATTGTACATATGTCTAAACTGAACACTGTGACCTCATTTTTTTACTTCTAATTTTACTATGTTATTTTATTTCATACTTATCTTGTCTTGCACAGTCTCTGGAGCGTAACAGTAAGAAGCATTTTGTATAAAAGTATTCTGTACTTCTGTATGACAAATATTAAAGAAACTTGAAACTTGAAACTTGAGGTTCGTCAGGAGTTTAAGCGAATAAAGGTAAACAAGGGCCCCGGGCCTGATGGTATTATTTTATCCACGCACCCTCAAGGTCTGTGCTGACCGGTTGTGCCATGTTTTCTCTCTTTTTTCTCTATCTTTGTCTTCATCTGCTCTTCCTGTAATGTGGTTAACATCATGTCTTGTCCCTATTCCTAAAAAGAACAATGTGCGTAATAGCCTCACTAACCTGAGACCTATTGCTCTGACATGTCACATCATGAAATGTTTTGAAAGGGTTGTGCTGGGCCACCTCAGGGAGCAGGTGGCACCTTATTTAGACCCCTTGCAATTTGCATATAGGAAGAGTGTAGGAGTCGACGATGCACTGATTTTTATGTTGCACCAAATGTATAGCCACCTTGAATCGCCTGCCAGCTCTGTTAGGGTAATGTTCTTTGACTTTTCTAGCGCCTTCAATACAATCCAGCCACATATCCTAGCAAACAAAATGATTCAGCTTAAACTGCACAACTCAACCATCTCTTAGTGCACGAAATATCTTGTTCCTCGACCTCAGTTTGTCAGGCTGGATGACATAGTATCGGATGTCATCTGGACAAAAACTGGAGCCCCCCAGGGAACAGTTTTGGCGCCCTTCCTCTTTGTACTTTATACTGCGGACTGCAGACATAGCGAGGCCATGTGCCATATGCAAACATTTTCTGACGACACAGTGCTGATCGGTCTAATCAACAAAGGCGATTACCAAGCCTATAAAAAGGAGATTGACTCATTTGTCCACTGGTGCGATGCCAACTTCTTGGAATTAAACATCGAAAAAACCAAGGAGTTGGTCATCAACTTCAGTAGGAAGAAGGTGAATGTCTCTCCTGTCATCATTAGGGGGCAGGAGGTTGAAATAGTCCAGTCCTATAGATACCTTGGCGTTCACCTGGACGGTAAGCTGGACTGGAAGCAGAATGCTGAATGCATGCTGTGTTTAAAAAAGCCCAGTCTCGGCTCTTTCATCTGAGAAAACTTCGTTCTTTTGACATCAGCAGGTCACTTCTCTAAATATTTTACCAAGGTATCCTGGCTGGCTAGTGTCCTGTTCAATGCTGTTCTCTGCTGGGGGGGGCAGCATCACTGTTTCGGACAAAAAACGTATAAATAAAATCATCAAAAAGGCTGGCTCAGTGATTGGCCTTCCTCCTGATTCCCTGGAGATCACCATAGCCAAGCGAACCAGGACTAAACTGAACACCATTTTATCTTTTGTAGGCCACCCATTGTTTAGTATTTTCGATGCTCTGCGAAGCTCATTTAGTAACAGATTGCTGATGCCTCAATGCTCTACTGAGCGATTGAGAAGGTCCTTTGTACCTGCTGCAGTAATTTTTTTTTACGAATACCGATAGCACCGTGTTAAGAGGCTCTCCTATTGTGTTGTGTATCCTGTAGTGTATTGTATCATGTAACTGTGTCTTTCATGTTTGTATATATGGTGGCAAACCATATGTTTCCCCTCTGGGATTAAGAAATAAACCATACCATACCATACCATACCATACCATACCATACCATACCATACCATACCATGGCTGTAGCCCATGAGAGGGCTTTATTGGATAGAAGAGAGAATGATATAGGCTACTCTCTCTGTGCTGAACGTAGAGGGTTGTAAACTCAAAAGCCAGCCTGCACTGGGTGATAAACCCTCTACATCTCCCTGGATGCCCATCGTAACGGGCCGGTGTAGGTATCCTCGGCTCGGTACTAGGACTATGGAGCGTTGGAGCGGGAACAGAGCTGCTTGTGGAACCGGAAGATTACTGGTGGATTCTGGATATGGGTGAGTATTTGTTTGTTTGTCAACATCTCAGCATGCGTGTTCTGTTGTTCTGTGATAGGGTCGAAGAATATGCTCATCATGAGAGCCTAACATGGTTCCCTGTGAATTAAGAGCACTCCCCTGTGCTGCTAATTTGGGAATCAAGAGCAAGGGCATCTGGTGTGTAGGACACACACGCAGACACACACGCAGACACACACAAAAGAGGGGGATCTTAAAGTTACCCTAGAGGAGTAACCACTGGAATCGCAGAGTGATGATAGGGCGGGGGAAAACACAAGAATAAAATAAATAAAAGCTATAGAAAACACAAAACACCAGGATAAAATAAATGGGGAATCTTTTTTAAATAACCAGCACTGCCTAACAGTTGAAAACAACCAAGAAAACAAAAGCACTACAGACAGAGAAAACCCTAGACACATGAACTTGGGACACACTTACTCCTATACTACTGAGGGAAAACACAGGAAACCAAGCCTACTAGGCACTGCACACCTGACACCAATCAGGTGGCAATCAAGCCCACACACCTGCCATGCTGCATGTCAATTAACTGGTGTCTGGTGATTGACAGCTCACAAGAGAAAACCAAAGATAACTGGTGTCTGGTGATTGACAGCTCACAAGAGAAAACCAAAGATAACTGGTGTCTGGTGATTGACAGCTCACAAGAGAAAATAAAAAATAACTGGTGTCTGGTGATTGACAGCTCACAAGAGAAAACCCAAAATACATCCAAAGCATGCAGGAATAAACTAAAACCAAACCCACATAGACTGTGATCCATCACAAACCTGGCCATTGTCTGTCAACAATCACGCACACACGCACACACACACACACACACACACACACACACACACACACACACACACACACACACACACACACACACACACACACACACACACACACACACACACACACACACACACACACACACACACACACACACACACACACACACACACACACACACACACACACACACACACACACACACACAGTCAGGGTAGTTAAGTGGGTCATGCTGACCTCTCAGCAAAACAAACATGAGAAGGCCAAACTCTGGTCAGAGGTTCAAAAGTTTAACAGCTCAACCTGTGTGTGTGTGTGTGTGTGTGTGTGTGTGTGTGTGTGTGTGTGTGTGTGTGTGTGTGTGTGTGTGTGTGTGTGTGTGTGTGTGTGTGTGTGTGTGTGTGTGTGTGTGTGTGTGTGTGTGTGTGTGTGTGTGTGTGTGTGTGTGTGTGTGTTTGAAATGAAACTATCTTTTCAATTACCTTACTAATGAACGGGAGGTTGGATATCGGTCTATAGTTTGCCAGTGCATTACTATCTAAGTTAGGTTTTTTTAATAAGGGTTTTACAACTGCTGTATTAAAGGCATCTGGGAAAATACCAATCCTAAGGGAAGTATCTAGCACAGGACTTGAAACACTATTAAACACATGTTAAAAAAAATGCTGTAGGTACAGGATCAAGGTGAGGTGGAGGAGGTTACATTCTGAGACAGTTTTGCAAAGTTCATCTAATGTGATGCATTGGGTGACGCCGGTGCGGCGGAAGCAGGAAGTAGCGGGGGCAGCGTTAGCCTCCCACGCGTTACTCCTCGCCACTGACAGTTCGAGCTGCTGCGATGAAAAGATGCAACAGGCTGCCTCCTCATGTACCGGAGGGGATGCGTCTATTCTTTTACTAATGGATTTCCAGTTCCGCGTTCGCGTTCTGCAATCTGATTGGCCACTGACGTTTCTGGTGCGATCTGATTGGCCACTGACGTTTCTGGTCATGTGACATGTGCGCCCAATCGCGTGACGCGCCCATTTCCGCCTCGAACAGCAGCAAACTACCTAACGCCTAGTTTATCACTGGTTAAGCTTAGGCGACTCTTTCGAAGTTGGTTGAATGAATGAATGAATGAAAACTTTATTTAACAGATTGCAGAATGGGTACAATACAGTACGGCTCAATACATACAATTGTTAAGGGGATGCAGACCTGAGAAAGACGTTTGTCTTGTTTCCATCAGGGTCCCCCATTTTCAATTCATATAGACATATATGACATACATGACATACAGATAGTCAGTACTGCTACATCTATACATTTATGACATACCAGATTTGCAAATACAGTACTGTTTGTGATACAGAAGGAGTCAAGAAAAGGGAGTATATACATTTGACGTAGAAACTGTACATTGGAGGAGGTTGGGTGGGGGGGGTTGGGTACATTGGGATATTGACAACCATACTGGGTAATTTACATTGGAGGTGGTTGGGGGGGGGGGGGGGGGGGGCGGGGGGCACACTGTATAAACAAGTAACACTGTACATTGATGGTTAGAGTTAGAAGTTGAAGGTTAGAGTTTGGAATCAGGGCTGGTGTTCTATCGCCCTGCTCTAAGACAAACTCTAACCTTAACCAACTTCGAAAGAGTGCCTAAGCTTAACCGGTGGCAGAACTTGCCATCACACGATTGGCGCGACCAGAAACGTCAGTGGCCAATCAGAGCGCAGAACGCGAACGCGGAACTGGAAATCCGTTAGTAAAATAATTCAGGCGGAGGGGACACGTGATGCAAGGCTTCTATTCTCACTACAGCCGACCAGTGGAAGGCATAGTTTAGCAACGTTCAAGACAGGGGAGGCGGTCAGGTGGCGTAGCGGAGATTGCGTTCATCACCAACCCCGGAGATGCTCCGGGGTTGTCACCAGCTTGGCTGGCCGTTCACACTAATACAATTGGCAGTATTAGAGGGTGGGAGAAGCTGGCGGGGTGGGTCCGGGTCGTTGTAAACAGCGACTCCTACAATTCGGTCGGGGCGCCTGCTAAGCGCGGATAGGATCTAAGGGCGGTAGTGTGATCCTTCCACACGTTACACGCTCTCAGTGAGAGTCCGCGCTGCCAGGTGAAAAGAAGCGGTTGATTGGCTAGACGTGTGTCGGAGGAAGCACGTGATAACCTCCACTCTCCCAGACCGACTGTGGGGGGTAAGTGCGCAGCGACCAGGAAGGGGATTGGGAATTGGCATAACGACTAACATTGGGATGGGAGAAAATCGGAGGAAAAGTGGATAAAAAAAAATGAAACTTTGATGAACATTGTTACTCAGCTGATAGAGTTGTGCCCTTCCTGATGACTTGTCGTACAGAACTTGTAAGTTGCTTTGGATAAAAGCGTCAGCTAAATGACTAAATGTAAATGTAAATGTCGTCTGATAAGATCGGTGAAATTTGATTCAGCTTTGTCATTCAGGAGCCTCTTTTGAATTATGACTTCCTTTTTAGTTTTTTCAAAGGTTATTTGAGCATCAGAGAGTATACAGTGAGAGGTAGTTCAGTTATTGAGACATTATTGATGCTTAGCCCAGTTGTTATCACTAAGTCTAAAGTAGTTCAAGTTCAAGTTCTTTATTCGTCAAATACACAACAATACAGGGGCATTGCAGGTAATGAAATGATTGTGTTTGGAGCTCAGACTCAACAGTGCACAATTAAGAAACAACAATGAATACAATAATGGTAGTAGTAGTAGTAGTAACATCAAATAAAATATAAAATGAGGTAAGATAAAATAGTCAATTATTTATAGAAAGTGTCTTGCGTGTAGTGTATATGCATGATGAGGTGCAGTGCAGGGTGCATGTGTGTTTGTGTGTGTGTGTGTGTGTGTGTGTGTGTGTGTGTGTGTGTGTGTGTGTTTGTGTGTGTCCAATAACAATAAGTAGTAGTAGTATGATAAATAAAATAAAATTACAAAAAGAGGTAAGATCAAATAAAATTGTAAATCTTTACAGAAGTGTCTTGTGTAAAAGTGTATACATGTGCATCTTAAAACACTCCGGGATCCTCTGGTCCATTTAGGAAATCCCTGAACATGAACTTGCATTGGTTTGTGATAGATTATTAGTTACTGGGTATTTCAAAGTACCTCATATTTGGGACCATTTTGAAGCTAACAACTAGGGCTTTCCAATGATATAAAATAAGTGTATGATTATCATCATAATCTTTATTATTATGGTTCATATGTAGTTGCACTTGAACTTGTTGAAATTAAACTTGGAAGATAAAAATGTATTTTCAAGCACTTTCCTTGCTTATTTCAGATTTATGTGTATTAAATGGAATGTAGACAATCTTGTTGGCAAGATTATAGCATATATTGTTCAAAAGTTATGAATTAATTAATGAAAGTAGATTAGAAAAAAACTAATAAAATGTATTTGTTTACATATTGTGATGGTAATTATAAAACGTTCATGTGTGTGTTAAAAATGTTCTTCAAACTTACCCCATTCCAGGGCGGTCGGATGGCGTAGTGGAGATTGCGCTCGTCACCAATGCAAGAGGCTGCGGTCTCGACTCCCGGAGTCAGCATTGCTTGCGGCTTGGGCCAATCGTCATACTAACTTGTTTGGCTGAGTTAGCGGGAGGGAAGTCGAGGGTGGTAATCTGCCGTTGTGGACAGCGACACCTACAGGTCAGGTCTGGGCGCCTGCTCAGCGAAAGGCAGGAAATGGTGAAGGCAGCGTGACCTCCCACACGTTACGCTTCACCAATGAGAGTCCTCGCTGCCAGGTGAAAAGAGAGCCACTGGCTGTCTCCACATGTGTCGGAGGAAGCATGTGGTAGACTTCAGGGTTCCCTTGTACCGACCAGTAGGAGGAACATGCGCACAACAACCAGGTAGGGAAGGGGGGGAATTGGCATAACGACTAAATTGGGATGGGGAGAAAAATAGAAAATCAGGCGGAGAAAAAGAGGATAAAAAAAAAACATACCCCATTCTCTTCATAGAGCCTTGTCTTCCTCCATACTCTATGCCGCTGTAGAAGCATCTTTCAAGTCAAGTCAAGTCAAGTCAAGAGTTTTATTTGTCACGGCATACAAGTATACAGTGAAATGCAGGGGGTCTTGCCCGCAACGATTGTGCATAATACAATAATACAATAGTAAGAATCCAATAGGATGCGAACGACATTTGTGCAATAATACAAGTAATCAAAGTAGGGCATATCTGTATATGTACATCATGAGTTTTTACAAGAGCATGGTAAGGGAAATTAGGGCACTTCCTGACCTGACGAGGCCTTGGAGGAAACCAACAAGACTCCTGTTAAGTCTGGAGACGGCTAGGGATGTCCCGATACCACTTTTTTGCTGACCGAGTTCGAGTATGAGTGCTGACATTTGGGTACTTGCCGATACCGAATACCGATACAGAGTAATTAACCCATTAACACTTTCAATGCCAACAACGCTATATGTCGTTTGTTCATGCTGACCGTTTATTGGCAACGACGCGATATAGCGTTTTTTTTTATTAGCGATTTGAATTCATATTTCATCAATCTAGTATTACGTTAGTGCTTCAAACTCTCTTTGAGCTCCATTGGGAAAATACCGCCCCCTATCGTCTCCCGGATGGTAATGCACCCTTTTGGAATGGACTCAATGAAAATGGATGAGAAAAGAAAAATCCGGAATCCACATTTTACTTCTCAGGCAAGTAATCCGAGCCCATCTGACTCATTGTGGACCATCAGAACAGCGTGGAATACATATTTCCAGTACGCAGCGTTGGATCAATAAACGCGATCGATATTTGGAATGGCGATCAGGAATTGGAATAATCTTTTTGGAGAACATCTGATCTGAGGTAAGGAATCTATTTGACCAGTCTTGGGATAATCAGAGCTGTTTTCACAGAGATATCAGCGTTTGCCCTATGTGTGTGTGTGTGTGTGTGTGTGTGTGTGTGTGTGTGTGTGTGTGTGTGTGTGTGTGTGTGTGTGTGTGTGTGTGTGTGTGCTGATCAGGAAATGAGAGATTCGATTTTTCAGCTCGCTTCTCTAGCGTGCATAAGTACACATACTATCAATAATCTAGCGTTTATTTGAAAACGATTCATAAATAGGCCGAAAAATTACAACGTTTTTGTGTATTCCAGAATATTCCAGTAAAGGGCGATTATCATAGAATCTTTATATTTTCCTGAAACTTAAAAAAAAATGCGATTTTCAAAATGCTATAGAACGGAAATTAACCGATTAAAAAACAATCCGTTTCGACAATGTTGACTGCAAACAAGTCATTGATAAGCGACGGCCAGATTAGACACACAGCCATAATTTAAGACATAGATTATGCATTCACAAATATGAGAGCGCTATCATTGAAGTGGGTGGCGGCATTCAAGGGGGAAAAAAAGGAAAATACGGCCGGCACGGAAAGTGTTAAGCTTACCCCACATTTTGCATAAAACGCCTGACGATTGCATACCCAAAATTATTTGCGATTTATTATACTTTATACTTATAGCATATGCATGAGTCTGGTCTCGTTTGAAAGGTAACATTCTGAGGTGTCTTACACAATAAAAAAATCACTTTGAGTGCTAATGTATTAGTGTCATAATCACAGCAAGAGCGTTCTTCACTCCTCCTCATTTCCCCCTCACATTCACCACACACCCTCCTCACTCCTCTTCATCCTCCCTTCCATCCACCACGGAAGCATCACGCCCATATATGGTCAGCACCCCTTCACCCCCTGTCACTCAACCTCATCCCCTGATTTGCACGCTGCCAGGCACCTCACTCCTCACAGCTGTATCCCATCCCCTGATGATGAAGACCCTACTTCTACCGGACGATGCTGACCAGAAGTGGTCGTGGTGTTAGTATCATTTCCTAGGACCTCCGTGCCAGCGTGCCCCTGTCTGGACCCCCTGGAGCTTACCAAGGAGTGTCTTCCGTCCGCAGTAGCACTCGAGTGCACCTGCTCCCATTACCCCAAGAACATTCCCAATTCATATCTGTTGTACATTTCTGGATGTAACTCTTGCCTACTTGGGAATACTATTAAACAACCTGAAACGCTCCATTCTCTCTTCTCCTGTATTCAGCGATTGGGCTCTGCTTAAAACCCATTCTCACAATTAGAGAAACAGAGGTTTGAACACACTGAAATAAAATATCAGTGTAAAATTAAATAGACCACCCGCATTTCACTGTATGCCCTGGTATGTATGTGACAAATAAACCTCTTGATTCTTGATTGATTCTTGAATATTTGCTCCTTTTGTGTTGACTTGTTGCCAGATGCCTGTTTCTGGGTTCCAGCTGAGAGGTAGGAGCAGGAAAACATAAAGGTTCCATAGCCTGAAGTCTTATGTGGTACCGGTCCAAAGTTTATAAAAATCCCACAGAAAATGAGTGTTTAACAAAGGTTTTTGTAATGTGTGTACCGCAATAATTCAGCGTGATTATCCAAAAAGGCCGTCCACTTCCATTCATTCAGACAGATGCACGAGTCAAAACAAAGAACTTGTTCATCTTCTTCTGCCCCCTTCTCGTTGCAATCAGTGCTCATCTGGGATCGCTTTCGGAGCAGACGCTCCTTGGCTACAACGGTGGTCAATAATTCCCATCAGCGGTGACTGGTCAGTTCAGGACCGCTTACAACCGGACGTGGTCACTCATCGGAACGGCTTGTCAAATGATGCTCGCAGGATATTTCGTCTTGTAACTCGTAGCTTTGTAGCTTTGGTAACTCAGTGTCTGTAATGCAATGGCGGCTAGGAATATCATACCTCGGCTCCAGTACACTGAGAAGACGGCGAAATCCCGTATTTTCCACAACTGACAACGGTTGGTCGTCAAGAGCGATGTACTGGGTAAGCGCTTCGGTTATTTTCACTGCCCATAGGTTTTCTCTGGCCATCTTCTGTCGCTTCTCCAGCGTTTGCTCCAGAGTTGTTTGTTTTGTGCTGCTGCTGCTGCTAGCGTTAGCAAACTCCTTGTACTGCAGATGTTTGATCAAATTACTTTAGCAGAGCATTTTGCAGTCAGCGTGATGCTTTGTCACCATCGCAAATCTTAAAATATGTCCAAACACCGCGCCCACCTGCTCCCAATTGATC